>NC_133538.1:273982236-274296165 GCF_048544455.1 Silene latifolia
TATCTTTAATCACTCGTAGTCGATTGGCTTTATGCTTTTCGATGAAAGGTGTAAAGTTGACTTGAACGGTTCCAAGTTCCCAAAAAAACTTGGTGGCGACTCTAATATGTCTTAATTCGATTCGAAAGAACCTCGAGTCGATTATGCCTAGTGTGGATCCCGCGGACGCAGATCCCGAGGGCCTTGTCCACGTTTGGCGACTCCTTTCACCGGGGAAAAGAGGACTAGTTACACTTTGTTTCTAGGGTCTTTTCCTCCGAGGTGAAACTTGAAAAGAAAGTGTTGGAAAGTAAAACATTACTCATAGTGCTACGATTCATGCATAAACCCTTAAGGACTTGCCCGGGCCGTCCCAGCGTTTCTTCGTGATGCGTGGGGGGCGACGTCCCACTATGCTAGGAAGCTGCACATTGCTCGCTTCCACTTCACCTTGCTTGGTTCTTGATGGTGGGGACGATCTTCTAGGTACTCTACCTTAAGACACCTTGCTCTATAAGACCGCAAAAGGATGGAGGGCATAGACCTTCTTATAGAAGACTTGCCGAGACTTAGAGATGTCTAGGAGCATACATCCTTACAACATGAGAATGACAATGTGCAATTTGTTTTCCCGAGTCTTTTTCGAAATTTCCCATGTCCTTTTCAAAATCGAACTTTTGAACAACTTACTTTCAAAATAGCATGGTTTTAAAAACGCGGAATGCTGCCCAAATAGGACTAGAATTTTCGACCCAAAATGAGCTTTTATAGCCGGCATGCTGCCCTTTTCAAATCTCATTTTCGAATCAATCTTTCGTTTTTTTCAAAACCAATCCAAAATGCCTCTCGAACCTCAACCAAGCATGAAATGCGTCGAGTCGTGTCCGGGTCATGGCCGTGTTAGGCCGGGTGTGTTTCATTCTAAGAGTCTAGAACACGACCTTGTTGGGTCACCCAAGCTCACCTCTTGGGCTTTGAGTCATGTTGGTCGACCATTTGGTCTAGGATAGTCCACAGAAGCGTCCAAGCTAGGCCATTATGGACGTTTCATATGAACCCATGGGCTATGTTAGCCCAATCACGGGTTTAGTCACACCAAGTCCAGTTTAGAATCGAGTTATGACAGTTTGAGTCATGTCGTTTTGTCGAGTCTAAAATGAACCGGTGTCTAGATCCAACCGTGAGTCGAACCCTTATTTAGTCAATCTCAAGTCGAGTCTTTGTTTGAGTCAAGTAGGGGTCGTGTCCTTAAGTGTGCAGGGGCTCTTACTTTAAATATTGACTCAGTACGGGGTTTTCTTGTAGAAAGGCCGCCAAAAACCCGACGTCAAGCAATGGAAGATGCTGTTAACAAGCTCACTGAGGCCGTGAACCTCATGATGACCCGAATGGACGCAATCGAATCTAAGCTGGGGGAAGATTCCCCTCCACCTCTGACCGATCTGGAGAAACGGTTCAAGTTCATCGAAGACCATTTGAAACTCTCCCAGGGGAAGAACATTCACTATGAGAATGCTAGGGCCTATGCCCCAGTTCAGGATAAGTTGCCCACGAACATGGTACTCACTGACATCCCAAAGTTCAAAGGCACCGAAGATCCAGTCCACCATGTTAAGGCCTATAAAGGGTACTTAGCACTGAAGGGAGTACCTGCTGATATGCTCTCTGAAATTTTCGCCCAATCTCTGGGTGAACACCCAAAGGCGTGGTTCTATAATCTTGACCTCAAGAACTTCCCCACTTTCGAAGATATTACGGTGGAGTTCTGTAAGCACTATGCTGACAATGTTGAGATTCAAACCAACATAAGGACTTTGGAAGTGATGACACAGAAGGAAAAAGAGGGCTTTACTGAATTCCTCGCAAGGTGGCGCGCTGAAAGCGTAAAACTAGCTAAGAAGCCTGATGAAGTCGAAATGGTAGATAAGTTCGTGAAGAATTTACGACCTGTTTACCGTAATGCTCTGAAATACCAAAATTTTGGTTCTTTCAAAGAATTGATAAGGATCGGGATAAAGGTAGAGGACGATGTCCGAATTGCTGAAGCTGAGAAGCCAAAGGGATACCAAGGGGCTTCATCATCTAAAGCAAAAGCACCCGCAGCGGCCCACTTTGTTGAAACTGTCAATCTCTTAGATGGACAGTCAAAAAGGCCTCCGCGCCAAGCTCCGAGGGTATTCACCGATATCGGGTGCACTTACGCCTATGCTCTCCAAAGGCTCATGGCCCAAGGAAAGTTGAAGCCCATTGGTCCAACTCCGGATCCACCTGCTGAACAACAAGGCAAATGGTACAAACCGAATGCCTACTGTGCCTTTCATCAAGGGAAGGGACACGATACTGAAAGGTGCTTTAGACTAAAGCACGAAATTCAAGATATGATTGAGAACGGAACGCTCCCAATCCCGGCCATAAAGCCCAATAACGTCACCAATCCGTTTGGCGACCACACTAACTTTGTCTCTACCGAAGATAGTGTCGATTACTCTCACTTGATTCGCCCATGTCGTCTAAAAGGGGTTTTCGTCGGAAGAATATTCGTAGATTGCTCCGAATTCCTACCAAGCTCGAGAAACGAGATTACATTCGGGGATTTTGTTGTCGATTGTACTCCTTACATACTCCGAAGCGGCAATGAAATCAATGGCGTTTGGGCTGATGACGAGGATGATGTTTACCTCGTCAAAGGTGCGACAATTCCTCACACCCAAGAAGAAATCTTAAAGGTGAGGCAAGATGCCCTAGAGTCAAACCATTTGACTAGATCCGGACGCCCGTATCGTGTGGAGAAAGCTAAAGATACCCCGAACAAGACACCTCTCAAAGAGCCAGTAGTGTTCGAAGTTCTTGGCGAAGGGTCGACCTCCGAGGCTTCCCTCATCAAGCAACTCCAAAAGACTAAGGCCGACGTATCTATCTGGCAACTTATCCTGAGCTCTTTCGAACATCGTCAAGCTTTGTTACAAGCTTTAATGAACATGACCGTGTCGTCGAATACTACTCCGCGGACATGGTCACTCACATCGCCCAGAATCGGCCTCAGATTACCAACGCCGTGACATTCTCCGACGAAAGATCCGCCACCGTTCGGGCCTCGACATAACCTGGCCCTCTATATTGATACCGTGTGTCTCAACAAGCACATCCCTATGACTTTGGTTGACGACGGATCGGCTGTCAACGTACTCCCTCTGAAAACGGCGCATATTCTGGGCTTGGAGAAGAATGACTTCATCCCCCACGCGCAGACGATTCGGGCATTCGATGGCACCGTGCGTCGAGTGAGTGGACTTATCGACTGGTAGTACGATGGGCAAGTGGAAAAGAAAATAAGTTGCCAAGTAATTGACATATGATCATCCTTCAACTTATTGTTGGGAAGGCCCTGGATCCATGCTGCAAGGGCCGTAACGTCAACGCTGCATCGAAAAATCAAGGTCTCACTCAATGGCAAAACCGTCACCATTGACGCCACGCCAATTACGGTGGCAGGAGGAGACATTACTTCCGAAGTAAGGGTCGAAGCTACCAATGACGCATGTGGTTTCGAGATTGTCAATATGATTGAGCTGAACTCCGGCGGAGAATATGGATCTATACACGGAAGCCATGCCTGCGAAGTGATTCTCAAGATCGGGAAATACTTCGGTTTCTCTCTATACCCTAGAAAGGAGGGTACATTCGAGTTGAAACCATCAATAGCCAAAGGAGTAACGTTCAGGCTTGGATATGAGCCCACCGGGAAAGATCTGCTAGAAAAGAGGGGAAGAACGATCGAAGATCGAGATATTAAAATGGGACCGTATCACCTAACTCTAAACGGTCACTTCGTGAGAGCTGGGGAAGAACTCCCTTGCATGGACTTCCCCGAACCTATCTTTGACCCAAAGAAGAACCTTATGGTCCCAGGAATCGAAGTATTCCAAGATTGCTACTACATCCCTGAAGACATTCTGACCGTGATGCCGTAGAAACCAAACCGGATCCAATAAATGACGAGAAAGCTATGGGTCTTCTCTTCGGTGAAGAGAAGAAATCACCAATACCAAACGAAGATTTGGTAAGCATGATCTGAGAAGCGGCGGTTCGACCCATCTACCCTCATCACCGATGTGGATCCTCTTAGGACCAACACGGGGTGGCGGAAAACAATCAAGTGGACTGACAACAAAGGACTTCTTTTCAAGTTGACGACGGGAGAAGGAGAGATGTTCAAGCCAGACGATGTTACCGATTCTGAGTCTGAGTCGGAGTCTGAGTCTGAGTCTGAGTTAGGTCCTAAGATTGAGTCTAAGGAGTCAGATGTTGAAAATACCCCTCCCCTAGCTTTCCCTTCCTATGCACCTTTTCCTAATGGTGGTATTCCGGGGCCTGTCCCGAATACCCCTATCTCGCCACTGAGCTCTGATCAGTTGGCTCAAATGTTAGCGCATTTCGCGCAATTTCAAATCAATAATAATATGAACCAGTTTGCTTACGACTTGTCTTACTTAAATTGCAATTCAAATTTTGAAAATGATTGTTTTAATAATGACATTGAGACTGAGGTCGAGGATGAACAGTTGGTCGAAGAAGAAGAAGAAGAAGAAATGGAACCACCTCTACAGTTGATAAAAGGGTTGGAAGAGTACGAACAGAAAACCTCGGTCATCGAAGATACCGAAACTATCAATGTAGGTACAACCTTAGAACCACAGGAGCTTAAAATAGGAACTACTTTAAGTCCCACCGAAAGACAGGGGTTCATTGATTTGTTGCATGAGTTCAAAGATGTTTTCGCATGGTCCTACAAAGACATGCCAGGCATTGATAGGGAAATTGCGGAACACAGGATCCCAATCAAGCCGGGATATAAGCCGGTCAAGCAGAAACTACGCAAAATGCATACGATTGGTCTACGAAAGTCAAAGAAGAAATCGACAAGCAACTCAAAGCTGGGTTCATCAAGGTGTCGAGTACTCGGACCGGGTGGCTAACGTCGTCAGTGCCCAAGAAAGATGGTAAAGTTCGGGTTTGTGTCGACTTCCGGGATTTAAACAAGGCAAGTCCGAAGGACGATTTCCCATTGCCTCACATCGACATCCTGGTTGACAACACGGCAAAACACGCGTTACTGTCCTTTATGGATGGATACGCCGGTTATAATCGGATCAAGATGGCGATAGAAGATATGCATAAGATCTGCGTTCGAACGCAATGGGGAACCTATTGCTACACACGGTAATGCCTTTTGGGTTGATAAACGCAGGGCTACATACGGAGGACCGCGACAACATTGCTACATGATATGATGCACAAGGAAGTCGAGGTTTATGTCGACGACATGATTGTCAAGTCAAAGGAGCGTGATGGCCACCTTGGTACGCTACACAAATTCTTCGAGCGACTGCGCAAGTATAACATGAGGTTGAATCCACAAAAATGCGCATTCGGAGTCACATCCGGCAAACTGTTGGGTCACATCGTTAGCCACCGTGGCATCGAGGTGGACCCATCGAAAATAAAGGCCATAATGGAAATGCCTCACCCGAAAACCGAGAAGGAAATTCGAGGTTTCCTGGGAAGAATCCAATATATAAGTCGGTTCGTGGCAAGGCTAACTATGATATGCGAGCCAATTTTCAAGAAATTGAAGGTCGGGGAACACGTCGTATGGGATGATCACCGTCAAGTTGCGTTCGATAAGATCAAAGAAATACTATCTTCCCCTCCCGTGCTCGCCCACCAACTCGGGTTACCACTTTTGTTGTATCTTACGATTCACGGATACCGCAATGGGGGCAATGCTGGCGCAGATAGTCGATAAAGAGGAAAGAGCAATTTACTACATTAGTAAAAAGTTCTTGGAGTATGAAGTCAAGTATACTCAGCTCGAGAAGACATGTTTGGCCTTAGTATGGGCGACGAAGAAGTTACGACACTACATGCTCAGTCATAGTGTCTGCATCCACTCGAAGATGGACCCAATCAAATACTTGTTTGAAAAACCTAAGAGTCTTGAACGACAGGTGTCAAGATGGACTTTAATGCTTTCCGAGTTCGACCTGAAATATGTACCGCTAAAAGTGATAAAGGGAAGGGAGGTTGCCGACTTCCTGGCGGATAACCCGATAGAAGAAACTGAGGTTGTGGATACGTGGTCGTTTCCCGACGAAGATATCGTTCACATAGACAATGATACGTGGGACCTCTATTTCGATAGAGCATCGAACTATAGGGGATACGGGATAGGAGTTCTAATCATTTCACCAGAAGGTGAACATGTTCCCATTTCGATCAAGTTGGACTTTAACGTCACTAATAACGCGGCTGAATATGAAGCATGCCTACTCGGTTTGCACAGTGCTCTCGAGTTAGGCATCAAAAAGCTTGTAGTACATGGGGACTCGTCACTAGTGATCAATCAAGTGGCCGGGACGTGGAAAACCCGAAGTGATAGCTTGGCTCCGTACCAAGCGAAAATCGAGGAACTAGAAAAGTTGTTCGCCGAGGTCAAGTACGTGCACCTCCCCGCAGACGAAACCGGTTCTTTGCGATGCACTATCAAAACTAGCCGCTCGATCAACATACCGATCATATGGATACTATGCCGATATGTGTCGAACGAAGATCATCACCTGCTTATGTTAATGTAATCGGAGACACAGAAGAAACCGAGGCCGAACCTTGGTATCATGCTATTCTGAAATTTAAAGAATCAGGAGAGTATCCACCCGACATGGACAACCGCGGAAAGCGCGCTATTCGAATGCTAGCCGCTCAGTTCGTTAGAACCAATGACGGACAATTGTACAAAAAGACCGCGCAAAATATCCTTCTGCGATGCATAGACTCACCAACTGCGAAAAGAGTCATGGAAGAAGTCCATGACGGAGAGTGTGGCCCACACATGAATGCCCATATGCTGGTTCGTAAAATCATGAGATTAGGGTATTATTGGACCACGATGGAGACAGATTGTCGCCAATATGTCAAACATTGCCATAATTGCCAAATCTTCGCAAACGTACAGCATGTGCCGCCATCATTGTTATATACTTTGACATCACCATGGCCTTTCTCAACATGGGGAATCGACATTATTGGAAAGGTCAACCCATCTGGAACAGGTGGGCATTGTTTCATGTTAGTCGCCATCGATTACTTCACGAAGTGGGTAGAAGTGAAATCATACAAGGTTCTACAAGCAAAGCAGGTAGCAAAGTTCATTCAGAATGAAATCATTTGCAGATATGGGGTGCCGCATGAGCTCATTAGCGACCATGGCACTCACTTCCAGGCTGAAACTGCCGTAATACTTGAAAAGTATAAAATCAAACACCACAAGTCGTCACCGTATCGACCTCAAACGAATGGTGCAGTGGAAGCCGCCAACAAGACAATCACTGTGATTCTCAGGAAAATGACTGACAATTATCGCGAATGGCCAGAGAAGATACCGTTCGCACTGTGGGGATACAGAACGTCTATTCGCACAGCCACTGGAGCAACTCCGTTCTATTTGACATATGGGATGGAAGCAGTCCAGCCTATCGAATTAGAGGTACCTTCTTTAAGGATTCTGTTAGAAAGTCAGGTCCCTGAAGCCGACTGGCTGCAAGCCAGGTATGATTCCTTGGTCATGCTCGACGAGCGACGGTTAAATGCGTTACACCATGTTCAACTCTATCAGAAAAGGATACAAAGAGCATTTAACAAAAAGGTGAAACCTCGAGGAATAAAGGATGGGGATTTGGTCCTAAAGTCTGTGCGCGCTTTACTACCAATCGACCCGAGGGGAAAATTCAAGCCGAATTGGGCCGGTCCTTACAGTAAAGAAAATATTATCGGGGCGCAATCGGATCGACAGATCTAGATGGAAATGACTTTGCGAATCCGACGAATTTGGATCAACTGAAGAAATACTATCCGTAGAACTCATTCTCAATGTCGTAAAATAAAATTTTGAATTGCGGTGCTCGTGAGCGAGTCTAGGCCGCGGCATTTTTGCTTTGCTGCTTTTTGTGCGTTATAAATCGATGATTGTAGCGCGTTTGTTTTGTGGAACTACGAGCTCGGTTTGATTCTGTTGATAACGAGATACGTAGGCGACTCTTTAAAAGAGTACAACCGACCCTTCCTTTAAATAAAATGAAATTTTATGCAGAAACTGGGAATTTTAAAAGATAGTAAGTCTTATTAAAGATCGGGCGATGCCCATTACATCCTTCAAAAGAAAAAGGAAAACAGCTAACAACAAATAATAAGTAGTAGTATTATATAATAGATTGGAGTCGAAGGCTCCTACATCTTCTATTTCCCTTTGCCTTTTGGGTCACGTGACGAGGCTCCCGCAGAGGAGGGGTAGTTGCGTTCGTCTAGCGCTTCTTAGGAGGAATCGTCATTTCCTCCCGAGGACCCTGACCTATCTTTTACACTCAAGCGAGGACCAAGCCTCCCTTCTAAGGTGAGCGAGTGTGCCTTTGAACCCAACCGTTCCCACACACTGTCGCCTGTGAGTCGGTCTTAGGAGTCTCCTCGAGTCTTAGTTTCGAGGTCCGGATGCGGACGAAAGATCGTTAACAAAGAAGTCGCGATCGCTTTCGCTTTTGTCATAATATTTGATGTCGACAAGCTCATCCTTCCGACACAAGTCCTTACCCGATTCGGTCTTCTCTTTAAGCCATTTAGTATAAGACGGGGATACCGGTGTAGTCCGAGGGCGCGCAGATACGTACCAAAGACGCCTTTGGTGCCACCTCCCGAGCCAATCATCACATATAGAGGAATTCAGCTCTCTTGCTCGTCCCGCAAACGACCTCACACTTGGGAATTATTTGTCTACGGCCCATCTGACGCAGGACGCGGTCGGGGTAAATGTGAATAGACCTCTCTAAACCCAGTAGTTGCAAACGTCTGGTCTTATCATCTTCCGGAAGGATAGTAAAAGATTTGAGGCGAAGCCAAGGCATGAACCAGCAAAGAGGGCGACCTTCCCCTTCTGTCAGTTTGTTTCGCCAATAGGCAAGGTCATTTTGATGCTCGTCTTCATACCGCTTGGCACGCATAGTCAGCATACGAGCGAGATATGAGCTGGGCTCACGCGGCGGGGCGAAGAGCCAAAATCTCTCGCAAAGCCACACCTGAAAAAAAAGAGAAAAAGAAAAACATGAAAAAAAAAAAAAAAAAAAAAGAAAAAAAAGTAAAAAAAAAAAAAACACGAAAAAAAAGAGACGAAAGAAAAAAAAGAGAAGAAAAAAAAACGTGACAAAAAAAAAAAAAAAAAAAAAAAAAAAAAAAAAAAAAAAAGAAAAAGAAGGAAAAAACGGAATTATGGCAGGAATCGTGGCAGAATACAGCAAAATCGTGGCAGAAAATCGTGACAAAATCGTGGCAGAATGCAACAAAAACGTGGCAACAACACAAGAATTGTGATAAAAGGACAATTAATCAAGGATGCGAAATCAGGAGAATAGATTTTGTTACCTGCAATAGACGGGAGCATCCCGACCAATCGGCACCAGGGTTCATTTTCTTAGCATCCAAACCCCGGAGGGTTTCAGCAAGAATAATCCAGGAAGGGTTATGTCCCGTCTCCATCTGAGACACAATAGACAAAAGCTTCGCTTGTCCTACACAAGTTGTCTTGTTCATCCTACCTTCGAAGACATAGATGTGTAACATGATCAATCCAAATGCTCTGCGGCAGTACGCTGGCAGTAAAGTACTGTTTCGCAAGATACAAAATTTCCGATGAATAGCAAGAAGATTGACTTCGTCACCAGTAACTATCCCCTCAGACTCCGTCCTGGAAAGGCCAAGGCAGTCTAGATATGTTCCACGCCACCCCGAACGAAATTTTGGTATAGCCGGTATGGCCTCAGCATCCCATCCTCCCGGGCGAAAACTCTTGGGTAGAGGCGGATCTCCCCCTCGGGAAAAGCAAATACATGGTTATAAGGATCCCAATAGCTAAGCGGTGTTCCAACGGCGCGAGTTGAAGGGGGATCCGGCGTAAGGGAAGTAATTGCGCCGTTGAGCGGTCTTTAATTCTTGTCTCTCTGCGCGCGGTGAAGTCTGTCTCCCACGCTCGCATAGCACTCGCTAGATTATTCATAATGATTTATGTTATTTGCACCGGTTTGGGGGAAAACGAGAATAAATTTGGCAATCTGACTCTTCCTTATATATAGAAAGTATAAGGGAAGGAAGCATCTAGGATGACACCCCTAGGGTGCCGTTTTTTCTGAGCCGTGTGGGCCTCGGGTCGCGCGCCTCTTAGGCCCGCCCCAGTTCACACCAGTCTTTGGCACAATGCATCGGGTTTTCGCACATCTATCGCATTTTGGGGAGCGCCGGAACGGCCGATTTACATTTCTACCCTCGACGAGTCCATATTGAATTAAAGCCCGTGCACACTTACGGTTTTATTTTCCTTTTTTGTTTTACGGTAGCGGGCTACGCCCACGTTGTTTACCGGTCGGACAGAGTGTCTGAGTCGTATTTCATGCTCACCCGTTAAGGTTCGATTTCAAAAATTTCAAAATTTCAAAAATTCAAAAATTCAAAAACTTTTTGCGAATTGTGGATAGATGATACAAGTAGTAGAATCTTTTTGGGTCGATGGCCCAATTATCCAAAATTTCAAATTCAAACTTCGGGTCGATGGCCCAATCATTCAAAATTTCAAATTCAAACTTCGGGTCGATGGCCCAATCACACAAAATTTTCAAATTAAATTTTCGGGTCGATGGCCCAATCATTCAAAATTTTCAAATTCAATTTTCGGGTCGGTGACCCAATCTTTCAAAATAATCCAATTTCAAGATCGATGATCCAAATGTGCTTATGTGATGATTATTGCTAGTACGTTTTTGTGTTCCAATTTTAGCAGGATATGTTTCAACTGGGGGCTCTAAAGTCTTCGACTTTAGAGCCATTGCAAACTGGGGGCTCTGAAGCCGTTGGCTCCAGAGACCATTATCAAGATGTAAAGGATGACATCCACCAACGATTCAATTCAATACAAGAGTATGAGATGGAAGAATTCCATAGCTGAAAGCAGATGAGGAAAGCGGCGGCAACCTCCTTGGAAAGTCCCGTCCCGTTCGGACAAGTGCCCGAGATGATAAATTTCGGGCAAATGTCACAGACGATGAATTTTGGACAAACGCCCAGATGATAAACTTTGGGCAAGTGTCGGCGATTCGAACTACGACGCGGGTTTGATTCCGTCGTAAACGGATACGTAGGCGCCTAAGGATAAGGCTCGTTCACCATTTATGCAATTTATGGGTCGATGACCAACGATGATATTTCGACGCAACAGAAGCAAGAGTCAATCCCCAACGAAGTTTCAGGTATGATCTCTTCTTATGGCTGGCGAGCTTATATACGCAAGTCTAATGGACTATAAATGACCCGCAGAATCCTCAGGTTGAAAGGGACCTGGGGTATACTTTGACTTTCGCCTTGTCCAAGCCTCAGTCAAAGTGGGGGCTCTGTAGATGCCCGTATCCGTCGATATTGGAATTTATAGAGAACCCGACAAACACCCGATGATGATAGGACACATGTATTCTTTAGTTGTCATTGTCATTATTTGGGTTCGTTTTACGATGTAGAATGGGCGTCGTCGATGAAGTATTTTATTAATTTAAATGATATGTTTTTTTAGTGATTTCATTTTATTATTTTAAATGATATTTAAATTATGGTTTTTTAGGTGAATTCAATTTATTTTATTTTATTTTGAATTTATTTTCCCAAGTTTATTTTATTGAAAATAAAATAAATAATTGATTTGAAAAATCATTTTATGAATATATTTGATTTGAAAAATCATTTATTTTAATGTGTTAATTGATTTGAAAAATCGATTTTTAAAGCGAAGAAAACTCGTTTTAGAAGCATGTTTTTGAGCTCGATTTTAGCTCGGTTTTTGGGCCCGTTTTCTTTACGAGTTGGCACGAATATCGAGTACACTAACCAACCTAAGCCTCTACCCATCCACCCTTGTTCGAACCCCCTATCCACGGCCCAAATTCCATCCCCAAACACCCCCCAACCAGCCCGCGCATACAAAACACCCCCTGTTTTGCGTGATGAATCCCGAGCCCAAAACCCGCTCCAAATACCACCAAAACCCGTACCCATTAACCCTAACCCATACCCTAGTATCCTACCCATATTACCCTAGCTTAATCACCAAGAAAACCCCTCTCAAACCCTCACAAAAGCTGCTGGACAGCAGCTATGCGTGAGCAGGCCCGACTGCCTCTCCCTCTCTTTTACCCTACTTTAACTCCTTATAAATACCACCCCTTCACCATACATTCATTCCTCTAAGTTCTCCCCACATCCTACCATCACTCACAAGCTTTAAGCCTCAGAAACAAACCCTAATTGCCTCTCAAAATCCCTCCACAAAACCGACATACAAACTGAAACTGTTTGTGTGTCTTCCTCGAAAAACAATTCGTTCCTCCCTCAAACCTCCATCAAAACTCGATTTTCTTGTTCCTAATTAACCACATAACATCCATCTACACATTAGACAAAGATTTACGAGCCAAATTACCCTTTAGAGTACACGAAATCCCTCGAAAAACAGAGTGTTATACACTCTGTTTTCGCGGTTTGTTCTTGTCTGTCCAGTTCTGTTTGTGCTCGTCTTTCGTGCCCAATAACTCAAAACGAGCAGGGGTTGCTTTAAGATCTCTGTTATCCTCTCTTTCTAGTTTTCAAAACATCTTTTAAATCGAATTTTCGTCGTGAAACGAGGGAGAAATCATCGTTTGAAAGTTGCTGTCCAGATTTGTCAAAAAACGCGTGTTTGCTTTGTTTCTTCGTCGACGACGGCCTCTCGAGATAAAATCTACCATCGATTACGACCCAAGACGGTGTCAAAAATACATGTAGGTTGAGGGTGCATCAAATCCTCCTCTTTCTCCCTTTTTATTTCGTTTTTTATGCTTGTTCTTTTATAGTTTGTTTTATTCGTTTATCGTTTTTGTTTATCGATTGTTTAATTAACTATGAAACTAGTTTAGTCCGAGTATGAGTTAAAGTACCACCATGAACACCCGCGTTGACTTGAGATGGGAAAAAAACCGCTACTTCAGTCGGTCGTACACCCCCGTCTCATTTACATATCCTCGTGTTCAAGGTAGGGCATAAATAAAACGAATTTCTAACTTCGCTCTTCGCTTTTGACCCCTTTGTTATTTCGGCCAACTCGACACACCCTAGGATCCGTTGTATGTTAGTTTAACCTCTGATTGTTAACATATGACGTATTTAGACGACATTCGATCATTTTAATAACCTAATTAGACATGTTAGGTGGCATCGACATAGCTTTTAAAATCGATTAACAATTCTATAACCTAATTGAATACATCTTTCTTATCACTTGATTTCTCGCTAGCATAGGAGTGCGTGATTAGCACCTTCCTATTAACACTCGACGAGTAAGCATTAATCTTATGATATTGTGACCTAATTGGACCCTTTAGGCCGTGTAGAATACACACTCGCGCGTTTCTTCTAAATCGATCAACCTGTTTTATAACTTGTTTTCTAACTCGTTTTCTAATCCGTTTCGCAATCATTCGATCTAACCAATGAACCTAACCTAGGAACTAGGATGGCCTTGTCTTGGCCGTGAGGGTGGTCGTGGTTTGGGCCGTGAGCTTGGCCGTCTTCTTTGTCTTTCTTGCTTCGTTTTTTTATACCTTTGGTTCCTCGTTGTTTCGTTGCTTGTAATTTGTAATTTGTTTATCGAGTTGTAATTTTCGAGCTTGTTTTACTTTTATTGAGTCAAAACCTCTTCAAAAAACCTTTGTCTTGTTTGGTTAGACGGTTGTTCCCCAATGCTTGTAGGAGCGTAGTAAACCGCATGTTGTTTAAAGCAACATGGCCCGGTTTATGCTAATGCATGCTTTGGTGCGTAGCCTTATGCCTAATTCGATGAGATTAAGTGAAAGCACGCATTACGAGGAGTGACCCAAGGCCGTGTGTCATGTAGGCTGTGAGTCACCCCTTTGTGCACGGTTTTCTAGGCCGAATGGCCGTGTATTGCGTCGTGTGTATAGCGTTGTATTTAGATCGAGTTGTATCTTTAATTTATCGTTGCGTCGGCATGAAATGCCTAGTTTGTAATAGGTAGATCCCAACGGCTCCCCCATTCCCCCTTAAGCCTTGCTTGCTTTGTTTTGTATGTTGTTAGATCAATCAACCCACATGCTAAATTACAACTTTGACAAAGTTAGTTTAGTTGCATCTAAAACGACATAGAAATTGTTGTCACATGATAGGGTTAAAACAACGTTTGCATATCATACATCATAGTAGCTATGACCTTGTTTGAAATCCGACACTTGACTTAGTAGAGGCCGTTATCGACGGGCGGGGTTAGGTGTCCTTATGGGCTTCCTAACACGTACCCTCACCCCTTACTCAAGATCTATGGTTTGTGGATCCGTCTAAATACCATTGGATTACGAGAGTCATTCAAATCGAGTGATATAGGGTACAAGTCTTTATCTTTAATCACTCGTAGTCGATTGGCTTTATGCTTTTCGATGAAAGGTGTAAAGTTGACTTGAACGGTTCCAAGTTCCCAAAATACTTGGTGGCGACTCTAATATGTCTTAATTCGATTCGAAAGAACCTCGAGTCGATTATGCCTAGTGTGGATCCCGCGGACGCAGTTCCCGAGGGCCTTGTCCACAAAAACAAACAGAGAAAATGGCAAAAAAAAGACCGACTTTCAGATCTCGAAAAAACAAAAAAAAAACGTGAGGAGAAGAGCGACGACGACTGGTGGTAGAATATAGGTGGCAAAGCACCACCACGACATCTCCATACCACCACACGACGAGATGGGCAAATTTCAGATCTTTAAAAAAAAAAGGAGGTGCGGGTGGTGCCGAGAGGGAGTCACGGCTGATCAGGAGAGGCGGAGGGAGACGACAAAGGGAGAGCAGGGCAGTGAGGGGATTTGGCGGCGGTGGTTCACATTAGAGGCGGGAGGTAAGGTGTGAGGAGGTGGAGGCGAAAAGCCGTCAACCAGCAACCAGATCTAAAAAAAAAAAAAAAGAAAAAAGGAGAGGAAGGAGAAGAGGCCGGCGAGGACTGTTGTCGGCTGAAATGGTGGAGGTCGAAGGGTAGAGGGGCGGCTGAAATGGTGGAGGTCGAAGGGTAGATCTGAGACAAGGAGGGTGGTCGTGGAGAGGAAGTTTGCAGTTCTGGAGGTGTTGACGACGTAGGGAGGAGGTGTGGGGCTGGAGTTGGCGGTGGTGGGTGGCGTCGTGGGGGCTGGAAGATGGTGGTCGTGGGTGGGGCTAAATGGAGGGCTGGAAGATGTTTGTTTTTGTTTTTTAGTTTGTTTTTTTTTTTCAGTTTGGGGTTTTTTTTTTTGTTTAGAGAGGGTGGGAGGAAAATGAGAGAGAAAGAGTGAATGGGAGAAGTGAGAGAAGTGAAAGAGGATGAGTGAATGAGGAAATGAGTTGGGAGATTAGAATGGTGGAAGAGTTATACAAAATTAGGAGGAGTTATACAGAATTAGGGAGGGAGATTAGGGAGGTTCATTTGTGACCCTTGAATGCGATGTAATCTCATCCCTCCATCCTTTCCATCCTAAGGTCCTTATAAGGACTTAGGGACTCATAAGATGTAAGGGACTTATGATAACCCTTCTCTCTCTCTCTCTCTCTCTCTATTTATATATATATATATATATATTTATTTATTTATTTATATATATATATATGAGTTAATAAATTTAATCTATTTATATTAGGATATAAAATTAAATAAAATTTGTTTTGTTTTTAAGAAATCTACTCTTTTTAGGATAATTTTATTAATTTTTTTAGAAATATACTCTTATTAGGATAATTTATTAAATTTTTCTTTAAATCATAGGATTTCTAAAAAAGTTTGATTCTCTAATATCATTTCGAAAATTTCTGCAATATATATATATATATATATATATATATATATATATATATATATATATATATATATATATATATATATATATATATATATATATTAGATTTAATGCCCGTGCAATGCACGGGCCTTTGGTAAAATATTTTCTAATATTTTTAATTATATAAACTCTCTGGAAAAAGGTGATGAAATACATAGTAGAACATAATACTCATACAAAATTGAACATCCGAAAAGCGGGGACTCTCCAAGTAGGAACATCTAGAATGGCATTCACACTATCAGCCCTTCAATACTCAGGGTGTGTTTGGTAAACAGTAGGTTGCACAAAAAATAGCATATTTGGGGGTTTAAGCATATTTGACTAGTCAATATACTATTTGGGGTGTTTGGTAAACAACATATTGAAATAGTAGATTGGGGCCGAATCTACTATTTTGCAATTTGCTGCTCCCACCAGCATATTCTATTAGTAGATTGGAAAAAGAATATGTTCACCCTTTTACCCCTTTAGAAATATTAACCATACTTTTATTCCAGAGTCCCTCTTACGTTCTCCTCTCTGAAAAAGGTACATTCTTATTTTTTTCTCTTGTTTTAAAATTCTTTTATGTACTACATGGTAATCCAACTAATTTATTTGTTTATGCTTTGAATTTTCTGAACTCAGAATTATTTGTTAGATTAATGCTCTTTTTTTCGTCTTGTTGCTTATACGACTGCAAATTATGAATGATTTATCACAATTTAGAGTAAAGTATGTGACTAGTAGAAGAAATCGAAGTTATTAGTTATTGTATGTTGGCAAATATTAGTTAATAAATTATCCATGTCCTTTTTTGTCATTTTACAAAGGATTGAGATAATCTGCTAGTTTGAATATGTTAATTACCAAACACCTTTAATAAAATCTGCTAATTGAATATGCTAGTCAAATCTGTCAACAAATTCTGCTAATTATAATCTGCTTTTACAATCTGCTTCTACCAATATCAATCCGCTGTTTATCAAACAAGCCTAAATCAACTTTTAACAAAATATAGTGTCATTAATAGTCAATCGCTCTGGTAATTTGGAGCTTTAAAGGGGTGAAATTAGATCGAGGTAGTGTTTATCCATCTAGAAGCTCAACAGATTATATAATGTCTGAAGGTTGAAGCATTTATTTTTTATATAATGTCAATGTCAATTTATAGAATGCTGCTTGTGTGTTTTAATTTTGCATATATTTTTGGAAATAAATGACAGAGATTATAGATTTAAGAAAACTTATTTATAAAAGATGTTACTCTTATGACCTTTGTACTCATTGATTGAATATCATATATGAAGAACTTTATACGGTTAAACCTTCCCGAAATGTTGTCCTTGAATTAAGCTGACACATATAAGTGGCCATAACTAAAACACGGGCTACCTTAAGTCACTCAAGGACTCAAGGTGTGGCAACCCAATAATATATTTATGCCCTACCCAGTTTGGTTGCCTTCCAAATTCATAGGAATTGGAAAATCATGGGAAGTAGCTAAATGAAGGTTTGTTTGGTTGCCCAATTCATGGGAAGTAGAACTTCCTATGGAACTCCAATTCCTACATAATGTAGGAAGTCACTTACCTAGCCCCTCCTAGGTAAGTGGGAGTTCCCACATGAATTAAAGTTCCCACATCCAACCAAACAAGATTTCTACAATTCACATGATTTTCGACTTCACATGAATTTAATCTTCCCGGGAATTCTATCTTCCCATGGTGTGGGAAGTTGCCACCTAGAAAATATAGGCATTGGAAAATCCCATGATTTTGAAAAACATGGGTTGTTTGGTTGCCATAAATTTTAGAAAATGTATGAATTAGAACTTCCTAGGAACTTCCAATGCCTACATGATGTGGGAAGTTGCTTACCTACTCCCCTCTTGGTCATTGGAAGTTCCTGTGGAATTTAATTCCTACATGAGCAACCAAACACTTTTCCGAAATTCACCTGTATTGGATGAGGGAACTTAATTCCCATGAATTGTATTTTCCTAGGAAAATTAAGTTCCTTGATCAACCAAACAAGAGTCGTTTGGTTCGCAACGGGAAAATGCAATACCCGGGAAATTTTAATTACTATGCTATTCTAATTCATGTGAATTTGAAAACGTTGTTTGATTGCATGTGGGAACTCCAATTCCATAGGAACTTTCACTTACCTAGGGGGAGATAGGTAAGCAACTTCCTCCATTATGAAGGAATTAGAGTTCCTAGAAAGTTACAATTCACATGAATTGGGGCAACCAAACAACTTGTTATTTTCACACTTCCCATGAATTACAATTCATGTGTTTTTGATGGGCAACCAAACAAGTTCTTAAGGACTCTTCGAAAATCAATTTTAGTTACAATAGAATTAAAACTTTAACAATATATATTACTCCCTCCCTCTTATTATTTGTTTACTTATTCTAATTTAGGGTGTCTTAGTCAACACAAATTCTTAAAAGAGACCGTATATATTACTCCCTCCGTCTTAAAAGTTACTTTTGGATTTATTTATTGGTTGTCTCACTAATGCTGTTAAAGACGGTCTCCCAGAAGATCTACTAGTATCATCAGTCAATTATTTACCTTTCTATTTTAAAAATGTCTTTTATGGACAATTTAATCACCCACACTTAACTTCGTCCACAAATAACCGGAACAGAAGGAGCATGATTTTTAGGAGTCAAAACACCAATTATAAATTTTTTTTTTTTTTGAAAGGCCAATTATAAGTTTTTTTGGCTTCCCTTCCTTTTGTAATTTTTTTTCTCGTGATCACATCAGGTAGTTTATTAAAGTCGGGTATCTCACATTACAAACTCGAGTCGCACATGAAATTAGACTTCCTTTAATCACTTGAAACTTAAAAGTATAGGTTTCATTGATGCTTATTGTATAGATATCAAAAGTGTACATACTACTCCCTCCGTCCCAGTAAATAGTTTACATTTGCGTTATATTTAGTAAGAAAAATATAAAGTAAGTCTAAACTATTAACTAACACGGAGGAAGTATTATATATGGTTACACTTTAAACATAAAAACATAAATACTCTTCCACTTTATAACTCTTATGGTCTATCACAATGACATAATTAGCTCGTCGGGATTACTCTTATGGTTTATCACAATGACATAATTAGCTCATCGGAATTACGATGCAATTGAAAGTATTATAGTCAATAACTAATCATAAAATATTAGTTTTCTTTTCCCAATCAAACATTAAAAGCAAAGAAAAATTACAATAACTAGCTATACTAATAATTGTTCATCAATGACAAACTTCAGTAAAGCCTTCTGAACTTTACACAAAATATAATAACGTAAGATCTTATGATCTTATGAAAATCTATTTAAGTAGGTACTCTGTCCTTGAACTTGGGACTAAATAACTTATTATTTGTTATAATTAGCGATTATGCGGTAAATTAACTAGAAAAAAAAATCAAAATATAAAATCAAAAGCTTGAACTGCATACCTGTATAGACGGAATATGCAGAAAGTAACCTGGAAATTGAAAAAAAAATATTAATTTTTTTATAAACTACAAAAATAATTTCACACACAAACATAAAAATTACGCATTTAAGCTATCAACCATATTAGAAGAGACAATGCAATATTAAGATAACTACATATTACATAGCCATAAACACACGTAAAACTCATATAAAAGACAATTGATCTATTAGCAAATATTCTGTAAATATTTGATTTGTTAGGTTTAGCTATTAATTAGGTTATTGTTTATATTCTTTCCTAATTATATGCATTGTAATCCTCTACCAAGATCTTGTACATTGACTATATATATGACCTAATAATAATTACCCAAGTCAGGGGATTATATTCTCACATGGTATCAGCTAGGTTAACGACTTAGTCCTGCGTACCGTCTTGTTTCCTTCTCTTGGTCTAGCCTCACGCCACCATGACCAAAGACGACAAGCCTCCCCCACCAAAACCTCTACATCCTGTCTATTCCGTCACAAATATCACGAATAAAGTTCAGACTCTTGACGGCATCAAGGTTTCATACGCATCATGAGTCAATTTATTCACCCTTCATGCGCGTGGGTATAAAGTCCTTCACCACATCGATGGCACGAAGCCGCCACATGCTCGCGACCCTGCCTACGATGATTGGGTTGAAATAGACTCCCACGTGCTTCAATGGATCTATGTCACGCTCTCCGATGACCTCCTCGCCCGTGTACTTGAACCCGAATCCACCGCTCAACAAGCCTGGACTCGTGTCAAGAACATCTTTCTCAATAATAAAGGAGCCCGGGCAGCCGCCTTAGAGCACGAGTTTATCAATCTCAAACTCGCATCCATGCCGTCATTCGATGCGTACTGTCAGAGGCTGCGTGATCTTGCCGGACAATTGAAGGACGTTGATGCTGAAGTAACGCAACAACGTCTCGTTCTTCAGTTAGTCCGAGGACTTCCCGGTGAATACGACACCGTTGCCGCCTATATTAATCAGACGTTGCCCACGTTCGAGGTAGCACGAAGCATGATTGAACTCGAGCAACATCGGAAAACTGGCCGTGAAGACTCAACCACGACTCTTGTTTCCCCACCGGCACCCCAACCAGAGGTGCCCTCTTGGACCGAGCAGTCCCCGCCTCCATCAGGTAACTCCAATAATAATAGTAATACCAATTACAATCGCAATGGTGGTCGTCGTAATAACAATCGTAACAATTATTATCGTAACGGATCAAATAACGGTGGTAATCGCCAGTCTTACGTGAAAAACGACAACATCACCCCCTTTGCTCAGCCGCCTGCCCAACCACCTATGTGGGGACCTCCCCCCTCCTGGGTTGCCAACTGGGCACCACCTTCGTGTCCGTACCCTACATACCCCGGGTGGTCCTCCTCCTGGCCACAATGGCCCTATCCCAATGCAAATTGCTCCAATGGATACATGAACAGGGGTGCTTCTCGTGGCCACAATTCTCGCTCCTATGGTCAGGCTTATCTCACTAATGATGAACCTCTTCAGCCCACGAACCTGGCTCAAGCTTTTCAGGCCATGTCGATGAATCAGTTTGATGGCGGTAATTGGCATATGGACACCGGTGCATCGTCGCATATCACTTCCGACGCAGGTATACTACGCTCCCCTTTCAATTCTAACACGATTAAATCTATTTATGTCTGAAATGGCTCTAGTATTCCTATTCACGGTTCTGGAACGTCATACATACCCACCCAAGACCGTCACCTATATCTTAACCATGTCTTATATGCCCCCCATATTATTAAAAATTTAATTTCCGTCCGTCAATTTACGAAGGACAATAATGTCTCTGTTGAATTTGACCCGTGTGGCTTTTCTGTGAAGGATTTAACGACTGGGAAAACGATTTTGAGAAGCAACAGTGACGGAGAGTTATACCCCGTGTCTTCCCCAACTAGCCTAAGTCCGTCCCAGCCCGAATGTCATCTCGCAAATGCTTCAGCTCCCGATTTGTGGCATCATCGCCTCGGTCATCCCGGAGCTTCTATTCTTAATTTTCTTAAGTCGATTTCTCGAATAAAGTGTACTCGCAAACATTCAGTTTCGAATTTGTGTCACTCATGTCAAATAAGCAAACATAAACGCCTTCCTTTTTATGATTCTACTTCTACTACCATTGCCCCGTTTGACATTATTCATAGTGATTTATGGACTTCGCCTGTTTTGAGCATTAGTGGATTCAAATATTACTTGATTTTGATTGATAATTTTACTAATTATGTTTGGATTTTTCCACTAAAATTTAAATCTGAGGCCTTTTCCCGTATCGTCAAATTTACATCTTTTGTCCGCACTCAGTTTCATCGCCAAATTAAAACTTTCCAATGTGATTTAGGCAGAGAGTTCGACAACCACAATTTTCGTTCCTTAGCCGAACATAATGGCCTCACTTTTCGCTTTTCTTGTCCTCAAACGTCCTCACAAAATGGCAAAGCGGAAATAATGATTCGACGCATTAATGACATTAGCTTAACTCTTTTATACCATGCGTCTGTTCCCGTCAAATTCTGGGTTGATGCCGTTCACGCAGCTGTTCATATTCATAATATTCTCCCCACAAAAATTCTAGGCTATCGCACTCCAACTTCCATGCTTTACCTTAAAGAGCCATCCTATGATCACCTTCGAATTTTTGGCTGCACTTGCTATCCCAACATCTCAGCCAAACGATCCCACAAATTAGAACCTAAGTCCACTCGTTGCGTTTTCCTAGGTTATCCCTCCGAGTATAGAGGATATCGGTGTCTTGAGCTGTCCACTGGAAAGATAATATTATCCCGTGACGTTACCTTCGATGAATCGGTTTTTCCATTTGCGGAGTCCTCCACATTTAACCCCACTGACTACACTTTTCTACAACCACCTGATGACCCCATCAATCCCCTCCTGTTTGACAGCCTCGGCCACACCCCTGCCCCTGCTTCCCAGCCGTCATCTTCCCCGCCATCCTCTGCCCCTAGCCCAACACCACATCACCCATCACATACTCCTCAACCTACGCCCTCTCCTACCCCAAACACGACCCCTTCCCCACCTCAAACTAGTCCCAACTCACCACCTAGCTCCCCCATCCCTATTGACTCCACCCCTATGTCCTCCCCACACACACCCACCAATCCACCTCCTCCCATTCCCAACCAAACCACCCGTGAACATACCATGACCACACGCGCCATGAATGGTATTTTTAAACCAACCGGCCTTACTGCCTCCTCTACCCCGCCTATTTCTTAATGTCAAATATTATGAGCCAAAAAAAAAGTTACGTGAAATATTAGGAAGTATTGAATGGTATTGGTGTGTGAAGCAAGGGTATATATATATATATATATATATATATATATATATATATATATATATATATATATATATATATATATATATATATATATATATATATATATATATATATAGAATTAGGATCACATGAGTCCACCCTATCTTTTTGAGTCCCGTGAGTCCACTTATGTATCACACACTCAACACAAAAATATCACGATATTTTTTATGAATAATTTTTTTTTATGAATAGTTTTTTTTTTAAGTCTACGCTGTGATATTGTTTAGTATAACCTGTTATATTGTATCTGAGTATCTAAGTCCAGTAAAAGAGTATCACAAGTTATACAAAACAATATCACACCTTACTATAAACAATACCACTAGTTGTACTAAACAATATCATGAGTTATACTATACAATATCACACCCTAAACCTAACTCCAGCTTTCATCATCTTCATTGTCAGTCATTTTGTCCACCATTATAATCCGCCATTATTTGTAAATGTTGATTTTATTTCAGCTGCCAATTGTTGTACAACTTTTACAACAAACAAACTTATCGAGAGTTGTCGATGTTCCAACTTTTACACATCAAATACTATCAAACGTATCAATGGAGATACTCATGAATGTGTCTACCTCCAAGCACAACAGTCAACAATGCATCATATTGCACATGCTTATTTCTTGGAATATCCAACATGCTATAGTTGGAGGAAAAGAGGTGAATTGGTCAGGTCTATAAAATCAGAACATCACTGGAAATTCTTGTCTTCTTGCTAACTGTGATTCTACTACAGCCCGTGGGAGGTGTATATAGATCTATCACCTCAACTGGCTCTATTGCTGTAGAGGATGGACTGACAATGTCAACAGAACCCTTTGGCCGAGTTTTACCCGTTAGCTGACGTTTTTCCTCAGGACTCTCATTAATAAATATACATGATGTATTAGTGGCTGACAGATAATCAAATGTCCAAGGTTCCTCTCTAAAAAACGGAACAGCTTGTAATTAATATACATGTTAGTCGGATTTTGGGATACAAAAAAAGTAAGTGATCACATACAATAAAACGTAGAAGCCACGAGTATGAATTTTGCTTGAAGCCACTCTAAATGAAAGACATGCATAGTTAGTGCTGATGCGTGTCTAAAATATGATGTTTCACACTTTATTCTACACGCATTTCAGAGCTCAAATGTGCAATATATGCCATTATTTCCCTATTTTCCTCTACTTTTGTGTTTTTGTCTATTATTGCAGAAATATGAAGAATTGAGTGGAAATCGAGCCAAATCCATCCCTAAGTAATTGACATTGCATTTGATATGAAGTATTGACTCGAGGAATGAGCTTGGTGCGCATTTTAAGGCCTAAAGATAGCAAAAGCATGGGTGCGTACGAGTTTAACAAGCAAAGAAGTGCTTCTCGACATTGCAGCCTGCTTTAGATGGCTATATCTTGAGTTCTAGACCTGATAATCGAGTGATTCCAATTGGAGGTGAAAGCTTATCCTCTTAGCTTTCCAACGCCGCATAGAACGCCTGATTTGACCAAGGAACGAAGAAATGGCAGCTGTTTTAAGATCGGTGCGCGATGCAGAATTCGTCAGAATGCAATTGCATGACAGCGCTGTTGGTCGATCGACTGGTCCAAGTGGTCGATCGACCACCCCACGGGTTCCAGTAGCTACTGTTCGCTGCTACTTAGTCGATCGATTGATGCTTATGGTCGATCGTTGAACAACGGTACGATGCGCAAATTAAAAGATCGAGAATTCCAAAGCCCATTGTGATTAGGTTAGGAATAAAGGTTACGCAGGATTTTTCCTATATAAACTAACCTATGTTTTCAGAATAATCACCAGTTTTAGGAGAGACATTAGGTCTCGATTTTAGCATAGTTTACATTCAATTCAAATATTTTAGTTTCTCAATAATGTTCGCTATTTTGTATCTGGATTTCCTTTCGCCTTGGTTTGGTATTGCTCAATCATAATTTCAGGTCTTTAAGTTTATTATTTTGTTAGTTTAGAATTGATTAGATTAGTTCCCAAAGCCATCAATATTACGTTCTTTGCATCTCTATTGCTTAGTTAGTTTAATTATGTATTCGTTTCCGTTAATTGTTAATTTAGTTGTTGTTATCAATTCTATCATGCGTAGCTAGAAACCCCGTGCTAAGATGTGAGGGGACCTGCGGCGAAGACGATGTAGATTAGTAGACCTGATGTCGGCCTTTGGTCGATCGATGGATTAGTCGATCGATCGATCGATCGATTGTTGGTCGATCGACTAGCTTAGTGGTCGATCGACCGACGCATGATAGAATAGCACCGTTTCAATGTTTTAATTGCAATATTTGACAACGAGACCGAGAGGAGACTTGTTAAATACTTGGGAATTGACCAACCCACAAGATCGAGAGATAGGGGAGGGAAAATAGATTAATAAATTGAGACGACTAAATTGCTAAGATCGAAAGATAAGTAATTTAGGCGTTAGGAATCACTTTTCAGGGCGAGAGCTAGTATTAGTGAGACCTAGGGACTAGTAGCATAGGCCGAAAGGAGCTACTAGTTAAGAATGGACCGAGAGGACTTCTTATTTGCCCACCTATCGTGATCTATCTGACTTACTTAGATAATGTCGTCGCAATTGCAGATGAACCGACCGTCTTAGCATTCTTTTTATTATTGCTTACATCTCTTTTTATTACTTGCCCTTTTATTTACGCATTTAGACTTAGACATAATCCACTCCAAAACCCCCCACAACTGTTACCCTTAGACTAGAATTAATAACAACTATTATCTCCCTACCTCCCTGCGGATCGACCCTTACTACCGCTTGCTAGTTGTAGTTTGGAAATTATAAATATTATTTTTGGTACTCACTTCGACAGGTATCAAATTTTGGCGCCGTTGCCGGGGAGGCAGCGCTAGTTTTAGTTGTCTTTAATTTTAGTCTTTCTTTCTTTAGTCTCAGGGAACTTCGGTTCCTTGAGACCGTTCTCATGTCGTTCCTCCGAGTTTTCCGGGAAGAGAACGAAATCTTTGGTGTTTATTTAGCCAGACTTTGGGAGTTTATTGAGCCCAGACGAGATGCCTTCTCTGATCTCCAAATATGCTGCACCATTTTCCGGCAAATGAATGACCCTACGCGAGCATACCTCGAGTCTATAGGTAAGTGGGATTTCGAAGGAATCCCCATCATTGAGGTATTAGAATTCTTTAATTGGTTTGCTACTGAATCTCTTAAACCTAACTTTTCTCTTCATGTTGACTTGGATGAGGGGGTGGGTAAGACATTAGAAACCGATCTAGAGAATGCTGACGGAGACATAGAGAAGACCATTAGCGTGGTTGACAATCCTTTTTATGAGGATAGTCAAGATCCCGTTTATGATTCTTGCACTGATAGTGAGGTCGATTTGGAGGATCTCTTTGAGAATCTCCAACTTGACGAGTCTAGCAATAAGGAGAGTGAGGAGGAAAATTTTGACAGTCTTGAGGTTAATTGGGATGTGTATGACGATATTATAGATGAACCTATTATAGAGGACCCGATTGACCCATTTGACTTTACCGCCCCATGCATTTGGGACGATTATCCACCTTCTCCCTTAGTTGACCAGACTCCTCCACCTCACAGTTCTTACCCGTCTGAGCATCTGGATTCTACTCGTGTTATTATTGAGTCAAATGCTACAGAGCTCCTTTGTTTATCACCTGCGGTTAACTTGAGCTTTTATATTCCGCCCTTAGCTGGAGGGCAGAATAACTTTGTGGACAATTTTAGGAGCTGCCATAGGAAATTTGTTAGGCTTAAATGCTTTTATATTTTGATTTCCTATGTTATTTCTATCTTATGGTGCTACTTACAGTTTTGTGTAGCACATGCGCAGATGTATGATAGGTTCTTTGAGAGCCTTGAGTTGTTTTGATTGGGCTCAATTAGAGTGAGTTGAAGAAAACGAGGTCGAGCGGGACCCGTCTCGAAACAGCGCTAGCCGGGAGGCAACCCGGATGTGTTTTGTTTTTGTTTTGAATAAAACCTCATAGTTGTTTAGAAATAAAAACTCTTAGTGTGTGCTTAGTTTAATTTCCGTCTATAGACTTTTACTTTGGGTTTTGCGCAATTTTGGGCGCGTATTATTGTGCATTTGCTGGCTTGTAGACCTCATTAGCTCGAGTAATTAAGCTAATTCGAAGAAATCTGAAGTTACAACGGTTTTCGATCGATCGACCGGGCTATGTAGTCGATCGACCGGTGCAGTTTCGTGAGCTATGTTCCTTTCACCTTGGTCGATCGATTTGGGTGATGTGGTCGATCGACCAAGTTCGCCATTGCACTGTTCGCGATCATTCCCCTGCCTGAGTTTGATCATTTTGCGGAATTGAGGGAGTCTTCCCTCCACTTTATTTTCCGTCTTATTTCTGATTTCTTCCATATTCTTCATTTTGCACATAATTTTACCGTCCCAAAATTGTTTTCTCGATTTTATGCGTGGTTTTGTTTGTCTTTTCAGGTACTTTTTAGTAGCAAGTCTTTGCTCGAAACCTCCTAGCTCACGTTGGTTTGGGGAGGTTTCCTTTTTTGCTGCGCTTAAAGTCTTGTGAGTTCCTGATTTCTTTACTTCATGTCTTATTTACTTCATTTTCTCGCAAATTCCCATTTCTCTTTTCTTCATTACATGATTTTGCACAATGGGGACATTGTGTGATTTGGTTTGGGGAAGGGTTTTGGATCGCATTTCATTTGTTTGCATTCACGTTTAATTTTGTTTTGCATTGTTTTATTTCATTTCTCTTATATATACAAAAATTCAAAAAAATTTCAAAAAAATTCCATAAAATGCACGTTTATTTTAGCATATAGGTCGAGTCGGAACGGTAGTATTTCAATGATGATACTGCATTTGCACCTGTTTTGCCTGAGCCTTGCTAGATTAACATGTTATTAGTAGAATCGTATATGCATATCTACGAGTTTTCGTTACATTCTTGTTGAACTTGAGACTTGACTTTGATTTTTGGCAAACTACATCATATTTCTGAGAATTAGAGCCTATAACTGGTGACATTCATGACCGGTTTATTTAGGAATGTGAGTAGTACTCCTTATGAGACATGTTTCCTTAATTTGCATGAATATGAATTTGATCTACTTAATACCTGTATGCATTCGGTTTGTGGTCTGTCGACACATGTGGTAGAGGTTTCCTTTATTCATTATGCCCATAAACTCCACACTGCCAAAAATATCCTTTTTGTCCCATTTACTACATCCTACATTTAGCATGTCCTTTGTCAAGCTAGTAGTCTGTTTTCTTGGGGTTGTTACTCATTTTTGGTGGCATATGCTCTGTTGAGACGTTATTGGGAAGATGAAATAAAGGAGGGAAAGAAACAAAGTGAAAAGAAAAAAAAAATAAAAAAAAAATGAGAAAAGATTCGAAAAAGAAAGAAAAAAAAAAGGAAAAAAAGAGCTCTGTACTGTTCAAGGCAGTCGATCGACTGCCAATTATAGTCGATCGACTGAAGATCCGAGAAAGAAATCAATTCGCATAATTTAATCCTTATCTTTTGGCGATTTTTGCTCCCATGTTTCATTTATATCCTATGGGGAGTTTAGTGATTTGTTAGTTTGGAGATTGTGAGTCTTATGCTTGCTATAGCACCGTTTCGTTTGATTATGAGCAAGAAGTTGGATGTTGCCATTTGGTTCCGTTTTGGTACTAGCTTGATCACCTGTACCTCCACTTTTCCATAATTGTTTTGCCTCTTCTTACCCATACCTCACATTTCCATATTTATACCTCGGCATGTGTCATTGGTCATCTGTTGGTTGGAATGCATATGTACGGTTATGGAGATCATTTTCATCTTTTATTGCAGGCATGTTCTTATAGGTCGTAGTTAGGTGAGAGTCTCTACAAAAATGAATTCTTTCTATCCTCTTATATATTCACCTGTGCTTATGTGTGATATGAGCGACCCGCGAGAGTCCAATTTGATAAGCCTCTCTGAGTTGATTCGCCAGATTTTTAACGACTTTATAATTCGTTTGCATGATTCACACACTAGTTGATTGTTGGCTATGCATTAAAGTGGTTTAGGCTTTACAGTTGACAATTCGCTCTGAGATTGAACTCGTTCCATTAGGTCATTAGATCGAGTCTAGTTCTTGCTTTGGGACAAGCAAGGTTTGGTTTGGGGAGATTTGACGCGTGTCTAAAATATGATGTTTCACACTTTATTCTACACGCATTTCAGAGCTCAAATGTGCAATATATGCCATTATTTCCCTATTTTCCTCTACTTTTGTGTTTTTTTCTATTATTGCAGAAATATGAAGAATTGAGCGGAAATCGAGCCGAATCCATCCCTAAGTAATTGACATTGCATTTGACATGAAGTATTGACTCGAGGAATGAGCTTGGTGCGCATTTCAAGGCCTAAAGATAGCAAAAGCATGGGTGCGTACGAGTTTAACAAGCAAAGAAGTGCTTCTCGACATTGCAGCCTGCTTTAGATGGCTATATCTTGAGTTCTAGACCTGATAATCGAGTGATTCCAATTGGAGGTGAAAGCTTATCCTCTTAGCTTTCCAACGCCGCGTAGAACGCCTGATTTGACCAAGGAACGAAGAAATGGCAGCTGTTTTAAGATTGGTGCGCGATGCAGAATTCGTCAGAATGCAAGTGCATGCGCTGTTGGTCGATCGACTGGTCCAAGTGGTCGATCGACCACCCCACGGGTTCCAGTAGCTACTGTTCGCTGCTACTTAGTCGATCGACTGATGCTTATGGTCGATCGACTGAACAACGAGTCTGATGCGCAAATTAAAAGATCGAGAATTCCAAAGCCCATTGTGATTAGGTTAGGAATAAAGGTTACGCAGGATTTTTCCTATATAAACTAACCTATGTTTTCAGAATAATCATCAGTTTTAGGAGAGACATTAGGTCTCGATTTTAGCATAGTTTACATTCAATTCAAATATTTTAGTTTCTCAATAATGTTCGCTATTTTGCATCTGGATTTCCTTTTCGCCTTGGTTTCGGTATTGCTCAATCATAATTTAGGTCTTTAAGTTTATTATTTTGTTAGTTTAGAATTGATTAGATTAGTTCCCAAAGCCATCAATATTTCGTTCTTTGCATCTCTATTGCTTAGTTAGTTTAATTATGTATTCGTTTCCGTTAATTGTTAATTTAGTTGTTGTTATCAATTCTATCATGCGTAGCTAGAAACCCCGTGCTAAGATGTGAGGGGACCTGCGGCGAAGACGATGTAGATTAGTAGACCTGATGTCGTCCTTTGGTCGATCGACTGGATTAGTCAGTCGATTGACTGGACCTGTTGGTCGATCGACTAGCTTAGCGGTCGATCGATCCGACAATGATAGAATAGCACCGTTTCAATGTTTTAATTGCAATATTTGACAACGAGACCGAGAGGACTCTTGTTAAATACTTGGGAATTGACCAACCCACAAGATCGAGAGATAGGGGAGGGAAAATAGATTAATAAATTGAGACGACTAAATTGCTAAGATCGAAAGATAAGTAATTTAGGCGTTAGGAATCACTTTTCAGGGCGAGAGCTAGTATTAGTGAGACCTAGGGACCAGTAGCATAGGCTGAGAGGCGCTACTAGTTAAGAATGGACCGAGAGGACTTCTTATTTGCCCACCTATCGTGATCTATCAGACTTACTTAGATACGTCGTCGCAAAATTTGCAGTGAACCGACCGTCTTAGCATTCTTTTTATTATTGCTTACATCTCTTTTTATTACTTGCCCTTTTATTTACGCATTTAGACTTAGACATAATCCACTCCAAAACCCCCCACAACTGTTACCCTTAGACTAGAATTAATAACAACTATTATCTCCCTACCTCCCTGCGGATCGACCCTTACTACCGCTTGCTAGTTGTAGTTTGGAAATTATAAATATTATTTTTGGTACTCACTTCGACAGGTATCAAGTGCGCAGTCGGTAAACAATTGTTACTGATGTTTCTGCAAAAATTGAAGTCAGTAGAACTTACTGAGAGGCCAATTCAGTAGAACTATCATGGGAAATCTTCTATGTGTTCAAGTTCGGTTCATTAATGAAGACTCAAAGCTTAGTTTGGTTCTTGTTTATGAACACTACTATATTTTTATTCAATTCGTGATATTCTATTGTATAGCGTGTGATACATAAGTGGACTCACCGGATCTTGCCTATATATATATATATATATATATATATATATATATATATATATATATATATATATATATATACAATTATGCATAGGAGGTATTTTCACGTTTATTATTCCTCACAAACTCTATCTTTTAGTTTTATTTGCATTTGTTTAAATTGTGTTATGTATCTTTGGGAATTTGTTATTGTATATATTATCTTTTAATTGACGTAGCTAAAAAAGTTTGGAGTCGAAAGCGTTTCGCAAAAACTGGTTAGCTTACGTAAGATATATGGAGTAGAATTTTATTAGCATTACGGTTAGGTTATGGTTATGATGTGATAAAATATTATCTTCTCCAATATATAATAAATATTACATCTTGATTATTATCTCTAAAAATATAAGCATTAAAAGATATTATAGGTAATTTCAAAAAGTTGGATTCTCTGTAATCGCTCGAAAAAAGCTTCCTTTAATAATATAGACTAGATACTAGATTTATTGTCTGTGCGATGCACGGGCCTATTTGTAATGTCTTAACTTGTATATTGAAGTAGTTGTACAATGTTAAAGTGTACTATATAATCTAAATATTAAAATAATTTAAATATAAGAAAGATTATTTGAATGACTCTCATTAATTATTCAATCTAACAAAAAATATAAATTTAAAAAAAAAAGAGGGTAAATTGTAAAAGAAATGCAAGAAGTAAATTGTATACTATTATATCTTAGTGGTTTTATAAAGGCTGGGTTATCTACGTAATTTTCTAGGTCTTTTTTCAAATAAAAGTTGGACTTCATAACTCCATAAGAGATCCAGTCTTTGATATCGATGGAAACTAATTCATGGATTATACAACCAGTTGTATATGTTGTACGGTGTAGAATTTGAGCTTTGTGATATAGTATCCGAGCTTTATGTTAAATAATCAATCAATCAATCATCAATATCTATCTATATTAATAAAGGAAGCTTTTTTCGAGCGATTACATAGTCTCCAATATTTGCAAAACACCTCAATAAAATAAATAATGCAAAATAATTATAATAACTATTAAAAAAATTAACTGATCAAGTTTACAATTGTATTAATAAATTAACTGATAAAGTTTGGAAAAAGACTTAAAAAGTAAATAAGATTAAAATAGAACATGGAGTAACAATCTACGTAAAACATGGAGTAACAAGTTGCTATGAAATTAAACACTTAAGATGAATTTGGTTTGGAATTGGAAATTGAACTATTTGATATGCTCTACGAGTCTTAGAATCCTAACACTACAATACTACTCCATACGTGTGTATATATAATGCTCCTTAACTCACGACTCAGGAGACGAAACAATTCAATCCACGTCTTTACTTTTGATCATAGTTTTCTTTTTGTCCCCTTTAATTCTCAATTGTTTTATTAATGATTGATGACATGTTTTGCAGTATAGTGACAAACGAATCAGGGTGGCTTATCGGTGATCGGCCAATGCTTCAAATTCTACAAAGTACTCCTATCATTTATACGATTCGACTTTTGTTAGTAAATCAAGTTTTTTTTTTTTTTTTTTGCTTGCTTGCTTTACTTCAATATATCAATCAAACTAATCTTATACGCCTTCGGCCTTTCCCCTTCTACAGGTTTGCATGTCGCTGAAATTAATTTGGCGAAATAAAGCAAATATATTATCATATTGCCTAATATAGTTTATTTTAGTGTTTAATTTGATGATTGTATTTTGTCATTGTTAAAATTTTATAAGTGTATTTATTTGTTCATTTGATGGAGAGTCGAGGTTTACGGTAAGATTTTGGTCTCCATATTGTCGATGAGACAAAAGTTTGAGGTGTAGCACTAAAGTATATATACATTGTCAACATTGACAAAAGGCCGAGCATGAGATTGACCAGAATTTAACCACTGAATATACATTTAACATAAGAGATCTATGTGCTATAACAATTGTGTATACAAAATAGTTTGATTTTTCGAAAACAGATGCATGAAATTGTTATATTTTGGTATATAACACCATGTTATGCAATATAATTGGGTATATACAATTACAAATTTTAAACCTATGTTGGTGTATATGATGGTTTCCAATATCCATGTTACAAAATCATTGTCCAAGCAGGAAAAACAAGTTGATATTGATGTTAAGATTATGATTAAAGCTAAATATTTAAATATTCATTAGAGTATGACATTTGAATTTACGAGTTTGTGAGGGAGGCCTTTTTTTTCCTTTTGTAGTGAATATATAAGCCATGTTAAATATCCTGGAGACTATATATATTCCATGATAAAGTTGTTGGTTTATTATCAATAGTCATGGTATTAAAACCGTAACGTGAAAACAATGACAAGCTATATATGGTATTCAATCTTCAGTCTCTTCTCCAAGCTCCAACACAAATTAATGTTCACTCCGTTCATTCTTGTATTAGTGAGTTTATTCATCGATGGTAGTTGATTGTTTGCAGTTTAATTGTGACAAAGAGTCTTTATGTGGGAGGTCTCCTAAACTCCCAAATCACTAATAAGTAATACAGTAAGAGATACTCGATACGCCATAAATTATTAAATAGGACCGTCTTATCATTTGTTTTACGGAGTATTATATATCAATGAGTTTTTTCTGCATATAAAATGACCGACCTACACTATAAAACACTTTTGAGCGATGTTACCAAGTTCAAAGCTACTAAAGAGTACTGAGAATTGAGAAACTCCAAACTGTTTAAATTAAAATTTTATTGAAGTATTATGGAGTATATAATTATGTAAACAAGTTCTAGAATAAGACGGTCTTACATGTAAGGCGGACCTTTTCTATAAGAAAATCATTAGTTTATTACTATTATTAATAATGGAGTGTGTTTATATACAAGGACCGTTTCACGGTGTAAAACCATCTTATACAATAATTTCGGATGAGATTTTTATATATGTTACAAGAGCCAAACACTCATAAAGATAAGCATTAAGGGGTATAATTCAATCAAAGGATAAAATACAAATAGAAATTTTAAAAAATTACATAGTTTATTATCCTGATGGATAGATGATGTCAAATTCTAAAATTTAATCCATAAAAATAAAATTTTTATGTTTATAGTATTAGGTAATAAATTTTATCATCCTCACATGATACGTGATATTGACTAAACTACTTAGCCAGATGAGCTTATAATAAGCTTCATATATTGGAATAGAGGTTTTGAAGAGTAAAGTATAAATGAAAACCGTTATATTTATTGTAGTTGTTATTCACTACTACAAACAAGGCCACTAACGACATATAGACGACGTCAAAACTGTCACAAAATTTATTTTGTAATGGATGGAAATAGGTTCTCGCGGCACAGTTTTAACAACAAAATTAATCACGGGTGAAATTCGTCGCAAGTCCATCGTAAACAACACTTGGCGACGTATAATGGAGGATTTGTGGTAATTTCTCCGTCGCTATTCCCCATTTTTTGTAAATATTTTAATAATGCAAGGAGATTTATTGTGGATATAACGCTTTGAAAATAGTTCTTAAAAGAATACGTCAAAAATGTTTTGGCTGATTGACTAATTCAGATATTGAAAATTCACCTTTCTATTTATGTAATTGAGAATTACATAGGTCCTTAATATAGCACAAATAGAATAAGAGTTATTACTAATAGGCCCGTGCATCGCACGGGCTTTAAATCTAGTATATAACTAAAGGAGGCTTTTTTTTTCTAATTATACTATTAGCATTAGAATTAGGAGATAATTAATTATTTACAATTTTCCTATTATAAGTAGGAAAATAATTTTCCTATTATAAATGAGAATTAATTAATTATTTTACAATTTTCCTATTAGAAATAGAAAATAAATTAACAATTTATTAAGGCTTTTTTTCTTAATTATACTATTAGAATTAGGAGATAATAATTATTTAAAAAATTTCTATTATAATTAGGAATATGATTTTCCTATTAGAAATGAAAAGTAATTATTTTATAATTTTATTATTAGAAACAGAAAATAAATTAATTATCTACAATTTATTAATATTAAAAATTTATTCATTAGTATTTGTTCACTTTTTATTAAATTAGAAGGAGAAAAACCTTTGATATATTTATAATATACATATAACAACATCCGATTAAAAATCTGAGGTATTATGAGGCTTAAAGGCCCTAGGCGGAACTGGGTTGTGACAAATGTGCATGCATAATACGTACTACATGAAATTTACTCATGTAAAGGGTAAAACGAACGCTGAAATATGCCCCTACGTCTTTTGTTATTTCTAATGTCATAAAAAAAATGATTATACTGCTTCGTACAATTTGTGATTTATAACTTTTAACTAAGTTATTAGAACTTGCTTAAATTTATATATTTTAAGTGAAGAATATTAATTATTAATATGATAAACATAAAGTTTAATCTTTAATTTTCTCAAAAAAAAAAACTCAATTTCTATTTTCTTATAATATACTAATTAAAGGTTATAATATAAAACAGGAAATTACACCACAATCTACTATTTCAATATGTCGATGATCAACACTCAAAATAGCACATTTGTTAATTAAATAGTGTAAAAACTCTCAAAATGCTAAAAAAAAATGTTCAATCTGTCGTTATCAAACAAAACCTAAGTTTCTGCATTTGTTTTGTCGTGTTCAACTTAATTTTTACGAGATGTAAAAATGATGAAGTTCAGAAAGTATCGGTCAGTTTTCTGTTAGTTAGATGGACTTTTCAAGAGAGAGATGAAAGCTTTGCATTTTGGACCTTTTTATGTGTGAACCGAAGGGATTAAGTAGTGAGCTAAAGGTTGTTATGAGTGGGAATGAGGTTGATTATGACGAGTTGGCTGACTAAAGTTTTTCCTTACTAGATCTAGAAAGGAGTTAATAATTATGAGATAATAAAATTTGAAGAAAAAAGAACAATAAAAATGAGATGGAGGTAGTAAGATTTATTTATGCAAAATGAAATAAATAGCAAAGTTCATGTATATATATAATATTCAAACTTATTCAGTTTACAAATATAGTACCCAAACACTTTGTTTGAGTATCTGGAATGGAGGTAGGGGAGGGGACGAAAAAAAGACTAATTAGAAGGGAAAGGAGAGAGATAAGAAGGAAAATTGCTTCTTAAACTTTTCTTTGTTGAAGAAGAAATAAATTGTCTTCGATAAGGGAGACGAGGATCCATATCATCTGGAGTAAAGATTGGTGTTTTATGGAGGTAAATGCGATTTATGACTTCTTAGATGTTAAGTGTGGCTGAAAGGTAGTGGATTGGAGGTTGTTTCAAGTAGTAAGAACTAATCACAGTGGCTGATGTTTTATTTTGTGGGTAAATCAGTGGGGTGGAGGGATGATGCATTAGTGGAAGGTGATGAGTTTAACGAGGATAGTGATAATAAATAAGGTTATTTATGAGCAAAATATCACTTGCATTAAAACATATAGTTAACATGAATAATATTCCCTTCATTCAACAATTATCACCTCATTTCTCCATTATATGTGAGAGGTATTACATTAAAATAGGGTGATAATTGTTGAATGGAGGGAGTAACAAAAAACCTCAAAAGATCATATTGATAAACTTACTCTTAACCCCATCAATTCAAATTAAAGTAAATTAAATCTTAATTATAACAACATTGTCGAGAGCAAGGGTTAGTTTCCACTGGATTGCGGATTTTTCTAGAAGTAGGGGTTTAGTTTTTCACTTGGTTGGATAAATTTGAGAGAATTTTCGAGGATAAGGATCGATCTTTCAAGGGATGAGATTGTTTTAGATCATGTGTGTGAATAAGGAAGAAAAATAGGGGTTTGCGTGAAGGATGTTGTTTCAAATGAGAAGATAGGGGCAAGACTATTGTTATAGGGGGGTGTCATAAGCAGCCTCGGCCATGTAGTATTGCGTTGAAACTTGGTTCACATTCAAAGGTACGTCTATAGTTTGACCGGGAGATATAACATTTAACTACCTGTAAATGTTTTTACGTAACTACCATTTCACCTAACAATGATTAAATTATGATTGTTATTCTAAAGAAGGGGATTTGTTGTATCATTGAGTTGATTATGCAAAGTAGATATTATTGTTTTCCTTGACCAATTGAAAAACAAACAGGTATTAATGAACAAAATATAAAACTTTCAGTCCCAAGTATCATATATATAAACTTCATATTGGTTTTATTTTCCTAAAAAAAAACAACATTGTCGAGAGCAAGAGTTAATTTCCATTGGATGGTGGATTTTTCTAGAAGTAGGGGTTTAGATTTTCACTTGGTTGGATAAATTTGAGATAAGTTTCGGAGACAAGGATCGAACTTTCGAGAGATGAGATTTTTTAGATCATGTATGTGAATAGGGAAGAAAAATAGGGGTCCGCGTGAAAGATTTTGTTTCAAATGAGAAAATAAGGGCCAAGACTATTGCTATAAAGAGAGAGAGAGGGGGGGTATAAAGAGAAAGAGAGGGGAGGGGGGGTGGACTGTGGCGGAATTTGGTTCACATCAAACGTATTTCAATAGTTTGACTGGGAAATATAACATTCTAACTACCACTAAATATTTTTACATAATTACAATTTGATCCAGCAATGATTAAATTATGGTTGTTATTCGAAAGAAGGAGATTTGTTGAATCATTGAGTTGATTACGCAGAGTAGATATTATTGTTTTCCTTACCAATTGAAAAACAAACAGGTAAATTCTAAAAACTATCAGTCCAAGTATCATATATATAAACTTCATATTCGTTTTATTTTCCTAAAAAAAAGTATTTTATTAATCAAACACTCTTTTATTCTTATGTCAATATTATGTTAACGGCAATTATTTGTTGGTCATGCGGCATACATAAAATCTTAGACATGAACGATGTATTATATGTCTATATTTCATTTTATTGTGAAATTTATCACACATTATTTAAATATCCGTGCAACGCACGAGCAACAAAACTAGGATAAGCTTTATTAGAAAGTATTTAACTCATCCATTTACACATTAAAAACATGAACTTTAAATTAGCTCAGAAAAAATACATATAAGCTCGGATTCTTATACCTTGGTTGTACAATGCTTATGGTACAACTGGATGTATAATCCTATTTTGAAACCCACAGTGCATAGACTATACATCCAGATGTACAGTGCTATTGTACATCAAAGGTTATTTTTGTCTTTCTTATTTATTGTTGTTAAAACCTAAAACAATAATACGTAATCCAATTCAACCCTCTTCTCTCTCTAACTGGTTCCATATCTTTCTTCCCTCTCTTCATCTTTCTTCATTATGCTGTTAATTAATCATCTTCTCCTATTAAATTAATCTATCAACTATTATTTCTCTCCTTCTTCAATCATAATCAACAAGTATTTAATCAATTTTTACCAATAGTGGAGGAAGTTTCGAAGGCGGATGAAACTGTTGGAATATGTGTCCTCCGACAATAATGCGATCACAACTGTTGATCATGATGATCACATGTTTAAGTCTCATTTAAAAGAATACAATTGGGAAGTAATATTTTACTGTCAACTGGTCCACACATATCGGTAATGATTGGCTGACTAGAGTTTGACATTACTGTCGTGAGATGGTGGTGACCAGTTGATCCCCTTAGGTCATACCTAAAGGGCAACACTCTTAATTGATCATTTAATTGATCGTATGACGATACGGGTCAATTAAAATATTTAAAATTGACGGACGATTTTGGAAGTAATATTTACGTGTCTTATTGAAATTTGATTAAATAAGATACGGTCTGAGTAATCGAATTGTTTATTGCTTAGATGAAATTATTGTTTAAGGAAACAATTACATTTGAATGAATAAATTATTATAAATACAAGATGTTGTGATTTATAATTGATAAAATATTTTGGTACAAGTAATTATGAATTACTAAGTCAATTTCGTATATGACGTATTTTTATTAATACGTTGATTTTTAATATGTTAAAAATACATAACAATTTTATGTGACATGTGACATATGGCAATTTGACAATTTGACAAAGATAAAATGGAACCCATTTTACCTTCATATGTGCCGAAAATAAGGAGGGGATATTAGGCATATTTGTGTTAATATTGTTTAAGTGGAAGGCATAATCATAAGCTCTAACTTATAGCCTTACCTGCCTACTTTTATGGGTAAGAGAAAATGTCATGCATTGGCCATACCAAACCCCTCCCACCCGGTTTTTGATGGAGAAAAGCCAAGAGTTTTGCTCTATTATTTACCTAATATTCACTAGTGATTATTATTCATTCAACACATCTAAAAATAAGAAGTTTTAGAAAGATAAACACCTTCCTCTTCCTTCTCTCTTGGCCGAATAATAGAGAGACCAAAATATTATTTTGGGTCAATTTTACACTAAATTAATATTGTTCTAGTAATCATAATATTAATTTGATTAAGAGTTTGCCTTGGGTATTTTACTTTGGGAGGGATTCTACACTTGAATCCTAGTTCATCCATTAAGGAGAGCACAAGAACAAGAGATTAGGAGAACTCTCTTGTGCCCTTAAGATCCGAAATAGCATTGTAAGAATGAAGATTTCTTCCTTATTTTATCTATAGTTTGCATGCATAAGATCACCTTTAATTTAATGACTAAATTAAAATACTACATAATATGAATATGTTGAGTATAGAGATATAGATTTCCAACAAGTGGTATCAGAGCCTAGGTTGTTTGCATGCAAATCGGTTATAGTTTTTTCGAGTTATACGATTAACATATAAAACTTGTAAATTTGTGTTATTATGAAATATCACGAAATAAATTTATGCATGTTAAGTTTCTGGTCCTAAAATGTTTTTAGGATATTTTGGTTATTTTATGGATTTTTATTGTTCATCTTATAATATAATGGCATTAAAAATGTGATTTTATGATTAAAATGTCATTTTCGGACTAAAATTAGCTAAACTTTGAATTTTTTAGTGATTTTTGGATATGTTATCACATGTATTATTTTTAGATAACCTGTAAATTTTCATAATTTTTGGAGTTCTTATGCTCGAAAAATGGATTTTTCATGTTTAAAATCGGATTCAGATGAAAAATAGGTTAATATGAGATAAATTTCGAATCTGGTCATATAAATTTAGTATGTTGTCACATGCAATTTTACAAGATGTGTGTAAAATAATGGGCTATATTGAAGTCTTTACGCATGATTTATGGATTTTTGATCAAATATAGCATAAATAGTGACTTAATTAGTAAATAATTGCTAAAACATACTCCCTGACTAAGGAAAAACGTCACATGTTGCATTTTATTATCTTTTTCAGATCTAAAATTGAAAAGTTGATGAATATAATTTTTCTCATGTTTTTATGATTTTTATTGATAAATCCGATAAAACGCAACATAGTTTTTCCGATAATTTTACGAAATTTTAACCTAAGTTTTTTGAACATTATGAGTGTCATGGTATTTTTCCAGAATGTTCATAAGTTTAAATTTCAAACTTTGAATTTATTTGGAATTTTTGTGATTTATTTGAAGTTTATAGCATTTTATTATAATTTTAAGTCCATTAATGAACAAATTTTAAGAAATATGAGTTAATTATAGTCAAGTAATTAGTGAAGACTAATTTTGAGTCCTATGAGATTAGGGTAATTAACTTGTGCATAAATATGAATTTATGTAATTTTTGTGATTATAAAACGTTGAATCACGCAAATCCGTAAAAACCGTATAATATACGATATTGGCTCCTTAAAGGCGATTTAGCTTAAAATTGGGCATGTTCATACATATTATAATGCTGCATTTTTTTATGATTGTCATAATTTTATTTTATGTAATTTTTGAATTATGTAATTTTACTTAGTATGGCCTTAGTTTTAATTGGTATTACTCGAAATGTATGGGAATATCGATTCGGTTGTAATTTATTATGATCTCGTATCACCGTTTTGTAATTTAATAAGATTTATTTTATTTTAATTACAAATGTATAATAGGAAATTATGTAATTTGTTATGTAATTTATTTATTTATTCCGGAGTTCCTTGAAGACGGTGTCACAAAAGATGGTGATACATAAAGACGGTGTTACCTCGAGATGCGTGCCACAACCGAAGTTCAAGGGACCAATGGAGTTGGTTTCCGAATATGTAATAGTTAATTAGATTTTCTATTTTAGGAAGGCCATACTAGGATTTTTTATGCTTTGCATTTTATTTATATGTTGCATGCATCGCTAAATCGCCATAACTAAAACATGCATTATCATTTAATCGAGTTTATCGACCGTGTCAATTAAAATTATCGTATTTCACCGCTTTAGTTCACTTAAAACGTGATAGATAATAAATTGACATGACCTCTCGCTAAAATAATCAATTGAAACATAGCCTTACCAAATAGTAGAAACCATGAAAACCTATTTCGCGAGGGAGTGCACTCGGCCCTACCGGGGTACAAAACTTGTTACGTAGGGGAAGTGGGTGATAAATGTCTATCCACCGAATTCATGTTGATAAGGGATGAATCGGCCCTACCGTGCCCAAGTTGATGTGGATTTGGATCATGGACACATTTATTCGAAATTTGGATTGACCTCAACGGAAGTATTCGTGACCGTAGTCGCATGTGTTCCGGGCTAAAGATAAATGTTAATGTAATTTTATCGACCAAGAGTTCTAAAAGTAGAATCGATTAAAGCGTTAATCCATCGAGTTATATTGATAAGGGATGAATCGGCCCTACCGTGCCCGAGTTAATATGAATTTGGGTCTTGGAATCATTTATCTAGTTGGGTAGAGGTCACTAGAAAAATGCAATAAAACTTGTTTAAACTTATTTTTACGAGTGTTATTATTATTATTAAAACGACATATGTTTTATTCCTTCTATATTTTGTTTTGTAGACCGCTCTTATTTCTCATAACAAATGGCAAATCCAAACACCAACGCCACGCCTCTCACTAATACTTCATGGCTCCGATCCTTTATGGATCGATGTAAACTTGAAAAGAATGGGTCAAATTTCTCCGATTGGGATGCCCAACTCAAACTAGCCGCCCAAGGTGACGACAAGCTTCTTTACCTTACCGAGGCCTCTCCACCCAAACCTAATACTAGGTCGACCGTCGCCACAAGGGACGCATATGAGGCTTACCATAAGGAGTCCGCCTCAATGAAAAACGTGTTGATCTTTGCGATGGAGGCGGATCTCCAAAGGAGAGCCTTTAAGATGGGCACCGCTAATGAGATTTACTCCAAGCTTGTGACAATGTTTTCACAAACTCCGCGGATCGTCCAATATGAGGCGGCCGCGGCATTCTTTGATCTCGACTTCAAAGAGGGCCAAAAGGTTAGCCCTCATGTGCTCAAATTAATGGAGCTAGTCGAGACCTTGAAAATTCAAAAGGTTGAAATCCCCAATGAACTCATTGTAGATAGGATTCTACACTCCTTATCCAAAGTCAAGGCATATGTTCAATTCCGGGTGAATTTTAACATGCAAGACAAGGATGTGTCTCTTGAAGAATTGCGCAAGTTACTTGTGCAAGCCGAAAGGGATATGGGGTTAAATGTGAACCCACCCAAGGATGTGCTTAACATTAGCACCAAAAGCAAGGGGACGTTCAAGAAGAATAGGAGGAAGGGTAAGAAACAAGCTCCCACTTTCACCAAAGCTAAGACTTATGAAGCTAGCACTTCAAAAATCAAGAAGGGTCCTCTTGGTAAATGCCATTATTGTAATGGTGTTGGACATTGGAAAAGAAATTGTTCCAAATACCTTGGTGATATTAAGGCTGGAAAAATTACTGCAGTAGGTAAATGACTATCCTTTCTTTTATGTTTCTATTTCAACTATGGTATTGTGATACAAAGTTGTGATAATGTATCCCCTTTTTATTGTAAATAGGGCCTCCACCAAGCAAGGACAAATGAAAAGAAAAGCAAGCTTGAGAAACCATCGAGAAGCTAGGAATAACTTCCATGAAGCTTTGCTTTTATTGTCTTATTTAAATTATGTTTCGGATTTTAGAACCTTTTAATTTCCGTGTTAGATATGGAAATGTATTTTGGATAATGGTGGCTTGGTTTGCAACCCAAGTCACCCGTTTTATCGTTTTATCCTTGTTCTAAAATTCGTCTTTACATGCTTGCTCATAGAAACATATGATTATTCACTTAAAGTGATCTAATAGACAATTATAATGATGGGATTCATTATATGTCCGCATGCTTAAGGCTTGTGTATGATCATTTACAAAGTGTCATTGAGTTTATGAACTCTCTTAAAGAAATGTCAATCAACCAAGTACACTTACAAAATCTAAAACTATTAGTCAAACCTATGAGATAGTCCTCCTTATACTTCAAATCATTATTTGTGTCCCATAAGCTATCTTTGAATCTCTAGTGTATTTATTCTAAAGATATAGTGGGAGAAAATGAGGACACAACACCAAGATAAATTTGTGTACTTGTGTATACGAGATCTACACAAGGAAGAATGATTTGAATAAAGGTATATCTATTTATATAGTATACCCAATAGATGAGATCTATGGTCTCAAATAAAGCTACCTGACAAAGGAGACCAAGTGAAGTAATCAAAGGAATATTTTCTCAAGATAACTACACGAGGAGACCAAAAGAAAGTTTTGGAAGAAAAATGACTAATGTAAAGTCTTAACAAGAGTTTTGACTAGTTTATGATAAATTTTGACCAATAGTTTCAACCTTGATATTTACTTAAGAGCCTAAATGAATCAAAGTAACATCCTAGAAAATAAACAAGATTTATGACTAGAGGTTGCAAGGATTGATATACCGATATCTTCACAGCTAAGTTTTAACCACGCTAATGTCATTACTTAACCTCATTATGAAAATGAAATGATTAAACCTCCTTCCAAAAAGGTATTTCGAAGGACGTGTTTTAGATATTATTTATATTTGAATAATGACATTGCTACACATCATTATGATATGAATAAGTTAGAGATTAAAATCTCTTTCCATAAGGTTAAGATGAGACCACTTCAAAATAGGTATTTTGAAAGGATATGATGGGAACATATATGGTTTTATCTTAATAACTTGGCAATACAATATATATATTCCAATTCTTGAAATGTTTCGATTGAGTAGTCAATTTCGAAACATGTGAAATTGAGTGGGAGTTGGAAATTATCATGTGAAGACATGGGATTTAGTGGGAGCAATCATCTTGTAAAAGTTTATAACTCATCACTCATTGAAGAATGACGAGCTAATACCTTCCTTCACAAAGGAGTATTTGAGTTTTCAATTCTGGATGAAAATGGACTATGATGAATCCACTCACATCATGAGATGTTGGATAAGTATTGAGACATACACATCGAATCAACGAGAAACGTAGGTTATTCATGTAAATGAAAACGGAATTGCCATTAGCAGTCATGGTCGTTCCTTGAACCTAAGAATGGTTGATCTCATGATTATTAGTTACTAATGTTTCCGCCATTAGAATAATCATTCCCATGTCCAATTATGATTCATATGCATAAAAGCATGATGAATCGTTGGCGAGCCATACAAGAAACGTCATGAATTCTCGAGGAGAATTTGATAAGCGATTTCAGTGTTTGACAAGAAGACTCTATTGTGTGTCAAGAGGTTTCACATATTATAGTTCGAACACATGTAAGGATTTATGAAAATCCTAAGCTTTTCAAGCTAAAAGGAGAAATAGGAAGTTTGGAAAGATACTCAGTTGAATAAGAAGTTACTCAAAACTATTTTTCCTAATATGTTAGGACTTGTGAGAAGTGCTAGGCTAATCATCTTGACAATTGTTGCAAGATTCTACAAACATATACCGAGTGCGTTGTGTGTGGGTAGAATACTTGATCAGTACAAGTTATATCATTCACCACAAATTCGTTTGTTATGTGATAATCGACAAAGAAGTTCTTTCAAGAAAAATAGCCAAAACCGAGGTTCTGAACCTAGATTTGTACTTGGTAAGGTTCATGCTATGATAGATAACATGAACGTAAAGGAAAATGCGATAAAAAGAAGTTTGGACACATGGACACTTGACATGTTAAACTTCTATTGCAATTAACAAGTGTTTACACACTTACGATATGCATCACAAGGTTGTAATATAGTATTGACCACCCGAGTGTGATGTCGACATTAGTCGTTTGAGTTGTTATTAACTCACCTTATACTTTGTTATATCCAAACGGGTTGTAGAGACAATTGAACCCCGTTAAAGTGAACACGGATTAGCATTGTATTTGCCCATAATTACTTACATGAGGTGACGTCTCGAAGTGACTAGAGTGTGATGCGATTGATGGCAAGTTCAAGTGCCATAGAGTCATATGAGAATGACTAGTCGATCACATAGGCGATCATGTTAGGAACATTATGTCGGGCCTTATGACCGCTTATAGAGTTCTGGCAAATTTATATAGCCTGGTCGTGGCGAGAGCTACTATAGTATTCTAATGAGTCGATTCTTTTGACTAAAGACTATTCGCCTAAGATGGCACAGTTTCAGATTAACTCTGATTTGTGTTACTACGACCTTCGTAAATGGGGTCAAATGGGCATATTTTGGGTTATGATGGTTGTGGCTAGTCGAAGGGAATGAGTGCGATAGGAATTGTCCACCCCTAGTCAGGGTTATAACATTATCTCAGGGCCACTCGAGGAGTAATGAACTGGAAATGCGTGGCCACGCTCGGAATGTATCCATGGTGGATAAATACGGTCAATCAGTTATTCTCCAGATCGAGGAAACCACTCTCGATATGATCACTTGCAAGTACGACCTGAAAGACACCTTGCATTGAGTGGGAGATAGTAATAGGACAAGAGAATTGGTGACGAACACTTGTCGAGGACAAGTGGGAGATTGTTGGAATATGTGTCCTCCGACAATAATGTGATCACAACTGTTGATCATGATGATCACATGTTTAAGTCTCATATTAAAGAATACAATTGGGAAGTAATATTTTATTGTCAACTGGTCCACACATATCGGTAATGATTGGCTGACTAGAGTTTGACATTACTATCGTGAGACGGTGGTGACCAGTTGATCCCCTTAGGTCATACCTAAAGGGCAACACTCTTAATTGATCATTTAATCGATCGTATGACGATACGGGTCAATTAAAATATTTAAAATTGATGGACGATTTTGGAAGTAATATTTACGTGTATTATTGAAATTTGATTAAATAAGATACGGTCCGAGTAATCGAATTGTTTATTGCTTAGATGAAATTATTGTTTAAGGAAACAATTACATTTGAATGAATAAATTATTATAAATACAAGATGTTGTGATTTATAATTGATAAAATATTTTGGTACAAGTAATTATGAATTACTAAGTCAATTTTGTATATGACGTATTTTTATTAATACGTTGATTTTTAATATGTTAAAAATACATAACAATTTTATGTGACATGTGACATGTGATATATGACAAATTGACAAAGATAAAATGAAACCCATTTTACCTTCATATGTGCCGAAAATAAGGAGGGGATATTAGGCATATTTGTGTTAATATTGTTTAAGTGGAAGGCATAATAATAAGCCCTAACTTATAGCCTTACATGCCTACTTTTATGGGTAAGAGAAAATGCCATGCATTGGCCATACCAAACCCCTCCCACCCGGTTTTTGATGGAGAAAAGCCAAGAGTTTTGCTCTATTATTTACCTAATATTCACTATGATAGTCACTAGTGATTATTATTCATTCAACACATCTAAAAATAAGAAGTTTTAGAAAGATAAACACCTTCCTCTTCCTGCTCTCTTGGCCGAATAATAGAGAGACCAAAATATTATTTTGGGTCAATTTTACACTAAATTAATATTGTTCTAGTAATCATAATATTAATTTGATTAAGAGTTTGCCTTGGGTATTTTACTTTGGTAGGGATTCTACACTTGAATCCTAGTTAATCCATTAAGGAGAGCACAAGAACAAGAGAGTAGGAGAACTCTCTTGTGCCCTTAAGCTCCGAAATAGCATTGTAAGAATGAAGATTTCTTCCTTATTTTATCTATAGTTTGCATGCATAAGATCACCTTTAATTTTATGACTAAATTAAAATACTACATAATATGAATATGTTGAGTATAGAGATATAGATTTCCAACAGAAACACCATAGGTATCATCATCATCATCATCATCATCAATGGAATATGAACATCAAAAGTGCATCAAATTTCAATGGAAATTGAAACATTTAACTCATAATCAATGACTTTGGAAAAACAATTAGAAATTACATCTCCTTGTATTCTTAAAAGTTTAAACTTGTATTCTTTTCATATTAGCTCGTATTTTTGAAAGTACATTACAATTAAGTTTAAGCTCGTATTCTTTTCATAATAGCTCGTATTCTTTTCATAGTAGCTCGGATTTTTGAAAGTACATTACAATTAAGTTTAAGCTCATATTTTTTTCATAAAAGCTCGTATTTTTTTCATAATAGCTCATATTTTTGAAAGTACATTACAATTAAGTTTAAAATCGTATTCTTTTTATAGTAGCTCATATTCTTTTCATAATAGCTCGTATTTTTCATGTGAATTTAATTTACGAGTTTGACGCTGAAAAATCGGGATTGGTTGGACTTAAACGAGTATGGAAGTCTTCCACATTAGAGAACAATAGAGTTTTGTCGTTTAAGAGAGGTTTAGAGGGGTTTTTTGTATTAATCATTTGGTTACACTAAGATTTGGAGAGGCAAAGTGTTTTTATTAACAAATATTAGATTGGGCTTCAGTTAAATATACTATAAATGTGCCAGTTGTATAATGTTAATATACAACTGGTTGTAGGATCTAGCAAAAAAAACAATAAAATAAAATCATTGTCAATAACTTAACTTATAAATTAAACGCTTTTGAGAGAAACATGGTAAACTTGTAATTACCTTTATACCGAATCGGGCAAAAATCTCCAATGTAAATCGCCTCTAACAACCAAGCAACAAAGAGAAGACCAATACTAAAGGCCTAAGTCAATAAAACAAGTATTTGGGCAATGATGAAGGACTCCCAAGGCTCCTCAACAATCCCCATGGATCATGAGGCAGCCAATTGAAGAAGAAGGCAAACTGAACCTTGAGACGGGCGTCCCAAGCTCAGCCCGAGCGTCCTGAAGAGAAAGACAAGCATCCCAAGACTCAACCCGAGCGTCTCACAAGCAGGACGGGCGTTTTCCTTTACAGCATACGCGTCCAACAAGGGCAGGTCGAGCGTCTCCATGGAGGACTTGCAAGGATTTAATCTTCATTTTAGGGACTTAATCGTCATTTAAGCCCTTAGTTACCCTACTACTTGTACTTAGTATAAATACTCCATTGTATTAGGAGATTAGGCATCACGTTTTTATCAAGTTTTAATCAACTTTTTAATCAAGTTTTACCAAGTTTTAATCAAGTTATTACACTACATTAGTTTTATTACACACTAATCCTTCTTTAATTATTGTTCAAGTACTCTTATATCTAGTTGGGTAATTTGAAGATTATTGGGTTATTATTGGAGAATTGACAACTCTTTATCAATCAATCAAGTTTTCTTCAATTATTCTTTGCTTACTATATGATCATACTAAGTTGGTACAATTCCTTTTATCCTTTGCTTAATTATTGATCATTACTTTACTCATCCATCATGTTTACATTTGTTAAGATAATTGTGTAATACTACGGTTTTATGAGTCTCTGGGTACTCTATCGAGTGGGCCTTACTCTGCCGAGTAAGGGTGTTTAGATTTTAGAAACAGTATTTTGCCTGTAGGGTACTCGATCGAGTAGCCTGGGTACTCGATCGAGTAAGTGGCACTCGATCGAGTACGTTAGTTACTCGATCGAGTAGGTCGGTTAACGGGTATTATTTTGACGGGTTTTGTTAATAACACGGATTAGTATATAATTCTTATCGTCTTCTTCCCTAAACACTTTTACAAACCTAATAAACTTAAAAAGGATATTGAAACTACGTTGTTCGCTTCATCCGTGTTATTGACAAATCCCGGAGCTTAAGAGGTCGAATTTCATCATTCTTTGCATCTTAGTGATCCTTGCGTCATGGGTAAGATCTACATACCAATTTTATAGTATTTAATTGACTTTGTTTAAACCCTAATTTGGAGGATTGGGGGTTTTTATGGTTAGTTGTGCTAGTAGTAATTATGTGATTATGTGATAGGAGGAGGATTCGTAGAGGATAGGTTTTGATTAAATTTGTTGAGGTGGAAATGCTTGTGTTTGCATTCCGGTAGGGTTTCCTACTCGCATTAGTCACATAATGTGGTTTGGTGTTGACTGTGATTGTTGTTAAAGTATCATGTTGGTATTGTGACGATTGTGGATTTTATCGTTGTTGGTTGTTGCTGATTGTATCTGTCTGTGTTCTTCGGGGTGCGTCCCTGGCTGAGTGGAGTCACTTGCGGGAGTGGCTTCACGCCCATGATTCGCCTTCTGTGGAACCCGCCACAAAAGTGATGTGCACATTAATGGATTTGGGTTTATCGCTCGATGGAGATGAGCAGGGCTTAGGTGGGAACGGCTATGGTCCCCCACTGGCGGCGAGGAGTAACCTGTTGCGATGGGTACTCTGGAAGGGCTACACACTTAGGTGTGTAGTCAGTATTGAGGAGTTGGTGATGGAGTTCGGGATGATGTGACGATTGAGCTATATTTGTTTCTGTTTTATTGTGATTATATAATTGTGTGATTAGTACTGACCCCGTCTTTGTTTTTAAAAACTGTGGTGATCCATTCGGGGATGGTGAGGAGTTCTTGAGCAGGTTTGATATGGTGCTTATGTGCTAGCTGGGATGAGTCATCACTTGCAGTTAGAAGAGTCTTCCGCTGTTGTCAGACATTTTGTTTAGTTATTGGGCTTTTGGTTTTTGGAGAACATGTATTATACTTTCATCAGTTTGGTTTTGGATTGTAATCACTTAAACTTTATTACTATTTAAATTATGTTTCGTTATTGTCTTTTGATTATCATTGCCTCGGGAAACCGGGATGATGACGTTCTTATACCTGAGTGGTCCTGGTAAGGCACTTGGAGTATGGGGGTGTCACAAAGTGGTATCAAAGTGACGATTCTGAAACCTGTAACCAATGAATCTAATGAACATAGGGAGTCAATTAAAATGAACCCGGGGTAAAAGTTGTAGGAGATAATGCAAAGGTTTGGGAGACGTCCTAAAGTCGCAAACTCGCCCTGCAATTTTGAACCGGTCGCATGGGGGTATGTGCCAGGGTCGTGTGTGTTGTCTTTTGGTTTGTATGTGTGCATAACAGCATGTGTGGTGAATTGTTGGATGTCGGATGTGGAGAATTGGAAGTATGAATAAACGTTGGAGTAGATGTGTTTACATGTTGAATTGAATGAAAAGTAAGTTGGATGTTTATAATCTGGCATTTTGATAACATGAATAGATTGTTTTGGTGATTATATAAGAGTTGCGTAGATTTGCATGCGTAGTCATGTTTATTTTGGTTAAAATTATAAAGATTGCAAAGTATGTTTGGGAAAGTGAGATAATACGCGGGTAGTTGTTTACGAGTCTGCATGACTCGATCGAGTGGGGGGGAGGCGGGGCACTCGATCGAGTAGGTGAGGTGCTCGATCGAGTGGGTCTGACTTGATCGAGTGGTTAGTTTGATGTTTTTCTGGTCAAAACCGTATTTTTGGGTACTCGATCGAGTAGGGGTTACTCGATCGAGTGGCATGTCAGCTCGGTCGAGTATGTGTGTGATCAGGAGGTCTGATTAGGTTCTGGAGTTGAGGCACTCGATCGAGTAGGTTGGGCACTCGATCGAGTAGGTTGGGCACTCGATCGAGTAGCCTCAACTCGATCGAGTGGGTTCTGGTACCCGGTCGAGTGGGTTCTGTGCAGTTTATATACGTGTTTTGGGATGTGGTATGCGTGTTTATATCTACCTTTTCTTATATAATTTCAAGATGCCGCCTAAGAGAAGCGCCCTGTACGCTAGAGCTGAGAGCATGACCATCGATGACATAGTTAAGATGTTGGAGCACCAAGATGCTCTTACGGAAGCTTTAAAGAGAGAGGGGAAGGAAAAGGAGTTTGATCACTCAAAGATCAGTCTCTACATAGCGAGGTTTAACCCGAAAGAGTATAAGGGGACCGGGGAGCCAATGCTTCAAGATAATTGGCACAGAGAGATGGAGAATATCCTGGATTTGGTGCATTGTCCGGATGAGATGAGGGTAGAACAAGCTGCGTTCTACTTGAGAGAAGCGGCATGTGAGTGGTGGGATAAGGAAAAGGTGAATGCTAGGGACATGTATGCGAAGCAAGGGCTGCCTGCTATACCTTGGGAGGAGTTCCGGAGGGCCATGAGGAGGGAGTTTGTACCTGAGCATGCGAGGAGTAAGCTGAGAGAGGAGTTCGATGAATTTAAGATGACATCTGACATGTTGGTATCTGAGTACTACCGACAGTTCAATGAGAAGTCTAGGTATGCTGAGGATATGGGATTGAGTGATGAGTGTAACACCCGCGAATTTTAATTTTTAGCATTTATAAATTAATTTTTCTTTCTATCGCTTTATTTATATTTTCAATTGCTCAATTTAATTAATCTCATTTTTAAACATAATTTTTATGGAAACTATATTTTTAAAAGTTTAGTCGGTAAAAAAATATATATATTTATTCGGATATTAATAATAGGTGATAATAATAAAAATACTTCCGTCTTTGTTACCGTCACCTACTCCCTTACACTCCAACTTAAATAACCTTATTATTATTATTATTATTATTATTATTATTATTATTATTATTATTATTATTATTATTATTATTATTATTATTATTATTATTATTATTATTATTATTATTATTATTATTATTATTATTATTATTATTATTATTATTATTATTATTATTATTATTATTATTATTATTATTATTATTATTATTATTATTATTATTATTATTATTATTATTATTATTATTACATACTACCTCGTCCCCACCCCGTCACTTCCCTTTCCCCTTTTCGAACTCACCAGCAACAACAATCAACAAAGCCCCAAATCACCATTTTTACGACGAGCTTCAAACCCCGATCCCGTCCCCATTCCTCGATCAAATTCCATAATTTTTATACCATTCTTCCCCTTACTTCCTCCTTCATCTTTCTAAGTAACAAAGCTTCATTTTTGTTGAGATTTCGAAATACCCTCTCAAAAAAACTCGGTTCTTTTGACTCAATCGGCTCGATTTCCTTCTTCTAGCCGGAGATGTTGAAGACCGGAGGGAGGCTCGTACTTTTTGGACGTTTTCTTCGGAGATTTGAAGAAGCTAAGGTAACGGTGATAGGTTACTCGAAAAATGTCGAAATTTCCGCCTTTTGTGTCACTTTATATGCTCTTGTTTATTAAAGTTTGGTTCTTTGTGTATTTTTCTCTTATGTATGTTAAATTTTCGTCTCAAAATGATGATGAACTGGGTCGTTTGAATTCTGTTTTGGCACGGTTCCATGGAAGGTTAGGAGCTGAAATTGGACTGTTTTATAGACATAAATGGGACAGTTTTGGGACGGTTTCGTCCTCTGGTTTTGGGCAGTCGGAATAATGGTGGTGTGGGTTGTTGTTGCATAAATTTGAGTATCTTGGTAGTTCGTGTCGAGTGTGAGGGTGTGTAAATTAATAAACTTCCGTCTCATGTATATAAGTGCGTGCTTTTACCCCGTTAATCCCGTGTTAAATGTCTAGATATAGACCGGGTTAGCTCGGTTTTTGGTGGCTGTTTTGCGGGACAGTCGATTAACTCTACCTTGTGAACAGGGATGTGCTTAGAACACTAAATGCATATAAAAGATCGTCCATAACAAAGGCAAAAGGATAATTTCAATACTTTCATAATCAGGCCACTAAAAACATTGAGAGCGCAGTAATGGAAGAACCATTTATAGTGCAAAGTGTTTGATAAAAGCTGGGCCTTTCAGGGCAGCTCATTTAGTTGCTGGGCTGATACCGATATAACTGGGGAACAATATAAATAAACTTACAGTCATATTTCAATATCCGAATATGATCATCAAACTTAATATTCCGTATTCAATACTCAGCCGTGAAGGAATGTTTAAGGGCTGATTTTAGGACTGGTTTGGTGCCGATTTTAGGTTGGTATAATGCTGTTTGGTGGGACTGTTTTGAGTCATTTGGAAGGTTTTCTGGACAGGTCCTGAGACGAATTTTGAGACGATTACATGTCGAAATTTGGAGACGGGTTGTATGTATTTTAGGACTGTTTTTGAGTCGTTTTGTGCAGGTTACTCAAGGACTGTATATTGCTATTTTGGGACTGTTTTTGAGTCTGCTTGTGAGGGCAGATTGCAGGCTGTTTTAGGACTATTTTGGGACGGTTTTGCTTTGCGTTTTGGGATTGTTTTGGAGTCGTGTTGCTGACTGGTTGGTCAGTGGCGACCTCTTTTGCAAGGTCTGTTAAAGCGGGATGTACTGGGGAGCCGAGTGACCTGGACAAGGGCCTGCCTGGCCTCGGCAGAGGCTGGCTAGGCACGGAATGGAGCCTGGCAGAGTGACCATGGTTGGCCAGTCGCGGCCTTGGTCACGGCTAGTTGTTTGAGGCCGTGAAAGGGGTTGCCTAAGTGGCTCCTTGAGTCGTGGTCATAGCTTCTTTTGGCGTCTAGTAGTCGAATATTGTTAACAACTTCACTGGTCATTTTGGTACCAAGGAAGTAGTTTATGTGAATGGTCTGAATTGTTTCACTAAATGGGAAAAATACATGAGTAAGATTAAGGTTATTGTGGCATTTATATCCTGTTTGAGTTTAATTTCATTTTCATTTGAAGCTAGGAACTACCATATTGGAGTGACACGTAAAACCCATGTATACAAGAAGAGTCTAAAATTCGAGATAATAGTCTAAGATTAGTTATCTATTTAGTTCCGTCTCATGCATTATATAACGTAATTTATTAATCATAGGTCATTTACATACTTTTTCTCACATGGTTTATATTTGTGGAATTCATTATTTAATTGTCTCATTTATTTATGAAATGGCATGTTTTCCTTATAAAATGAGTTCAATTTAATTATTGTATGCTCATGAATATTGGTGATTGAATTATTTACATTTCCGCCTCATATCTATCATGACGTAAATAATTCATGCCCGTTTATTATATCTATCTTCAAGTACTTTATGAGAATGAAAAGGAATATTATCAAAATGTTAATAGAAGGTTCAATCGAATTTATTATATTTTGATCAAGTGTTTTATAAGATTTAAATGGAACGTTTACCTATATATATTATGAGAATGTTTACATTGCATTTAGTATACTTTGCTCAAGTATCATGTAGAAGTTAAATGAAATGCCCATTTATGTTTTACAAATACGAATGGCTTAGTTTACATAATGGTTGGTAAAGAGTCGTATTCTTGTAGAAATGCCATAATACCATCATATGTGCTTGACATACATTTTCGTCCCCTTGTCTTTCTGTTCTTGCAGCAAGTACGGGTTTGACCTACTTGTCTTTGTTCGGCAAATACGGATTTGGCCTACTTGTCTTTGTTTCGCGCAAGTACGGCTTTTGGCCACTTGTCTTTGTTCTCGGCAAGTGAGTCTTATCTTAGTCTTTCCGCCACTTTCGTCTTTGTTTCAGCGATTGGGGTACTCGGTCTCCTTAGTAGACGAGTCTTGGGTGCGTCTTTGTCTTTGGCGCACGTCGAATCGGGATGTACACCGAGAATCTGCAGACTTAGACTAGGACCGTATTATTATCGTAGTCCTACCCGGGGAAATTATAGTCTAAGAGTGATAAATGTCTTGCATTATTTGGATGGTTACTTTGGTCATATCTCCTTTAAATACGTGCTCGTGGCTAAGTGGTTGTGTCTGTTTCCTTGTCTTTCTTCTCCATTTATTTTATTGTTGCTCATACCTTACTTACTTATTTATTCCATCATTTCTTTTATCCTTGTTGGTTTAAACACGTATGATCCCATGTTTAGTTATAAGTCGATTCACTCATAACTTATCTAATATGATTATTTGTTCATGTTCTTTGTTATGTTTGTTTTGACATTTTGTGGCTGGGAGAACCTTGAGTTACTCCCCACTGACTGTGGCTTTCATGTTTACATGAATGACAGGTTTGTGAAGATGAATTTGTGGGGTTTAGACGTGTGAGCTAGCGAGCACCTTGGACTAGTAGTCGTTTTATTAGGATTGCTTAGACTCACCTTTTATTGTATTGTCATTCGAGGGATATATTTTTCCCTCATCTTTGACTATCACGTTTGTAAAAACTTAACTTTATTTCCGCATTCTTTAATTGTGTTTTAGGTTTTAATGAACCCGCGCTTTAAACTTCAAAAGTTTCAATAATTTCCTAATTTCCGCTTATTTTTATAAGTTATATTTTCCGCTTTATCGCGGGGGTTCACAGTTGGTATCAGAGCCTATGTTGCTCCCGGACGCATACACGTGTACCCAAATTTAAACTTGAACTTGACCTTGAATAACGAATGAGAGATGGGTAGACTTAAGGACCTAAGGTGGTAGTCTGTAGTGTGCTTGCTCTTTGTTAAGTTCTAACATGTTATTATTTTTGGTACCCTTGGATTAATGACCGTGAACTTACCAACATGGTTATCAAGACTTGGTGCCTATTGCCGAGCATTGAAGATGTGTTCAGCATTTGAAGAATGATTCTGCTTCCTCGGAGATATTCCTCGTTCTTGTGTACCTTGCCTTGTTCTTTTATTTCTTGATACTTATTTCTTCTTCTAAACTCTCCTCTCTTTTACCTTGGAAACCACTCTTGTACCCTCCTAACCCGTCCTTTGTTCCTTACTTATCCTCCCTTAACGCCTTTTTATAGTTCTCTTTCTTTTGTGCGATGTTAATCTTGGTTGGATACTTTGGCTTTGTGGAGTTTGTTTGTGGTTGACCCATAACCCTGGTTTTCAGAGGTTGTGATGTTGTAAAGACTTAGGTAGTGTAGTGAAACGTGTCTTGGGATACTAGTGTGTAGTGCTTGACTTAAAATAGGTGGAATCGAAGATCTTAGATTGAGTGAGTAAGTACATTGAGTTTACGCTTGGCTTTCGTAATCACTTTGGATATGAGAGTTTGATAATGTAGATGTTACCATATGAGAAGTGCTAATTGTGGGATTATTAGTTGGTCTAGGTGAGTGATCTTGATTACTACTGGAGGTATGATATAAGAGTGAGACTAAGGTACATTATTGGAGAGTCTTAGCGCTTGCCTTGGAAGCTAGAAAAGATAATGGTATGGTTGACGCCAATTGTTAAGTTGAAGAACATAGTTTCAATTTATGGTGTTAGAATGAGGAAATATGAGGTGGTAAAGTATTGTTACAACTAAGACCTTGTTTCTTGAGAACCTTGTGGAATATTTGAGGAACCTTTTCTAGGAATTTAGAGCTTGGAATTAGGATCCTTGATTGGGGGTTTTACCATTTTGAGAAACCTATGGTTGACACTGGTTATATATGAGTATAACTTTGTTGGAAACTTTGACCTTGATCTTGGGGAAGTTATTTGTAGATGTTTGAGGATTTGGGGTGGTGAAATCACACTTATAGTCGAGTATCTTGTTTCATGGAATCGCTTAGGATGATGTTGCCATTTGAGATTTGAGTATCTGAAGTTTCCTTGTTGTCTAGTCCTCTTTTTCTTTGACTATAAGCGTTACCGTTCATACCTCTCTTCCTCGCTTCGTCGCGCTCCTCCTTTAGGTTTGATACTCGTAACCTCTGAAACTCTATCTTTGACATCTTGGTCGACCTCACTTCGACTCTTATCCATAGGAAATTCATCATAGCTCTCTTGTTGGTTAAGTTTGGATCCTCTTAGCGTACTTTGTATTTACGATATCTAAGTTACTTTTCTTTCGTACAATTTCTAAATATTCCAAGCTACCATTTTTGGTTCATTATCAAAAATTTATATTACTTTTGCAAAATTTACCTATTTTAAGGATTTTAAAATGAAACTTTGATTTAGTTCCCTATTTGTTCCTTGAGTATAGACTTTTTATCATGATTTTTGATTGCTATACCCGAGTTGCTTTTAAATTTTGCTCGATTTCTAAATAACTTGGATTTATTTACGATTCCTTGTCAAAACTTAATGTTATAATTTCAAGAATTTGACTCCTTTTCGAGTTTAACAGTGAATCTTTTAATTTTTATTTGGCCTTTGCAAAAGAAAATTTGAGTGGATTATCATTTTCAATTGGTTTTAACGTTGATGGGATGTTAGGACTCGTTATTAAAGGTGTCTAATAACTTGTTCTGCACTTATCGGCGAATGATTTTGTTTTAATTTTGTCTTTGACTTGGAAAGTTAGCGCTCTTGTGTGCACGACAAGAGCCATTTCGTTCCTTGAAGGACACTTAAACTTTTGAAAACTTTCCCTAAATGTTTTTAGAAGTAAATTGATTTTGGATTTCTGCAAATGATTTGATATTTGGCCTTGTCTTTGATTTGGAATGTCGATGTTCTTGAATGCACAACAAGAACCTTTCTGTTCCTTTGATGAGAATCTCGTTCTGTTGGCAAATTCTACTTGAAACTTTTGAAAGAATTTTAATTCTCACAAAGAATAATCTTTTAATGTTTTGGTTACCGATTTCAAAGAGTCCAGTTTTATTTTTATAAACTTTCATATCTACTTTCAAGTTTCGAGGACGAACCTTTTTAAAAGGTAGGGTGATTGTAACACCCACGAATTTTCAATTTTAGCATTTATAAATTAATTTTTCTTTCTATCGCTTTATTTATATTTTCAATTGCTCAATTTAATTAATCTCATTTTTAAACATAATTTTTATGAAAACTATATTTTTAAAAGTTTAGTCGGTAAAAAAAATATATATATTTATTCGGATATTAATAATAGGTGATAATAATAAAAATATTTCCGTCTTTGTTACCGTCACCTACTCCCTTACACTCTAACTTAAATAACCTTTTATTATTATTATTATTATTATTATTTTTTTTTTTTTTTTTTTTTTTTTTTTGAAGGATGCGCGCAGCTTTCATTAAAACAAAAATAAAAGTTTACATGAAATTGGTGGGGAGCCGTGAAACAATCTGAGCTCCCACACCCTTAGCAACAGCAAAGCTAAGTCTAGTAAAAATGTAAGCGGCAACCCGAGCCCCTGCATCCTGAGATACCGAGAATTTCTGGATCCGCTTGAGCAAGGCAACAAAGATCCGAACCAGCCTCCCCTAGTGAAGAGAAAGAGAAAGGAAGGAAACCATAACCCGCTACCGCGCACAAATCCCCATACTTAGCACACTTTCGCTGAGAAAGATCAAGAACAACCCGGCCCGCACAAAATCGCCAACCCGGCCCGAGTCAAAGGTGAAGAACCCGTCGGTCGACGCACACATCACGCCCGTCCCAATAATAAAGCAATAAATCCGCAGGACGAAGAGAGCCACCATGCCCATCAACCAAACCGATATCAACCTCCTTCCCGCAGTAATACCAGATCTATAGCAGATGTCGAAAAGAGTGTCCCGGACAAGGTTATGCCGATGTTTAACACCCACGACAAGACAAGAAACAGCGTGGTCCCCAAAAACATCTCCAAAGAAAAACCCGAGAGCAAGCAGACGGGGCCTAGATACCGTGAATAACGGAACACCCTGACGATACCCCAAAGACACTCCGGTAAGTCCTCCCGTTCATAGTCCGCCCCAACCCCGAGATAGGAACCGCACGTAACCAATCGAGGAGTGAGAACCCCGCCGAGATCGCCATAAGGTAAGCGGCGCGGTGTCAAGGAGAAAACAGACTACGAGGCAACAAAGAACCGTCGTGAAATAAATGTCGCCAATTTCTTCATAAGTTTGGGGGCAGCAATTTCACTAGGGTGACCTAATATATCAGAACCCGTAGTCGCAGTAGAAACACTGCGCGGCATCATCAAAGGCGGGGGCGGCTACAATACCGAAGGGCCGAGGAGCTTAGCTCGCAAACCACAGATCGCAAGTGGGACGCAATAAAAGCATAAAATAAAACATCTCCCGCCGCATAGACACCAAGACCACCAAGATGAAAAGGAAAAGTAGCAAGGCGCCACTGCCAATCCCCAAAACCCGGCCCTGACGCGGTGACAATACGTTCCAAGCTAGAACGAAGAGCGACATCAAAAGGAAGATGGACAGACCCAAAAACACAAGGGGAGCAAGTACGAAGGGAGAAGTAGAGCTTAGAGATACCAGTACAAGCTCGAAGAAGAAGCAACTCACATTGCGGGTCCTCAATCCTCACAACCAAGTCCAGTAGCTCAATGGTCTTAGTTACTCTCGTCGCCAAAATCTCGCCGCTAAAACCAGGACAAGTCGACGATGGTCCTCCCAAAACTGTAACACCACGCAAAGGCCGAGAAATAGAAGTGGGGAAAACCCCAGGAAGCCGACTCCGGGGATCCTCAACAGGCCAAAAGACCTCCGTCTTGGAGACATTAAGATGCAATCCAAAAAGAGGGCCATCCAACCTAATCAAGTCCAAAACCTTCCCCACCTCCAAAGTATCTCCCACAATGGTGCCATCATCTAAGTACCAGGCCTGCAAAGTGAGATCAAAAGTGTCCCGGATCTTGCAAACCAAAGGATGCAAAACCAACGCGAAAAGCAAAGGCCCCAAAGGATCACCCTGCTGAACACCCTGACAAGACCACAAGCAGTGCTCCCCATAAAAAAGGCGGGCCGGGCTGGAATAACAAAAATCCACCCAACGGGAGAGAGCCGGGCACCGACGGCGGACCTCCTGAAGCATGGTCGAACGGTCAACAAGGTTGAACGATTCTCGAAATCAACCAAAGAACATAGAAAGCCCCACTGTTCCCCGAGCCTCAATGAGCCGGTTCAAGGCATGCAAGATAGCCTCTCCTCCACCGGACACACCCACCCCGAATTGAAGCCCATCAAAATAAGAAGATAAAGACGGGCCAACCATAGAAGCACCAACCTTAGAGACAAGTTGTCTCCGGCACCGTCACGACAAAGAATAGGGACGAACTCCACCACCCGGTTTAACGAGTGGTGTGAGAGGGGCGCTGGCAATGTACTCACCCAGAGGAAGAGGGCACCACCCGGGTTATTATTATTATTATTATTATTATTATTATTATTATTATTATTATTATTATTATTATTATTATTATTATTATTATTATTATTATTATTATTATTATTATTATTATTATTATTATTATTATTATTATTATTATTATTATTATTATTATTATTATTATTATTATTATTATTATTATTATTATTATTATTATTATTATTATTACATACTACCTCGTCGCCACCCCGTCACTTCTCTTTCCCCTTTTCGAACTCACCAGCAACAACAATCAACAAAGCCCCAAATCACCATTTTTACGACGAGCTTCAAACCCCGATCCCGTCCCCATTTCTCGATCAAATTCCATAATTTTTATACCATTCTTCCCCTTACTTCATCCTTCATCTTTCTAAGTAACAAAGCTTCATTTTTGTTGAGATTTCGAAATACCCTCTCAAAAAAACTCGGTTCTTTTGACTCAATCGACTCGATTTCTTTCTTATAGCTGAAGATCTTGAAGACCGGAGGGAGGCTCGTACTTTTTGGACGTTTTCTTCGGAGATTTGAAGAAGCTAAGGTAACGGTGAAAGGTTACTCGACAAATGTCGAAATTTCCGCCTTTTGTGTCATTTTATATGCTCTTGTTTATTAAAGTTTGGTTCTTTGTGTATTTTTCTCTTATGTATGTTAAATTTTCGTCTCAAAATGATGATGAACTAGGTCATTTGAATTCTGTTTTGGCACGGTTCCATGGAAGGTTAGGAGCTGAAATTGGACTGTTTTAAAGACAGAAATGGGACCGTTTTGGGACGGTTTCGTCCTCTGGTTTTGGGCAGTCGGAATAAGGGTGGTGTGGGTTGTTGTTGCATAAATTTGAGTATCTTGGTAGTTCGGGTCGAGTGTGAGGGTTTGTAAATTAATAAACTTCCGTCTCATGTATATAAGTGCGTGCTTTTACCCTGTTAATCCCGTGTTAAATGTCTAGATATAGACCGGGTTATCTCGGTTTTTTGGTGGCTGTTTTGCAGGACGGTCGATTAACTCTACCTTGTGAACAGGGATGTGCTTAGAACATTAAATGCATATAAAAGATCGTCCATAACAAAGGCAAAAGATAATTTCAATACTTTCATTATCAGGCCACTAAAAACATTGAAAGCGCAGTAATGGAAGAACCGTTTATAGTACAAAGTGTTTGATAAAAGCTGAGCCTTTTAGGGCAGCTCATTTGTTTGCTGGGCTGATGCCGATATAACTGGGAACAATATAAATAAACTTACAGTCATATTTCAATATCCGAATATGATCATCAAACCTAATATTCCGTATTTAATACTTAGCCGTGAAGGAGTGTTTAAGGGCTGATTTTGGGACTGGTTTGGTGCCGATTTTAGGTTGGTATAATGCTGTTTGGTGGGACTATTTTGAGTCATTTGGCAGGTTTTTTGGGCAGGTCCTGAGACGAATTTTGAGACGATTACATGTCAAAATTTGGAGACGGGTTGTATGTATTTTAGGACGGTTTTTGAGTCGTTTTGTGCAGGTTACTCAGGGACTGTATAATGCTATTTTGGGATTGTTTTTGAGTCTGTTTGTGAGGGCAGATTGCAGGCTGTTTTAGGATTGTTTTGGGACGGTTTTGCTTTGCATTTTGGGATTCTTTTAGAGTTGTGTTGCTGACTGTTTGGTCAGTGGCGATCTGTTTTGCAAGGTCTGTTACAGTGGAATGTATTGGGGGGCCGAGTGACCTGGGCAAGGGCCTGCCTGGCCTCGGCAGAGGCTGGCTGGGCACGGAAAGGAGCCTGGCAGAGTGACCATGGCTGGCCAGTCGCGGCCTTGGTCACGGCTAGTTGTTTGAGGTCATGAAAGGGGTTGCCTAAGTGGCTCCTTGAGTCGTGGTCATAGTCTTTTGGCGTCTAGTAGTCGAATATTGTTAACAACTTCACTGGTCATTTTGGTACCAAGGAAGTAGTTTATGTGAATGGTCTGAATTGTTTCACTAAATGGGAAAAATACATGAGTAAGATTAAGGTTATTCTGGCATTTATATCCTGTTTGAGTTTAATTTCATTTTCATTTGAAGCTGGGAACTACCATATTGGAGTGACACGTAAAACCCATGTATACAACAAGAGTCTAAAATTCGAGATAATAGTCTAAGATTAGTTATCTATTTAGTTCCGTCTCATGCTTTATATAACATAATTTATTAATCATAGGTCATTTACATACTTTTTCTCACATGGTTTATATTTGTGGAATTCATTATTTAATTGTCTCATTTATTTATGAAATGACATGTTTTCCTTATAAAATGAGTTCAATTTAATTATTGTATGCTCATGAATATTGGTGATTGAATTATTTACATTTCCGCCTCATATCTATCATGACGTAAATAATTCATGCCCGTTTATTATATCTATCTTCAAGTACTTTATGAGAATGAAAAGGAATGTTATCAAAATGTTAATAGAAGGTTCAATCGAATTTATTATATTTTAATCAAGTGTTTTATAAGATTTAAATGGAACATTTACCTATATATATTATGAGAATGTTTACATTGTATTTAGTATACATTGCTCAAGTATCATGTAGAAGTGAAATGAAATGCCCATTTATGTTTTACAAATACGAATGGCTTAGTTTACATAATTGTTGGTAAAGAGTCGTATTCTTGTAGAAATGCCATAATACCATCATATGTGCTTGACATACATTTTCGCCCTGCTTGTGCTGTTCTGGCAAGTACGGGTTTGACCTACTTGTGCTGTTGTTGCAAGTACGGATTTGGCCTACTTGTGCTGTTCTGGCAAGTACGGCTTTTGGCCACTTGTGCTGTTCTGGCAAGTACGGCTTTTGGCCACTTGTGGTATTCTGGCAAGTGAGTCTTATCTTAGTCTTTCCGCCACTTTCGTGCTATTCTGGCGATTGGGGTACTCGGTCTCCTTAGTAGACGAGTCTTGGGTGCATGCTGTGCTGGCGCATGTCGAATCGGGATGTACACCCGAGAATCTGCAGATTTAGACTAGGACTTTATTATTATCGTAGTCCTACTCGGGGAAGTTATAGTCTAAGAGTGATAAATGTCTTGCATTATTTGGATGGTTACTTTGGTCATATCTCCTTGAAACACGTGCTCGTGGCTAAGTGGTTGTGTCTGTTTCCTTGTCTTTCTTCTCCATTTATTTTATTGTTGCTCATGCCTTACTTACTTGTTTATTCCATCATTTCTTTTATCCTTGTTGGTTTAAACACGTATGATCCCATGTTTAGTTATAAGTCGATTCACTCATAACTTATCTAATATGATTATTTGTTCATGTTCTTTGTTATGTTCGTTTTGACATTTTGTGGCTGGGAGAACCTTGAGTTACTCCCCACTGACTGTGGCTTTCATGTTTACATGAATGACAGGTTTGTGAAGATGCATTTGTGAGGTTTAGACGTGTGAGCTAGCGAGCACCTTGGACTAGTAGTCGTTTTATTAGGATTGCTTAGACTCACCTTTTATTGTATTGTCATTCGAGGGATATATTTTCCCCTCATCTTTGACTATCACGTTTGTAAAAGCTTAACTTGATTTCCACATTCTTTAATTGTGTTTTAGGTTTTAATGAACCCGCGCATTAAACTTCAAAAGTTTCAAAAAATTCCTAATTTCCGCTTATTTTTATAAGTTATATTTTCCGCTTTATCGCGGGGGTTCACAATGAGAACCTAGCTCTGAGGTTTGAGAAGGGGTTGACCCCCAAGATAATGGAGAAGCTACCCGTTGGAATCCTTACATATGTTAAGGAAGCTTATGAGAGGGCTGGGAGAGCTGAGAGGCTGGTAGAGATGACCAGAGAGAGGAGCTGAGAAAAAAAAAGGCTGAGAGTGAGGGTGGTGGCCAATCCAATTACAAGAAGGGCAACCACACTCAGGCTAGAGCATATTCATCTGGTTCGGGGTTTAGTGTTGGGGCTTCCTTTGGGCGTGGCCGTGGGAGTAGGAGTGGTAGCTGGGGAATTACCTGTTTTGGCTGTGGCGGTGTAGGCCACAAGAGGCTTGAGTGTACCAGTGTGTTTCCGGGAGGTTTTCAGAGACCAGCTCAGGGGATCTATTCTCAGGGTCTAGCACAGAATTATGCGAGCAACAGACCAGCTGGGTCATGGAACAGCCGGGGAGGTCAGAGCAACAATGGTGGAGGTAACCGCTATGGCGGTAATTCTTATCAGAAGCCAGCTACGAATACCAACAACAATCAAGGGTCGGGTGATAAGACGACTACCTCTGCCAATACTGTCCAGGGAGGTGGGCAGAAGACCAGTGGAAAGTTGTTTATGATGTAGAAGAAAGCAGCTGAGGACGACGCACATGTTATCACTAGTACTTTTCTTGTTAATGGTGTTCAAATCTTTGTTTTGTTTGATTCGGGGGCGTCACAGTCGTTTGTATCTTCAAGTCATGTTAAACAGTTGGGTCTGAGGGAATATGAGTCTGTAAGTGAGAAACTTTTTATACCCTCGGGGGAGTCTGTATCATGTGGGAGGCTGTATAGGGATGTATCTATGATAGTTGGGCAAGTTGATCTACCTGTGGACTTGCTAGAGTTTCCCTTAGACGGTTTTGAGATGATAGTCGGGATGGATTGGTTAGGAAAGTACAAAGCTAAGATAGATTGTCATCAAAAGAAAGTGTCTCTGAGAGGTCCTAAGGGCATTAGTGTGTCTTTCGTGGGTTTGTTGTCAAACCCAAAGTTAAGTTGATTGCAGCTGTGACCTTGAAGTCCTATCTGAGGAAGGGGTGCCCGATGATCTTGTGCCATGTGAGAGATGATAGGATAGAGAGTCCGACAGTTGATCAGATACCAGTTGTGGGGGAGTTTTCAGATGTCTTTCCAGAGGAGATTCTGGGGTTGCTACCGAAGAGGGAGATAGACTTCAGTGTTGAGCTGAAACCGGGGACGGGGCCAATCTCTAAGGCACCGTACCGGATGGGTCCTAAGGGGTTGGAGGATCTCAGGAAGCAGCTATAAGATCTGATAGAGAGGGGATACATTAGACCTAGTGTATCACCGTGAGGAGCACCAATTCTTTCTGTGAAGAAGAAAGATGGGAGTCTAAGGTTGTGCATAGATTACAGGGAGCTGAATCGAGTGACGGTGAAGAACAAGTATCCTTTGAAAAGGATAGATGACTTGTTTGATCAGTTGAGTGGTGCATCAGTCTTTTCCAAGATTGATTTGAGGTCAGGGTACCATCAGGTGAAGATTAGAGAGGAGGACATACCAAAGACAGCTTTCACGTCGAGGTATGACCATTATGAGTATGTGGTGATGCCTTTTGGGTTATCTAATGCGCCGGCTGTGTTTATGGATTTGATGAACAGAGTCTTCAGTCAGATTTTGGACAAGTTTGTGGTGGTTTTCATTTATGATATCTTAGTCTATTCCAAGACCAAGGAGGAACATGAGGAGCATCTAAGGATTGTGTTGCAGACCTTGAGGGAGCATGAGTTGTATGCAAAGTTGTCCAAGTGTGAGTTCTGGTTGGAGAAAGTTGCTTTCTTGGGGCATGTGATTTCTAAAGATGGGGTAGCCTTGGATCCGGCAAAGATTGAGGCAGTTACCAAGTGGGAAGCACCAAAGAATGTAGTTGAGATCAGAAGTTTCTTGGGTTTAGCTGGATATTACAGACGATTCGTGAAAGATTTCTCCAAGATTGCTAGACCTATGACAGCTTTGATGAGGAAAGAGAACAGTTTCATTGGGATGAGAGTTGTGAGACGGCGTTCCAAACATTAAAGGAGCGTTTGACCACAGCTCCAATCTTAGCATTGCCTAAAGGGAGTGAGAACTTTGAGGTTTATACTGATGCCTCAAAGAATGGGTTGGGATGTGTGTTGATGTAGAACGGTAAAGTGATTTCCTATGCTTCTAGGCAATTGAAGCCTTATGAGGAGAATTATCCTACACACGATTTGGAGTTGGGTGCAGTTGTGTTTGCTCTCAAGATTTGGGGACATTACCTTTATGGGGCGACCTTTAAGGTATTTTCAGATCACAAGAGTCTCAAGTACATCTTCACTCAAAAGGAATTGAACATGAGACAGAGGAGGTGGATGGAGTTGATTGACGATTATGACATGGATATTATCTACCATGAAGGGAAAGCCAATGTCGTTGCAGATGCTTTGAGAAGAAAGAGTGTACATTCCTTATGCACAGCTATATCCTTGATGAGGTTGAGAGATAAGGTTGGGAAGTTTGGGATACATATGATCCAGAAAGGGGATGCCATGGGAGATTTGACAGTGCAGCCTGATCTATATGATGATATTCGAGGTAAACAGGTGTCAGATCCCAAGATAGTGGAGTGGAGAGCTGGAGTAGAGAAAGGGACAATGTGTAGATGCTCTATTCATACAGACTGTAGTTTGAGGTTTGATGGGAGGTGGTGTGTCCCTAATGACGAGGAGCTGAAAAAGACAATCATGACAGAGGCACATTGTACACCATATTCGGTACATCCAGGTGGTGAAAAGCTGTACAAGGATTTAAAGAAGACTTTCTGGTGGCCTGGGATGAAGAAATAAATAGCTGAGTTTGTGGCCCGTTATTTGAAATGTCAGAGAGTTAAAGGGGAGCAGCGACGACCACAAGGTAAGATTCAATCCATAGAGGTACCTGAGTGGAAGTGGGAATCCATTTCCATGGATTTCATCGTGGGTTTGCCAAAGAGTCATCAGGGTAACAACATGATATGGGTTATAGTGGATCGACTAACCAAGTCAGCTCATTTTGTGCCAATGAAAGATACATGGACTAAGGCACAGTTAGCTATGGCTTATCGGAAGAATGTACTAAGGTTACATGGGGTGCCTAAAGACATAGTATCTGACAGAGATGCGAGGTTTATCTCAAGATTTTGGAAAGAGTTATAGGAGTCTTTGGGAACGAAATTGAAGATGAGTACAACATTTCATCCCGCGACAGACGGTCAGACAGAGAGAACAATCAAGACTCTTGAGGATATGTTACGAGCTTGTGTGATGGATTTTGGTGGTAGCTGGGAACAGAGGTTAGATTTGATTGAGTTTTCCTACAACAACAGCTATCACACTAGTATTGGCATGGCGCCATTTGAGGCTTTATATGGGCGGAGATGTAGGAGTCCAATTTGTTGGGACGACAGTGCTGAGGCAATGGTTTTAGGACCAGAAATGGTACATGAGATGGTTGAGCAGATTAAGATGATCAGGGAGAGGATGAGAGCAGCTCAGGATAGGCAAAAGAGTTAAGCAGATCTACATCACCGGGATATAGAGTTTCAGGTTGGGGACAAGGTTCTTCTGAATGTGTCTCCTATGCGTGGGGTTATGAGATTTGGGAAGAAAGGCAAGCTGAGTCAGAAGTTCATAGGACCATATGAGATCTTAGACCGGGTTGGAGAGGTTGCTTGCCATTTGGCTTTACCGTCTTCTTTGGATAGGGTGCATAATGTGTTTCATGTATCTCAGTTGCGGAAGTATGTGAGTGATCCGTCACATGTGTTAGAGGCAGAGAACATAGAGCTAGACGAGTCCTTGTCTTACCTTGAGGTGCCTAAGCAGATTCTTGACCGGAAGGTTAGGAAGACTAGAAATGGTGAGATAGTCTTGCTTAAGATTTTTTGGTCTAATCATAAGGTTGAGGAAGCTACATGGGAGGCAGAGGAGTCCATGAGAGAGCGCTATCCGTTCCTTTTTTATCAGGTATGTATGGTTACGGGGACGTAACCTTGTTTCTTTTAGGGGTGTAGGAGATGATCGCGAAGAGTTTTTCCATCTTTTTATGTTGTTTTTGGTATAGTTAGTAGTGAGTTGTGTCGGGTTGAGTTTGGGTTGGTAACATGTGTCGGAGTTTTTGTGTTGAGTTTTGTTTTGGTTGTAGTGTCGAGTAGTGTGTTTTGTTTTATTGTGGTTTGAACTTCGGGGACGAAGTTCTTTTTAAGGAGGGAAGACTGTAATACTACGGTTTTATGAGTCTCTGGGTACTCTATCGAGTGGGCCTTACTCTGTCGAGTAAGGGTGTTTTGATTTTAGAAACAGTATTCTGCCTGTAGGGTACTCGATCGAGTAGCCTGGGTACTCGATCGAGTACCCTGGGTACTCGATCGAGTAAGTGGCACTCGATCGAGTACGTTAGTTACTCGATCGAGTAGGTCGGTTAACGGGTATTATTTTGACGGGTTTTGTTAATAATACGGATTAGTATATAATTCCTATCGTCTTCTTCCCTAAACACTTTTGTAGATACCCGTATCCGTCGATATTGGAATTTATAGAGAACCCGACAAACACCCGATGATGATAGGACACATGTATTTATTTAGTTGTCATTGTCATTATTTGGGTTCGTTTTACGATGTAGAATGAGCGTTGTCGACGGAGTATTTTAATTTAAATGATATTTAAATTAAAGTCTTTTTTAAAGATGATTTCAATTTATTTTATTTTATTTTGAACTTATTTTCTTGAGTTTATTTTATTGAAAATAAAATAAATATTTGATTTGAAAAATCATTTTATGAGTATATTTGATTTGAAAAATCATATATTTTAATGTGTTAATTGATTTAAAAAATCGATTTAAAAATCGAGAAAAACTCGTTTTGAACATGCGTTTTTGAGCTCGATTATAGCTCGGTTTTTGAGCCCGTTTTCTTTACGAGTTGGCACGAATCTCGAGTAAACTAACCAACCTAAGCCTCTACCCATCCAACCCCAGTTCGAACCCCATATCCATGGCCCAAATCACGTCCCAAATCACCCCCAAACAGCCCGCATACACAAAGCAGCCCCCCCTGTTTTGCAGCTCCAATCCCGAGCCCAAAACCCGCTCCAAATACCACCTAAACCCGTGCCCATTAACCCTAACCCATACCCTAGTATCCTACCCATATTAACTTAGCTTAACCACCAAGAAAACGCCTAACAAAGCCTCTCAAACCCTCACCAAAGCTGCTGGACAGCAGCTATGCACGAACAGGCCCGTCTGCCTCTCTCCCCCCTTTTACCCTATTTTAACTCCTTATAAATACCCTCCCTTCACCATACATTCATTCCTCTAAGTTCTCCATACATACTACCTTCACTTACAAGCTTTAAACTCCAGAAACAAACCCTAATTGCCTCTCAAAAACCCTCCACAAAACCGACATCCAAACTGGAACAGTTTGTGTGTCCTCTTCGAAATACAATTCCTTCTCCCTTCAAACCTCCATCAAAATTCGAGTTTCTTGTTCCAAATTAACCATACAACATCCATCTACACATTAGACAAAGATTTACGATCCAAATTGCCCTTGAGAGTACACGAATTCCCTCGAAAAACAGGGGGGGCTTTTCCTGTCTGTCCAGTTCTGTTTGTGCTCGTTTTTCGTGCCTAATAACTCAAAACGAGCAGGGATTGTTTTAAGATATCTGTTCTACTCTCTTTCTAGTTTTCAAAACATCTTTTAAATCGAATTTTCATCGTGAAACGAGAGAGAAATCGCTGTTTGAAAGTTGCTGTCCAGATTTGCAAAAAAACGTGTTGTTGCTTTGTTCTTTCGTCGACGACGGCCTCTCGAGATAAAATCTACCATCGATTACGACGCAAGACGGTGTCAACGATACATGTAGGTTGAGGGTACATCAAATCCTCCTCTTTCTCCCTTTTATTTCGTTTTTTATGTTTGTTTTCTTATAGTTCGTTTTTGTTTGTTTATCGTTTTTGTTTATCGATTGTTATAATTAACTACGAAACTAGTTTAGTCCGAGTATGAGTTAAAGTACCACCATGAACACCCGCGTTGACTTGAGATGGGAAAGAAACCGCTACATCAGTCGGCCGTAACCCCCGTCTCATTTACATATCCTCGTGTTCAAGGTAGGGCATTAATAAAACGAATTCTAACTTCGTTCTTCGCTTTTGACCTCTCTTTTGTTTCGTGTGATTCGACCCACCTTAGGACCATTCACATGTTAGTTCGACCTCTGATTGTTAACATATAACTCATTTAGATGACATTAGATCAATTTAATAACCTAATTAGACATGTTAGGTGGCATCGACGTAGCTTTAAAAACCGATTAACAATTCTGTAACTTAATTGAATGCATCTCTCTCTTTCACATAATTTATCGCTAGTATAAGAGTGCGTGATTAGAACCTTCTTATTAACACTCGACGAGTTAGTTTAATTAGCGAACTTGACCTAATTTGACCCCTTTAGGCCGTGTAGAATACACCTTGGCGCGACATCATTTCAATCTATCAACGTCGTTTCTAACTTGTTTCCTAACCCATTTCGCAATCATCTATCTAACCTAATGAATCTAACCTAAGAATTAGGGTAGGCTAGAACGTGTAGGCCGTGTTTGGCCATGTCCTTGTGGTCCTTTTCTCGTTATTTTCTTATCTTTATCTCGTTATTTCGTATCTTGTAATTACTTTGTTTATCGAGTCATGTTTGGTAGTTTGTTTATAATTAGTTTTACTTTTATCGAGTAAAAACCTCTTCTAAAAACCTTAGTCCTGTTTGGTTAGATGGTTGTGCCCCAATGCAAGTAAGAGCGTAGTAAATCGCATGTTGTTTAAAGCAACATGGCCCGATTTATGCTAATGCATGCTTTGGTGTGTGACCCAATGTCTAATTCGATAAGATTAAGCGAAAGCACGCATTACGGGGAGTGACCCAAGGCCGTGAGTCATGTAAGCCGTGGGCCACCCCCTTGTGCACGTTTCCCTAGGCCGAATTGGCCGTGTAATGTGTCGTGTATGGTTTTGTGTATAGCGTTGTATTTTAGATCGAGTTGTATCTTTAATTTCTCGTTGTGTCGGCATGAAATGCCTGGGTTGTAATAGGATAGATCCCCACGGCTCCCCCATTCCCCCTTAAGCCTTGTTTGCTTTGTTTTGTATGTTGTTAGATTAATCAACCCACATGCTAAATTACAACTTTGACAAAGTTAGTTTAGTTGCATCTAAAACGACATAGAAATTGTTGTCACATGTTAGGGTTTAAAACGATGTTTGCATATCATATATTGTAGTAGCTATGACCTTGTTTGAACTCCGACACTTGACTTAGTAGAGGCCGTTATCGACGGGCGGGGTTAGGTGTCCTTGTGGGTTTCCTAACACGTACCCTCACCCCTTACTCAAGATCTATGGTTTGTGGATCCGTCTAAATACCATTGGATTACGAGAGTCATTCAAATCGAGTGATATAGGGTACAAGTCTTTATCTTTAATCACTCGTAGTCGATTGGCTTTATGCTTTTCGATGAAAGGTGTAAAGTTGACTTGAACGGTTCCAAGTTCCCAAAAAACTTGGTGGCGACTCTAATATGTCTTAATTCGATTCGAAAGAACCTCGAGTCGATTATGCCTAGTGTGGATCCCGCGGACGCAGTTCCCGAGGGCCTTGTCCACAACTTTTACAAACCTAATAAACTTAAAAAGGAGATTGAAACTACGTTGTTCGCTTCATCCGTGTTATTGACAAATCTCGGAGCTTAAGAGGACGGATTTCATCATTCTTTGAATCTTAGTGATCCTTGCGTTAAGGGTAAGATCTACATGCCAATTTTATAGCATTTAATTGACTTTGTTTAAACCCTAATTTGGAGAATTGGGGGTTTTTATGGTTAGTTGTGCTAGTAGTAATTATGTGATTATGTGATAGGAGGAGGATTCGTAGAGGAGAGGTTTTAATTCTGATCGTCTGCTTGTGTTTGCATTCCAGGTAGGGTTTCCCTACTCAGTATTAGTCACATAATGTGGTTTGGTGTTGACTGTGATTGTTGTTAAAGTATCATGTTGGTATTGTGACGGTTGTGGATTTTATCGTTGTTGGTTGTTGTTGATTGTATCTGTCTGTGTTCTTCGTGGTGCGTCCCTGTCTGAGTGGAGTCACTTGCGGGAGTGGCTTCACGTCCATGATTCGCCTTCTGTGGAACCCGCCACAGAAGGAATGTGCACATTAATGGATTTGGGTTTATCGCTCGATGGAGATGAGCGGGGCTTAGGTGGGAACGGCTGCGGTCCCCCACTGGCGGCAAGGAGTAACCTGTTGCGATGGGTACTCTGGCAGGGCTACACACTTAGGTGTGTTGTCAGTATTGAGGAGTTGGTGATGGAGTTCGGGATGATGTGACGATTGAGCTGTATTGATTTCTGTTTTATTGTGATTATATAATTGTGTGATTAGTACTGACCCCATCGTTGTTTTATAAAACTGTGGTGATCCATTCGGGGATGGTGAGCAGTTGTTGAGCAGGTTTAATATGGTGCTTATGGGCTAGCTGGGATGAGTCATCACTTGTAGTTAGAAGAGGCTTTCGCTGTTGTCAGACATTTTGTTTAGTTATTAGGCTTTTGGTTTTTGGAGAACATGTATTATTCTTTCATCAGTTTGGTTTTGGATTGTAATCACTTAAACTTTATTACTATTTAAATTATGTTTCGTTATTGTATTTTGATTATCATTGCCTCGGAAAACCGGAATGGTGACGTTCTTATACCTGAGTGGTCCTGGTAAGGCACTTGGAGTATGGGGGTGTCACATATTGACACCCTTGTTGGCATGTTTTCCATGATTATGAGTGAGTGGTCTCCTAACAAGGGTTAATGGGGGATTAGGGGAGTTGATCATAGGGTAGATATTTACTTAATAAGTTCATATGATTGCTTGCTTGTTGTAGTTTCAACTTATGCACATGTGATGCTTGATGAAATGCTTGATTGACAACCTAGCATGAATCTCTTATCCATCCAACAAGACTTGTAAGACATAAACTAACTCAAGGCTTGTTAGACCATGCATATAGTTGAATAGGAAGAATTAAGTCGATTTCTAGGGATTGTAAAGTCATGACGGACTCGGCTCCGAGACCCAAAACTTCCTAGGAATTGTAAGATATAAACCAACTCGATTCCACTACAACAATAATTTGCTTGCATCTATGAAACTTGTTTATGTGATCTCACCATAATTCCCCTATGAACCCATGACACCCTAGTACTTTAATCAATTGTTTACAAACCCCCATTTGCTTGGTTTGCTTTACTTTCATTTGTTTACATTTCCTTTGTTAAGTAGTTTAGATTGCAAACCTCAAACTCAACCCAAATTGTGACACCAAAGACATAGCTCTCTACAACCGATAAATCAATACAATACCTGTCCCTTGGGATCCGACCTTTACTTACCGCTCTACTAAGAGTAGTTTGTTGAGATTATAAATAGTATTTTGATTGGCAAGCTTAGACGACAAAGTTAAGGTCCCTTGGGATCCGACCTTCATGAAGATATTAAAGTTATATATTTAGCAATAACATGGTTATCATTAGCAATACAACGTCAAAATCTATCCGTAGACAATGTAAGTATGTAACGAACTAACGTGTTGTAAACCATAGTTGTTAACATCTTCATCCTATCAACATATCAAAAGAAATTTATTAGTAAAAGCATATTAGACAACATCTTAGATACGTAATATAAAACATGAGATCAATAAATCGTGAAGGTAAATGGTGTTGTTGAGGGGAAGGGAAGTCGACGGTGAGTATATAAATAGACGTAGTGTCCTAGACAAATAGAATTTATGTTGCTATTGTGATATTTTATAGATAGATTTTTATTTTTATTAAAATAAAATCTGTTCTATTAATAAGTCATGTCCTTGGAATCTTTAGCTGAACAAACTCTATTATTTGGTTAATACGTATGGAACAAACAGTCTTACTATTGACAAAACTCATATTAATCAGATTAGATAGAAATTATTTTCTCAAAACACGTTTAAAAAACCATGCATATATATCCATTCCTAATGCCAAGAATTAAATATTGTATCAAATTCCATATAATACCAACTGAAATACTTGGTTGTTTTCATCACCTAATCAAATTTGAAACTTTTAGCATTATCTTATCTAATTTAAAACCAAATAAGGATTAGTTTTGTTGCTTTATTTAATTATTTATTATTAGCTAGTGTTTTATTAATGTTGGAGTTTCTCACAATGCTCGAAAAAAGCTTTCTTTAATAATATAGATAGATATTGATTAAAGAAAAAACATCCAATCCAACGTAACACCCCATTACAAAATTTGACGATTGTTTAAAAAAGTTGGAAAAAAGTTCAAAAAAAAGGTAACTTAAGTTGGATAGGTTTCAAGGAGCCCAAAATAAAAAAATCCTTTAGTTTAGCATTTACTGGGTAGTCTAAAATACCCTTTGTTTTGTCTCATTTAACATCGATTTGAATTGATCCCAGTCAATTGTTGCGACAATTAAAAAGAGTCTGTCCTTATTCCGGAAGCCTTTATCATCTTGTTTTTTGAATCATTGGGTTTAGACATTGGTTCATTGATTTTTAATCCTTTCAAAAATGGTACCAACAGACCTTTTTGTTATTTATTTCTATCAAATAATCTAATCATATGAACGAGGGATTTCCGCACGATATATATAAATCAAATTAATTGAAAAGGTTTATCAAAATCTCCTTGAAAATTCAAAATTTGCTTGATTTTGACCCTTTACTATTTTTCTGTCAAAGATAACTCACGAAGTTGTTCCAACTTATTATTTTTATTGACACTAACCCTAGACTCCCCTCCCTTGAGAAATTGCTCAGTACTTTCTACTCGAGCTCCATCATATTCCATTACACCCGAACAAACCGGGTTCGAGTGAAACAGAAAAAAAAGATGTCGAGTTAAGAGCATCCTTTATTATAGAAATTATAGAATGATGGATATAATAATCCACAACAGATCATGTCCTTCAAGTCGCACGTTTCTTTCTACCACATCGTTTCAAACGAAGTTTTACCATAACATTCCTCGAATTTGGAACCGGGTTCTGGTTTGCGGTTGATTCAATTATCAAATCATGAATAGTCGTTGGTTCATAGTTAAGACAATTGTTATATAGTATAGATACGTAATATATCTTACACTTTTTTAGTACTGTTCTTTTTTCTAATTTTTTTATTTCCTAATTAACATTTTTTATAAAAATTACAAACAATTAAAATTGACAATAAGACGATATCCCGAAGAGATAAGCTAAGAGAGCTTTAAACTCAACCTTTAAATATATTAATTTTATTCACATTCATTTATATTTATCTATAATATATATCTAAAAAGAAAATAATAGTAAAAAACAATTAGTTTTATGGGGATGAACAAAAAAGAACTAACTTCTATAATTTTAGATGAATATTTTTTTTATATTATATATTCCTATATCATATATAGATATGGAGGATGGATATAGGATAGGTAAAGGCACAACTTTTTTTTATAATTAAAATTTCTATAATCTATAATCCCATCGTGTTTCAATACCCAATGGGTGCGCCTTTCGTTGCGTGGAATTTGAGCTCGTATCGTTGTGAAATATGTGAAAAAGATCTATTTTTTTTTTTTATTCTAATCGTCAGCCAAAAGAGCAAAACTCTAGCCAATCTTACACCTTAGAAACTTTATAAAAGGAAAAAAAAAATTCTTATTATTAACTAAAATAAAATTAGATAGGCTCTGGGACGGAAGGATTCGAACCTCTGAATAGCGGGACCAAAACCCGATACCTTACCGCTTGGCCACTCCCCACTTCGATTTTTATACTAATAAACACTAATATTGTTGTTGATTGTTTGTCAATTCCAGCCCAACTATTGAACAAATCAAGTAGATTATGTTGGTTAGTATTTTAACTTCGACACATGTAGACATAGAAAAAATGAATTTATTGATCATTACAAAAAATTCATTAAGATATTATATGAAAGTATAATTTCTTCTATTCTCTATTGATAATGGAAGGTTTTTTGATTGAGTGAGTAAGTTCAAAAAACGAAAGATTTTTTTTTTCTATCAATAACTCAATCAAAATACAACTTTTTAAAAAATAATCCGTTATGCTTAATATCTTTAGTTTGATCGGTCTTAATTCTGCTCTTTATTCGAGTAGTTGTTTCTTTGCCAAATTACCGGAGGCCTATGCTTTTTTGAGTCCAATTGTCGATTTTATGCCAGTCATACCTCTACTTTTTTTTCTCTTAGCGTTCGTTTGGCAAGCTGCTGTAAGTTTTCGATAAGATCTTTCATCTTATCCCATAAAAATGAATGCTTTTATTTCGAGAATAGAGATTCTATTCTAATATTCTAATACTCAAACATTAACAAAAAAAAAAAGTCTAACAATATGAGCCTTAAAATATTTTAAATATTAAAGAAAAATTCTTGAATCGACACAATCCACATTATCTCGTTTTCCATTCTAACTATTTTTTTTTATAACTGAACAAACCTTATTGTGATCCTCCACAATATCAACAAGTAGGTATAAAAAATTATTGATAAGTAAGAAGATAATAGATAAGATAATAATACCTTTCTTTTTTATTTCTTATTTATATATATTTGTGAGATCCCTGAAAAAATTTCTTTTTTTTTTAAATAAATAATATGGAGTCGTCAGTAGGTTTTATAAAAAACATACAAAAATAATTTAACGGAAAAAAGGCCCCTTTTGATCCCTGGTATGGGGACTGATCCGTCACTCCGGTCTGAACCAAAGATTGCGGATTCGGGGGTAAATGTACGGTCAGGGAAAGTGCTAGGCACCCGGACCGCCCATCAAGCTGACGGCCTCTACTATTTATTTGTAATATTATATATTTGACAAAATTTATCAAAAGAATAAGAAAAACGATACAAATTATATACAAATAGAAATAACCTAGGTTAGTTTATATACAAATTATATGATAAATAAATAAAATAAATAAAACAACGAAATAGAAAAGGTAAAGAAAACTTATTTGATGTCGGTACCCTCAGGCCTATGTGGATGTTGACTATGAATAAAAATCGACTTTGTCGTTAATTAACGGCTCTTATGCGCTTATATGGAACTGGGACGATTTATTTGTAGGATTTGATTTGAAACTGGGATAGTATGTTTGAGACGGATGATTTGTGATTTGTGAAGGTATTGAATTTGGTTTCTGATATGTGACGATATTTGTGCATGAATGTCCTCGTTCCGTGAAATTGTGTGTTCCCTCAGACGATTTATTTTATGTTCGTCTGTTCGTCCTGTTTTGATACAAGCATCGCACTATTTATATTGTACGTCTTTGTACCCCTCAACAATCCTTAATGATCATGATAAACAAGACAAACTCTATCTCTTGGGCTCATCGATGGTGACTTGTCTTCCTTCTTAGAGTGGCACTAGAATTCTACATTTTTTTTTACTTGTTGTTTATTGTTTTGATCCTATGGACTTGATTTTTCCTCAATATTGTCGACTATTGCCTGAAGTGGGCTTTTTATCATAAGTTCTGGCCTAACTAAGACCGGACTTCAGGTTTTTTTTTCCTTTCCCATTTTCTAATTAGTTTTCTTAAATTCCTCCATTGTTGATCAACGAAGCTCCAATCAATCATCACTTTGTGAATGAATTAATTTTTAATACTCATTTAATGTTGCTTACTAGAGAATGAGATCAAACTAGTACGACTCTCTGATATGGAATGAATTCAGCGTCGGTTGCGCCATCGTGGTTGTCATTCTAGCTCTTGATTGGCAACAAGATGGTCGTTGTTGAAAAACCGTTGAATTGGCTCCTGATATGGGATGTAATCAGCGACAGTTATTGTACCGCGATAAGCAATCGTTCGAGCTTCGAATTGGTGACCGGATGACTGATGATGGAGCATTGTCGAACCCCTTGGCTGTGACATTTAAGCAGATTTCTTGGCACCAGCTCCGATCAAGCTGTGAGTATTTCCGTCTCTTTATTGTCTGATCCATATTTATGCCTTTCTTTGTTTTATTTCTTTACTGGTCAAGTCGTATGCTTGATTATAAGATTGAACTGATAGTTTTACTGGTCTTGCGAATCAAGTAGTGTGCTTGATAATAGGACTGAACTAATAGTGCGATTGCTACATTAATGCAAATAATTTATGATGTATGACGCAAGTAGTATATGCTGATAATGCAAATAGGATGCTTATGATGCTAATGATGCAAGGCTAATGTACTTACGACAATAGAGACAAACACTAGCTAACTGACAATGCATTCTTTTCCTAAAGCAGACCATAGACACATGACACATCTCACATCTAGTCCTGTTAATTTTTCAAAATGTGCTACTGAGCATGACTTGGTAAAGAGATGGAGTACTCTAGTCCTAGCTGCTTAGGTGTTATGCCTATTGAATCGTCACTGCTTTGTAAGTCCTTGTAACTTTTTTGTCAGCGCTATCGTCTAAATGTAGTCAAACATATGCGCTGAGTGTTTTCCTATGCCCCTGGTCTTAACTGAAACTCTTCACTCTGTGTTTTATGGTAGCCCCTTGTTAATTTGGTAGCCCCCTGTTACTTCAGGTATTTTCCTGTGTCAGTCACGCAACAGTCACATAGCTAGCACACCTGTTTTCTTCAGTTGCTTTCTTCTCCCTTTTTTTTCCCGACCTTGTATGGGAGGTGATTGTGACAATTTGTTTTCTTATTTGTTTTTGTTTTTTTTGCCTTGTGTTCTGAGATTCATATTATAAAATGAGTTTTGCCCTCTTTATAGTAACAAGCTCGGCTAATTACCCAAAACTAATACCATAGAAATAAAATACTTTTGTGACCGTATAAGTGTAGCGTACATCCACCGAATTCTTAGATGCTAAACGAGGGTGATAAATGGAATGGAGTAGAAGGGTCTATGGTGTTAGAAGACACTGGAGATTTGTGTGCCTCTCTCACTCACCTAAATGAATGAAAGGATCGTCCCAACAGGTATGGAGACAAAGTAAGTGTGGATTGACTCGTCTGAGAAAGGGAAAATGACTACTGTGCAATTTGAATTGCAACTTTGACTAGAGTGTTTTTTTTGTCTCTTTTTTTTCTACTGGAACTTTTTTTTTGTCTTTTTTACTGGAACTTTTTTCTCTTTTGAATTTTTGAGATTTTTGATACGGGATAAAATTGCAACTTTGGCTGGATTTTTTTTGTCTTGTGAATTTTTGAGACTCTTAACATTGGTAGTTGTATCTATTTGAGATCATAATTTTTCTCTTTGAATATTTGAGAGTCTTGAAACTGGATTTGGATCTGTTTGAACTCGTATCGGTACTTAGACTCATGTCTTAAGTTCATTCTAAGGAACTTGTGGTCACCTATCTTGTTTTAAGGGCATGGAGTGTGCGCTCCCGTGTTTTATTTCGTAAGTTTGGGCACGGGTGTACTAGGAATCTGATTTTAATATTTTTGGGCTAGTCTTCTAACCTTAATGGAAATGGATGACAATATTTGCTAGAATGACCGATCATATGAGTTTGTGCTCATCTAGTGGTCATTTGAGATATGATAAATTGACAAATTTGGTAAATAGAGAGTTGTGCTCATTTGGAAAATTGACAAATCTGGTAGTCATCTGAAATATGGAAAATTGACGAATCGGGTAGAAAGATTGAGTCTCCAAACCTAGAGGTCACCTAGCTAGAGACACGGCGATCAAAGAATTATCACACCACAAAGATGGAAAAGATGGTCTAGTGCACGCCCTCGTTTAGGCTGACTCTAAGAGGTCGACTGATCTACACTAAAACGATACAACCTAAAGTATTTCAAGTCTATTCTACTAGTTAAGGGTAAAAAGTAGAACAAGTGACTAATAAAAAGGACATATGCTCTTCTTTTTATTTATGCAACTCAAAGAGGACTAGGATGGTCCTATCTTAATTATACACTTATGTAAACTAGTTTTTTTTTAGGTAATGTCAGGAACACTCGTATGAGATTATGATTATAAGAATGAATTTTCTTGTTCTATCGACAAGTTTGTTCTTACTCTTAGTTTTTTTTTATACATATGCAACTGAGAAAGGACTTGGATGGTCTTTTAATCAAATTTTGATGGAAACCACATGTGAGTTGGTAATGTCTAGTCTTCCTGTACCCTTCTTTCGTTCCCATGCTAGCGTGGCTATTAAATTAGGTCTCATTTACTCCTCCCTATCCCGGATCATGACATCTTAGATTTTAGAAAAACATTTTATTTCTTTTATAACAGGACTAGAATGGAGTACATATATTGAATGCTCATGTATCTAATACTAGCTATGACCTGTATGTTTTACATGCTCAGCATTATTGTTGCATTATTGGTGTACTGGACTATTACCTATTAGTGCACTAGAATGGTACTATATGTGAAAGTGATGTTACTGCTCGGATATGAGATATGATGTAATGCATGCTCTAAATGAGACTTCGGCTAAGAATGGAATTATGTTGAATGCATATGTCGAACTACCTAGGATACACGTTCTATCTAATGGACTATATGTGCTAGTATTATTTTTGACGCGCAACTGACCGACTGACGGACTGAACTAAATTTTTTTTTTTATTTCCTGATAGGACCGACGGACTGACATACTGGACAGACTGGACTAGCGGCATGCAAGACCAGTTAAGCTGATCGATGAATGGATGTGTCAAAGTAATGTCCTATGATGCCTCCCTAAGTGTTTAAATTACGTGTGCATGCAAGACGATGAATGTAATGGCTAATGAGGATATGAAGTCTTATGCGAGCAGTCGTAAGGGAAGTGCGGTTACTGATGATGCAATATGCAGATGCTAGGACATGGTTAAAGTGTTTACACGTGATGCTTTTATATTTACATGTTGAAACCTAAGTATGTAAGGAATTGCTCAAAGGTTTTAATGTATATGTACTTTACGACAAACTGAGGTTAGTGTTAGCTGAGACGCACCTATGTGTACATGTTGAACCCTTTTTTTTGCTAATTATTAATACAGGTAAGATTATAGAAAACAAGACATAAATAATATGACCTAACAAAGGTTCTACGGGATCTATGGTTAGGTTCATGGTTGGTAATTGGGTACTCACAACATTAAAATACCCGAGGGTATCTCTCGCTTTTGTGCTCACCCAGTCATATGGACCAAGCGAGTTGCCAAAACACGACGTCATGAGGTGGAAAACACGTGTAAAGCCTAGTCGGTCGAATGGACCTTCTAAGTATACAACTGTAATACCCCGTATTTTATATAATCAATTAAACGGATATTATTATATACTAGTTATTATACATTTTATATTGGTTGCATCGTAATATCGTGAATGTTATTAAGTCGGGTTTATATCGTATATGTTGAGTCGGGCTACATCACATTTTGTCTTTTGGGTCAAGAATCGTATCACCCATTTACCCATCTACATTTACCTAACGACCATACCCGTTTAACCCATTTACCTTACCCGGAACATGTAACCACCATTTACCCTAAACCTAATCTAAGAGCCGCTCTCCCTCTCCCCTCTTTTCATTTTATCATTCATAAAACCATTTCTAAACCTAGAGAAAGGGAGAGGAAGAAGAATTGTCGAGCCTTTCATTTGATTGAAAATTTCTCATCGATTCCAACCTAATTCGATTTCCCTGTTTGTAAGTCGATTTCATTCCATTGTTTATACTGTTTTAAAGTGTTCGTCTTCAAAAAGTTTGAAAAGAGAGTCCTGTTTATTTGATGTCTAGTTTATGCATATAAAATCTCGTAGTCACATTCTTTATGGTTTGTCCTAGGTGATTTATTTATGAACATGTCGCTGAAAAGTCCGCGAATCTGATTTGGTTGTGGAAAATGATTTGAAACCCTAATTTTTATGTCGATTCAGTTATGAGGCTTCTTCATACATCATCTTTGTATAGTCTAGATGATAATAGGATTTGGAATTACTGCAAAATAATGTTTTAAACTCGTTTTATGAATCAATACTTTTTATGCGACGGTTTCTGTCAGTTTTTGGAAATCAGTTTGAAAACCCTTGATAAGTTTAGAATTTGAGAAAAACACGTTAGATATAATTTGTAGCTAAGACTCATGGGGTTCCAATCCAATTGGCATTGTATCAATTTGATTTTTCTGGAATTAGTTATGTATTTTATTCCGAGTCTGTCATGTGCTGGAAAATCAGGAAAAATCGTGTTTGTTCTTTAAGTTGATATTCCTATTAAGTTATGATGAGTCTAGGTCATGTGCATGATTATTTGATTGAGTAGGTGGTAATTATACATAATTATGTTATGTAGGTGATGGATATGTGAAGGATCATAATTGATTGCTTGTGTGCTTGGATTGCGAAAAGGTAGGGAAATACACTTGACTTATTATCGTTGTTGTTGAATTGTGTTGACTTGTTTGTGTTTCATATGACCAAACTGTGAACGTTGACTTGATTCGTGGTTGTTGATTCATGTTATGATTCATATCCTGGAATGTGCTTGACTGAATTGATCGTATTGAGTATATTATCACAACATTCGGAAGGCATGATTCTATGATTTACCAGTTCAATGATATACATATTGTGTTGCATTAATTTCTTGAGCATTCATATGCATTGGAGATGGAGGATGTTGTGGTGATGATGATGTTGTGATAAGGCCCAGGCGGGTTCTACAGGACTTGCCCTGGTGTCCTCAGCTGCGAGCTGGCAGATCGGCTACGGTCGATATATAGTCTACCGGGGATCGGTATGGCTGGGTTGTACGGGTTATGAGATATGAGTTGAGATGGAGGTGGAGGTGACGGAGGAGCATGCATATCATATTTTGTTGTTTCATTGTATTCCCTACTCAACCTCGTGGTTGACCCTGTGTATTCGTGAACACCTGTGATGATCCAAATATTGGGGAGCAGATTTGACAGGTTTATGAGATGGGATGGGAGCTTGATGGGCGTGAGACACTGGATCAGAAGACTTAGTGGCTAGTTCACCATTTAGAAGACTTTCACTTTCATTTATGTTAGTTCTTTGTAATTTGATGTAAAAGAGGTTTTGTAAAAATTAAGTTAAAGAAATTATATAATTCACCTTGGAGTTTAATTTGTTATTCACTACCTCTGAAACCGAAATGGTAATGATTCGGTTTTTATTAGGGAATGTCTTGCTAAAGGCTCCTTCATAAATCGGGGTGTTACAAAGTGGTATCAGAGCGAACGATCCTCGGGCCTAAACCAATGAACCCAATGAACGTAGGATGTGTCTAAATAAAATGAACCCCGGGAATAAATGTTAGGAGCTCACGGTGCGGTTAAGTTAAGAAGGCGCCCTTAATGCGTGCTCTTTTGCCCTCTCAGTTTTGAACCAGGTAACCCGAGATAAATTGAGTGAATGGGGTAGTTAGAAGGAAAAACTTGGATATAATCGAGTTGATGTATACCTTGAGACCCATATATTCTAACCATTCTGCAGGATGACGTTACGGTAAGTATTTTGTATGAATGATGGCGTGATCATATGATGTTGTGGAGATGAGAAATAAATTTTCGTGTTCTGGTTGATAATCAATGAAGTGTTGGATTGTGGTAATCGTGAGCGTGAAAATAATTGCAAATTGATGATATTTATTTGGATGGATGTTGAATGACGTGTTGATAGAGCTAATATGTCTAGCGACATGCGGTTATGTGACCCCGAAGCCATGCTAGTATAGTATTGTGATAATAATCTGAAACACTATTGAATTGCATGTTTCTAGTCATAATAATCATGATTTAGATGTCAGGAGTAGATCGAGATGCGAAGGGATTCTATGGGATAGATGTTTACGTAAGCATAAAGTGTGAGATTTAAGTTGGGATGGGTTAGTATACATAGTATGTTCATAAAAGCTTGTAACATAGTAAAGAATGACCTAGTGCTGAAACTCGTTTTGTTTGATTTTACTCTTTAATTGACCTTACTGCCATTTCTTTTCTATTTATTGTCTATGGATGAAAATTTTATAAGAGATAGCCTCGTGAATTAGTGTTCATTTGGCATTAGTTTCATACTTATAGGATATACGGATTAGGAGTAATAAATGTTTTAGTAGACTGTGGTCAGGAAGTTCCTGTGCAGTGATGTTTTGACCAATGATTTTGTAAAAATCCTCATTTAAATTGTATTAATAATTTCTGCATAATTCCAATTGGAGTGATTAGAATACTCGCACGTATTTTCAGATTCATAAGCCACGAAAATTCTTGATGTCTCTATATTAAATGGTAAGTTTTGCAAACTGACCCAAGTTTCGGACCAATTCTTTGTCACATACTTGTTTGGACCAACTGAGTTGCAAAATCCTTTAAAAATTGAATTCTTGAGCTTTGGACCTCATTCTTTTTCTCACGTATTATTAACTCTCTGTATGTTATAAAAAGTAATATAACTCAAGTTTTCGTTGGACGGTTATTTATTCGTGATTTTTGGAAGTTACAACGTGAATCATAACTTTTAAAATGTGAGTTCTATGTTGAGTTTTCATACAGATGTTTGATTATTTCATGAGCCTTATTAATGTGAATTTATAATGTTCTTATATGATGATAGTCGCACGCATATTCATTGGTTATGTATCTTAACAAGTGATAAAAAAATTAAAGTTTAGTTTATAACATTGTTGGCATGATAGTATGTGTGAAATTGAATAGCTGAATATGATTCTTAATCAAAGGTGACATGTTTTATACGGGTTCAGTTGTTTGCGTACCTTAGATGTTGTCATGTCGTAATGTCTCTTGTTGTTCCTAATCTCGTAATGGTAGGAATATGTACATAAATACCTATGTTGTCTTATCTTATTAAAGTTAGTGGCGGGTAAGCATTAAATCCAGATATTCTAATATATGTTTCTTGATTGTTACCATCGTTATTTTCTCTTGCATAGATAATATATGCTACGGATGTTGGTGGAAAATTTGGAATCGCACTGATAGTTGGACGTTGCCAATTTATTGTTGTTTCCATATGAATGTTTTATGATAATATTAATCATGTTTAAATGTTTACACACGTATGGTAGTAATGATTTATGTTTAACTGTCCACACATGTAGTATGCCATCTGAGTTCTAATGTCTTTCATGTGAGTTTGTGTGCCCATAGTTATATTTATTACCTTCATCGCATTAAATTATTTCAGTTGAACCTAAACCTATGACATGATAATAAACAGTGTTGTTATTCTTTATTGGATATGTTCGTTATTATATTGTCATAAAATGCTAAAGTGATTCTTGCAATTGTATGGGCGTGATATGAAGGAAACTGTTTGATGTAACACGACATTTGACATAGCTATATTCTCGAGTCGTTGCTATCAATTATATTCTAATGAAGATTGCTTATGATAACTATGTTGGCAATTATAATGGGATAACCCTTTGATGATTCACATGATATACGTTGGTTTAAATGATAGTCGTTATAGTTACGTTTAATTGAGCCTACGAGTTGCCTAATTATTCAAATCGCGCAAATCGGAAGAAGTTGTTCGAGTTGCTAATCTTTTATCATAAATAATGTTCTACAAAGTATATGATGGCAAATGTATATGTTTAAGCTATTTATGCGATATCTTTTGTTTTCTTTGAAAATGAGTTATACTAAGTTCTTTGGACACAATTGAATGATATGGTTGCTAAAATGTTAAACACATGTGTGATATGGGAGTAATGTTGTTGTTGTCATGGATCATATGTTGTACTTTTATTGGAAAATATGTTTTGAAATTGATATCGTACAAACAATTTTGATAATTTAAAATATATGAATTATGAGTATGTTGTTGATTGTTTAAATTCATCGGCCTAATTCGTGACCTAAACCAGTGAGTGAGTAAATGGTTGTATGGACATGTCAATAAGATCCTATGATTGTGGTGGATAGTAGTGGTAGATCTATTTTCTGTGATATGTTTACAAATGTGAGAAGTTTCTTAAATCGTCTTGTTATTTTTTTTACCCTTCTATATGATGGTGAAAATTTTATGTGTGATAACATTCTGATTTAGCTTTTCAATGCTTTTAGTTTCATGCTAATATGAATTACATTTTAAGAGAAATAAATATTTTAGTTGATGGTGGTCAGATTGTTACTACACGGTTCTGTTTTGACTCATGTCTTAAAAAAAAAAAAAAAAAAATAAAATAAAAAACCATTTAAAACGTGTTTATTGTTTATGCATAATTCCAACTCCACTGTTTAGAAGATTCATTCGCGTTTTCAAAATGATAAGCCACGTAAAATCTTAACAAGTCGTTATTTAATAGTAATTTTTGCAAGTTGCCCCATTTTTCGTCTAATTCTTTGTAAAGTTTTGTTCCAACCAACTGAGTTGTAAAATTTGTTATAAATAAATTCCTTAAGCTTTGCAATTGATTCTCTTTCCTATGATTAGTTAATTCATTATATTTCTTAAAAACGATAATAGCTCGCAAAATAGCTAAGCGGTTATTTAATTATGAATTTTGAAAGTTGTTGCATGATGTTTGATTGTTGAAATTGTAAGTTATGTGAGTTTCATATAAAAGTTTAATCAAATATGAATTATGTGATGTAACCATGTAATACTCTGATATGAATTCTGTAACATGAACGGTAGGCATATGATATGAGTATGAACCTTGTTATATGATAATATAATCTTATTTGTTTCGGTGGGTTTTATGTAAAGTAGTCTCAATTATACAAACGCTATTACATTGCTTGAATTTTGCCTAGTGTCTTTCTCTAAACTTGATTTACGAGAAATATGGATTTTACTTCTATGATATGATTTTGATATGAAATATTTTAATTCGTCAAGTATGAACTATGAGTTAGTTGATTGTCTACATTGATGTAAACGTGTTAAATTGGTGTCAAAGCATCCAAGTATTTGTTACCTTGATTTTGGGTAATGCGTAGCATGAAATGGACAAGTGTGTTTTGTTGCTTGAAAGGTCGAATGCTAGTTGCCAGTATAGAGTAATTAGCTTATCAGATGATTTGTGTTTATTGTTTCAGTAATCTTCTTAAACATTGGACGTGGAATTTTATAATGGGGTTACGGGGACGTAACCATGTTTTAAGGAGGATAGGATTGTAAAATCTTGATAGTTTACGATCGGCTAAGCAAAGTATGTTATGATTGGTGACGAGAATTGACCATGCATGGAGTCTGCTGTTTTAATTTGTTATTATTCGGTCAATGTTGTGATTCTTTAAGTGCCACATACTTCTGTCGTATGTTCAACTTTGGGGACAAAGTTTCTTAAGGGAGATAGAATATAACACTTCGCGTTTTAGAGCTTATGTATATGTACTACTTGTGTTTGTCTTATGCTTGTGGATGTTTGGTTATCATTACGGGGTGGAGAACTTTGGGACGAAGTTCATTTTAAGGGGGGAATTTCTTGTAATACCCGTATTTTATATAATCGATTAAACGGATATTATTATATACTAGTTATTATACATTTTATATTGGTTGCATCGTAATATCGTGAATGTTATTAAGTCGGGTTTATATCGTATATGTTGAGTCGGGCTACATCACATTTTGTCTTTTGGGTCAAGAATCGTATCACCCATTTACCCATCTACATTTACCCAACGACCATACCCGTTTAACCCATTTGCCTTACCCGGAACATGTAACCACCATTTACCCTAAACCTAATCTAAGAGCCGCTCTCCCTCTCCCCTCTTTTCATTTTATCATTCATAAAACCATTTCTAAACCTAGAGAAAGGGAGAGGAAGAAGAATTGTCGAGCCTTTCATTTGATTGAAGATTTCTCATCGATTCCAACCTAATTCGATTTCCTGTTTGTAAGTCAATTTCATTCCATTGTTTATACTGTTTTAAAATGTTCGTCTTCAAAAAGTTTGAAAAGAGAGTCCTGTTTATTTGATGTCTAGTTTATGCATATAAAATCTCGTATTCAAATTTTTTATGGTTTGTCCTAGGTGATTTATTTATGAACATGTCATTTGAAAAGTCCGTGAATCTGATTTGGTTGTGGAAAATGATTTGAAACCCTAATTTTTATGTCGATTCAGTTATAAGGCTTCTTCATACATCATCTTTGTATAGTCTAGATGATAATAGTATTTGGAATTACTGCAAAATAATGTTTTAAACTCGTTTTATGAATCAATACTTTTTATGAGATGGTTTCTGTCAGTTTTTGGAAATCAGTCTGAAAACCCTTGATAAGTTTAGAATTTGAGAAAAACACGTTAGATATAATTTGTAGCTAAGACTCATGGGGTTCCAATCCAATTGGCCTTGTATCAATTTGATTTTTCTGGAATTAGTTATGTATTTTATTCCGAGTCTGTCATGTGCTGGAAAATCAGGAAAAATCGTGTTTGTTCTTTAAGTTGATATTCCTATTAAGTTATGATGAGTCTAGGTTATGTGCATTATTATTTGATTGAGTAGGTGGTAATTATACATAATCATGTTATGTAGGTGATGGATATGTGAAGGATCATAATTGATTGCTTGTGTGCTTAGATTGCGAAAAGGTAGGGAAATACACTTGACTTATTATCGTTGTTGTTGAATTGTGTTGACTTGTTTGTGTTTCATATGACCGAATCGTGAACGTTGACTTGATTCGTGGTTGTTGATTCATGTTATGATTCATATCTGGAATCTGCTTGACTGAATTGATCGTATTGAGTATATTATCACAACATTGTAGAACCGACATGATTCTATGATTTACCAGCTCAATGATATACATATTGTGTTGCATTAATTTCTTGAGCATTCATATGCATTGGAGATGGAGGATGTTGTGGTGATGTGGTGTGGTGATGATGATGTTGTGATAAGGCCCGGTGGGTTCTCAGGACTTGCCTGGTGTCCTCACCAAGCGAAATGGCAGATCGGCTACTGGTCGATATATAGTCTATCGGGGATCGGTATGGTCATTTGGGTTGTACGGGTTAGAGATATGAGTTGAGATGGAGGTGGAGGTGACGGAGGAGCATGCATATCATATTTTGTTGTTTCATTGTATTCCCTACTCAACCTCGTGGTTGACCTGTGTATTCGTGAACACCTGTGATGATCCAAATATTGGGAGCAGATTTGACAGGTTTATGAGATGGGATGGGAGCTTGATGGGCGTGAGACACTGGATCAGAAGACTTAGTGGCTAGTTCACCATTTAGAAGACTTTCACTTTCATTTATGTTAGTTCTTTGTAATTTGATGTAAAAGAGGTTTTGTAAAAATTAAGTTAAAGATATTATATAATTCACCTTGGAGTTTAATTTGTTATTCACTACCTCGGGAAACCGAAATGGTAACAGTTCGGTTTATTAGGGAATGTCTTGCTAAAGGCTCCTTCATAAATCGGGGTGTTACAAAGTGGTATCAGAGCGAACGATCCTCAGGCCTAAACCAATGAACCCAATGAACGTAGGATGTGTCTAAATAAAATGAACCCCTGGGAATAAACTGTTAGGAGCTCACAGTGCGGTTAAGAAGGCGCCCTTAATGCGTGCTCTTTTGCCCTCTCAGTTTTGAACCAGGTAACCCGAGATAAATTGAGTGAATGGGGTAGTTAGAAGGAAAAACTTGGATATAATCGAGTTGATGTATACCTTGAGACCCATATATTCTAACCATTCTGCAGGATGACGTTACGGTAAGTATTTTGTATGAATGATGGCGTGATCATATGATGTTGTGGAGATGAGAAATAAATTTTCGTGTTCTGGTTGATAATCAATGAAGTGTTGGATTGTGGTAATCGTGAGCGTGAAAATAATTGCGAATTGATGATATTTATTTGGATGGATGTTGAATGACGTGTTGATAGAGCTAATATGTCTAGCGACATGCGGTTATGTGACCCCGAAGCCATGCTAGTATAGTATTGTGATAATAATCTGAAACACTATTGAATTGCATGTTTCTAGTCATAATAATCATGATTTAGATGTCAGGAGTAGATCGAGATGCGAAGGGATTCTATGGGATAGATGTTTACGTAAGCATAAAGTGTGAGATTTAAGTTGGGATGGGTTAGTATACATAGTATGTTCATAAAAGCTTGTAACATAGTAAAGAATGACCTAGTGCTGAAACTCGTTTTGTTTGATTTTACTCTTTAATTGACCTTACTGCCATTTCTTTTCTATTTATTGTCTATGGATGAAAATTTTATAAGAGATAGCCTCGTGAATTAGTGTTCATTTGGCATTAGTTTCATACTTATAGGATATACGGATTAGGAGTAATAAATGTTTTAGTAGACTGTGGTCAGGAAGTTCCTGTGCAGTGATGTTTTGACCAATGATTTTGTAAAAATCCTCATTTAAATTGTATTAATAATTTCTGCATAATTCCAATTGGAGTGATTAGAATACTCGCACGTATTTTCAGATTCATAAGCCACGAAAATTCTTGATGTCTCTATATTAAATGGTAAGTTTTGCAAACTGACCCAAGTTTCGGACCAATTGCTGTCACATACTTGTTTGGACCAACTGAGTTGCAAAATCCTTTAAAAATTGAATTCTTGAGCTTTGGACCTCATTCTTTTTCTCACGTATTATTAACTCTCTGTATGTTATAAAAAGTAATATAACTCAAGTTTTCGTTGGACGGTTATTTATTCGTGATTTTTGGAAGTTACAACGTGAATCATAACTTTTAAAATGTGAGTTCTATGTTGAGTTTTCATACAGATGTTTGATTATTTCATGAGCCTTATTAATGTGAATTTATAATGTTCTTATATGATGATAGTCGCACGCATATTCATTGGTTATGTATCTTAACAAGTGATAAAAAAATTAAAGTTTAGTTTATAACATTGTTGGCATGATAGTATGTGTGAAATTGAATAGCTGAATATGATTCTTAATCAAAGGTGACATGTTTTATACGGGTTCAGTTGTTTGCGTACCTTAGATGTTGTCATGTCGTAATGTCTCTTGTTGTTCCTAATCTCTGTAATGGCTGGAATATGTACATAAATACCTATGTTGTTTTATCTTATTAAAGTTAGTGGCAGGTAAGCATTAAATCCAGATATTCTAATATATGTTTCTTGATTGTTACCATCGTTATTTTCTCTTGCATAGATAATATATGCTACGGATGTTGGTGGAAAGCTGGAATCGCACCTGATAGTTGGACGTTGCCAATTTATTGTTGTTTCCATATGAATGTTTTATGATAATATTAATCATGTTTAAATGTTTACACACGTATGGTAGTAATGATTTATGTTTAAGCGTCCACACATGTAGTATGCCATCCGAGTTCTAATGTCTTTCATGTGAGTTTGTGTGCCCATAGTTATATTTATTACCTTCATCGCATTAAATTATTTCAGTTGAACCTAAACCTATGACATGATAATAAAAATGTGTTGTTATTCTTTATTGGATATGTTCGTTATTATATTGTCATAAAATGCTAAAGTGATTCTTGCAATTGTATGGGCGTGATATGAAGGAAACTGTTTGATGTAACACGACATTTGACATAGCTATATTCTCGAGTCGTTGCTATCAATTATATTCTAATGAAGATTGCTTATGATAACTATGTTGGCAATTATAATGGGATAACCCTTTGATGATTCACATGATATGCGTTGGTTTAAATGATAGTCGTTATAGTTACGTTTAATTGAGCCTACGAGTTGCCTAATTATTCAAATCGCGCAAATCAGAGAAGTTGTTCGAGTTGCTAATCTTTTATCATAAATAATGTTCTACAAAGTATATGATGGCAAATGTATATGTTTAAGCTATTTATGCGATATCTTTTGTTTTCTTTGAAAATGAGTTATACTAAGTTGCTGGACACAATTGAATGATATGGTTGCTAAAATGTTAAACACATGTGTGATATGGGAGTAATGTTGTTGTTGTCATGGATCATATGTTGTACTTTTATTGGAAAATATGTTTTCAGAATTGATATCGTACAAACAATTTTGATAATTTAAAATATATGAATTATGAGTATGTTGTTGATTGTTTAAATTCATCGGCCTAATTCGTGACCTAAACCAGTGAGTGAGTAAATGGTTGTATGGACATGTCAATAAGATCCTATGATTGTGGTGGATAGTAGTGGTAGATCTATTTTCTGTGATATGTTTACAAATGTGAGAAGTTTCTTAAATCGTCTTGTTATTTTTTTTACCCTTCTATATGATGGTGAAAATTTTATGTGTGATAACATTCTGATTTAGCTTTTCAATGCTTTTAGTTTCATGCTAATATGAATTACATTTTAAGAGAAATAAATATTTTAGTTGATGGTGGTCAGATTGTTACTACACGGTTCTGTTTTGACTCATGTCTTAAAAAAAAAAAAAAAAAAAATAAAATAAAAAACCATTTAAAACGTGTTTATTGTTTATGCATAATTCCAACTCCACTGTTTAGAAGATTCATTCGCGTTTTCAAAATGATAAGCCACGTAAAATCTTAACGAGTCGTTATTTAATAGTAATTTTTGCAAGTTGCCCCATTTTTTGTCTAATTCTTTGTAAAGTTTTGTTCCAACCAACTGAGTTGTAAAATTTGTTATAAATAAATTCCTTAAGCTTTGCAATTGATTCTCTTTCCTATGATTAGTTAATTCATTATATTTCTTAAAAACGATAATAGCTCGCAAAATAGCTAAGCGGTTATTTAATTATGAATTTTGAAAGTTGTTGCATGATGTTTGATTGTTGAAATTGTAAGTTATGTGAGTTTCATATAAAAGTTTAATCAAATATGAATTATGTGATGTAACCATGTAATACTCTGATATGAATTCTGTAACATGAACGGTAGGCATATGATATGAGTATGAACCTTGTTATATGATAATATAATCTTATTTGTTTCGGTGGGTTTTATGTAAAGTAGTCTCAATTATACAAACGCTATTACATTGCTTGAATTTTGCCTAGTGTCTTTCTCTAAACCTGATTTACAGAAATATGGATTTTACTTCTATGATATGATTACTGATATGAAATATTTTAATTCGTCAAGTATGAACTATGAGTTAGTTGATTGTCTACATTGATGTAAACGTGTTAAATTGGTGTCAAAGCATCCAAGTATTTGTTACCTTGATTTTGGGTAATGCGTAGCATGAAATGGACAAGTGTGTTTTGTTGCTTGAAAGGTCGGATGCTAGTTGCCAGTATAGAGTAATTAGCTTATCAGATGATTTGTGTTTATTGTTTCAGTAATCTTCTTAAACATTGGACGTGGAATTTTATAATGGGGTTACGGGGACGTAACCATGTTTTAAGGAGGATAGGATTGTAAAATCTTGATAGTTTACGATCTGGCTAAGCAGTATGTTATGATTGGCTGACTGAGAATTGACCATGCATGGAGTCTGCTGTTTTAATTTGTTATTATTCGGTCAATGTTGTGATTCTTTAAGTGCCACATACTTCTGTCGTATGTTCAACTTTGGGGACAAAGTTTCTTAAGGGAGATAGAATATAACACTTCGCGTTTTAGAGCTTATGTATATGTACTACTTGTGTTTGTCTTATGCTTGTGGATGTTTGGTTATCATTACGGGGTGGAGAACTTTGGGACGAAGTTCATTTTAAGGGGGGAACACTGTAATACCCCGTATTTTATATAATCGATTAAACGGATATTATTATATACTAGTTATTATACATTTTATATTGGTTGCATCGTAATATCGTGAATGTTATTAAGTCGGGTTTATATCGTATATGTTGAGTCGGGCTACATCACATTTTGTCTTTTGGGTCAAGAATCGTATCACCCATTTACCCATCTACATTTACCCAACGACCATACCCGTTTAACCCATTTGCCTTACCCGGAACATGTAACCACCATTTACCCTAAACCTAATCTAAGAGCCGCTCTCCCTCTCCCCTCTTTTCATTTTATCATTCATAAAACCATTTCTAAACCTAGAGAAAGGGAGAGGAAGAAGAATTGTCGAGCCTTTCATTTGATTGAAGATTTCTCATCGATTCCAACCTAATTCGATTTCCCTGTTTGTAAGTCAATTTCATTCCATTGTTTATACTGTTTTAAAATGTTCGTCTTCAAAAAGTTTGAAAAGAGAGTCCTGTTTATTTGATGTCTAGTTTATGCATATAAAATCTCGTATTCAAATTTTTTATGGTTTGTCCTAGGTGATTTATTTATGAACATGTCGCTGAAAAGTCCGTGAATCTGATTTGGTTGTGGAAAATGATTTGAAACCCTAATTTTTATGTCGATTCAGTTATAAGGCTTCTTCATACATCATCTTTGTATAGTCTAGATGATAATAGTATTTGGAATTACTGCAAAATAATGTTTTAAACTCGTTTTATGAATCAATACTTTTTATGAGATGGTTTCTGTCAGTTTTTGGAAATCAGTCTGAAAACCCTTGATAAGTTTAGAATTTGAGAAAAACACGTTAGATATAATTTGTAGCTAAGACTCATGGGGTTCCAATCCAATTGGCCTTGTATCAATTTGATTTTTCTGGAATTAGTTATGTATTTTATTCCGAGTCTGTCATGTGCTGGAAAATCAGGAAAAATCGTGTTTGTTCTTTAAGTTGATATTCCTATTAAGTTATGATGAGTCTAGGTTATGTGCATTATTATTTGATTGAGTAGGTGGTAATTATACATAATCATGTTATGTAGGTGATGGATATGTGAAGGATCATAATTGATTGCTTGTGTGCTTAGATTGCGAAAAGGTAGGGAAATACACTTGACTTATTATCGTTGTTGTTGAATTGTGTTGACTTGTTTGTGTTTCATATGACCGAACTGTGAACGTTGACTTGATTCGTGGTTGTTGATTCATGTTATGATTCATATCCTGGAATCTGCTTGACTGAATTGATCGTATTGAGTATATTATCACAACATTCGGTAACCGACATGATTCTATGATTTACCAGCTCAATGATATACATATTGTGTTGCATTAATTTCTTGAGCATTCATATGCATTGGAGATGGAGGATGTTGTGGTGATGTGGTGTGGTGATGATGATGTTGTGATAAGGCCCAGGTGGGTTCTGCCGGACTTGCCCTGGTGTCCTCAGCTGCGAGCTGGCAGATCGGCTACGGTCGATATATAGTCTATCGGGGATCGGTATGGCTGGGTTGTACGGGTTATGAGATATGAGTTGAGATGGAGGTGGAGGTGACGGAGGAGCATGCATATCATATTTTGTTGTTTCATTGTATTCCCTACTCAACCTCGTGGTTGACCCTGTGTATTCGTGAACACCTGTGATGATCCAAATATTGGGGAGCAGACTTGACAGGTTTATGAGATGGGATGGGAGCTTGATGGGCATGAGACACTGGATCAGAAGACTTAGTGGCTAGATCATCATTTAGAAGACTTTCTCTTTCATTTATGTTAGTTCTTTGTAATTTGATGTAAAAGAGGTTTTGTAAAAATTAAGTTAAAGATATTATATAATTCGCCTTGGAGTTTTATTTGTTATTCACTACCTTGGGAAACCGAGATGGTAACAGTTCGGTTTATTAGGGAATGTCTTGCTAAAGGCTCCTTCTTAAATCGGGGTGTTACAACAACGTACTTACCTAGGGTGAATAGTGGTAGCTTAAGTAGCATAATATTGACTTACGGAGAGCCTATGCTTTTTTTTGTCTTAAAATATACGAAATTAAAAAAAATGCAATAGTAGAAAACAAGAAAAAGAAAAAACACACAAATACAGAATTAATATTCCAACGTTAGCTTAGGGGCAAGCAAATAGTATGAGACAAGCAATTTTATACTCCGGCAATCACTAGAAAAGTCCGCCACATGTTATTGATTTAACATACATCAATGCTATTGGTTTCTTTTGTTAAATTTTACTCTCACTCGCATAACCAAACCAGAAGGCCGTGCTTGTCCCTCAAAAAAAAAAAAAAAAAAAAAAAAAACCAGAATGCCGGGCTTGAAAGATAAAAAGAAAAAGAGTCAAATATATATTATTACAAATAAATTTCAAGTCTTACCTTCTAAGTCCCCAGCGGAATCGCCACTATGAGATCCCTGAAAAAATCTCTTTTTTTTTAAATAAATAATATAGAGTCCCAGTAGGTTTTATTAAAAACATACAAAAATAATTTAACGGAAAAATGCCTCTTTTGATCCCTGGTTCGGGGACTGATTCTTCACTCCGGTCTGAACCAAAGATTGCGGATTCGGGAGTAAATGTACGGTCAGGGAAGGTGTTAGGCACCCGGACCGCCCATCAAACTGACGGCCTCTACTATTTATTTGTAATATTATATATTTGACGAAATTTATCAAAAGAATAAGAAAAACGATACAAATTATATACAAATAGAAATAAACTAGGTTAGTTTATATACAAATTATATGATAGATAAATAAAATAAATAAAACAACGAAATAGAAAAAGTGAAGAAAACTTATTTGATGTTGGTACCCTCAGGCCTATGTGGATGCTGACTATGAATAAAAATCGACTTTGTCGTTAATTAACGGCTCTTATGCGCTTATATGGAACTGGTCCGATTTATTTGTAGGATTTGATTTGAAACTGGGATAGTATGTTTGAGACGGATGATTTGTGATTTGTAAAGGTATTGAATTTGGTTTCTGATATGTGATGATATTTGTGCATGAATGTCCTCCTTCCGTGGAATTGTGTGTTCCCTTAGACGATTTATTTTATGTCCGTCTGTTCGACCTGTTTTGATACAAGCATCACACTATTTATATTGTACGTCTTTTTACCCCTCAACAATCCTTAATGATCATGATAAACAAGACAAACTCTGTCTCTTGGGCTCTTCGATGGTGACTTGTCTTCCTTCTTAGAGTGGCACTAGAATTCTACATTTTTTTATGGGTCCTGTGATGCGTGTCTAATATATGATGTTTTGCACCTCATTTCACACGCATTTCAGAGCTCAATTGAGTAGTTTATGCTACTATTTCCCTTGTTTCGTGTATTTCTTCCTTTTTGTGTGATATTGCCGAAAAATATGAAGTTTCAGCGGAAAATGAGCCAAATCCGTCCCTAAGTGTTTAGCATTGCATTTGGCATGGATTAATGACTCGGGAAGGGAACTTGGTGCGCATTTCAAGGCCTAAAAGACATATTTGCGAGAGTTTAGAAGCGAACTACCAGCTACAGTGGTCTATAGACTGACCTACATGGTCTATTGACTGTCAGAATGCTTCTCGACATTGCAGCCTGCTTCAGATGGCAATATCTCGAGTTCTAGAGCTGATAATCGAGTGATTCTAATTGGAGGTGAAAGCTTATCCTCTTAGCTTTCCAACGCCGCGTAGAACGCCTGATTTGACCTAGTAACGAAGAAATGGCAGCTGTTTTAAGATCGGTGCGCGCTGCAGGAATCGTCAGAATGCAATTCTGTACAGCGCATGTGCTCGATCGACTGGTCCAAGTGGTCGATCGACCACCCCACTAGCTGTTGTGCAAGTTAATAGATCGAGAATACCAAAGCCCATTGTGATTAGGTTTAGGAATAGAGGTTACGCAGGATTATTCCTATATAACATAACCTTAGTTTTCAGAAGAAGGATCGAGTTTTTATCATTCAGTTCTTAGATACAATTCAACATTCATTAGTTTAGATTATTTCCGTCAATAAAGTTTACTCTTTGCATTCGGTTTTGATCTTTCCTTCCTGTTCTATACGGTATTCTTCTGTTCTTATATTCCGTTTTTATTGCTTTCGTTCGTAGTATAGAATTGCTAGGTTAGATCTCCCGAAACCAAATTATCATTTTATGTTAATCGTTTGTTTAGATAATTTAAGTATGATTTCGAATACTTTAATTGTTGGTTTTATTGCTGTTTTTATCACAAGTATGAGTAGCTAAACCGTCATTGCTAGGATGTAGGGGAGCTATAGCGTAGATGGCATAAATTATAGGCGATTTCGATACACGGTATGGTCAATCGACCGGTACCCATGGTCGATCGACTGGTTACGCGTCTAGTTTTGCTTTGTTTGTTTCGTTAAGTGCTTTATCTTTCAATGAGACCGAAAGGAGACTTGATAGATGCTTTTAAACTTTGACCATCCCGTAGATCGAGAGATAGGAATGGACAATAATTATCGAATTAAAACGACTAAATTGCTAAGATCGAGAGATAACGTGATTTAGTTTGCATTAGGAATCATTAATCAAGAACGAGAGTTAGTATTAATGAGACTTAGGGATTAGTAGCATAGGCCGAGAGGTAGCTACTATTTAACATGGGTCGAGAGGACTTGTTTTCCCCATCCTTCGCGACCGTATTTCGAAGTTACCTAGGATTATGTGCCATCGTAGCTATAGTGACCCGATCATCCTAGCTCCTTTTCATTATTTGTTCACATCTTTAATTTTATTGCGTATTTTTATTGTCTTATTTATTTTTATTTGCATTTAGTTTAGTTATTAATCAATCCAAACCCCCACAACTGTTACCCTTAGACTAAAATTGAAAGCAACTATTATCTCCCTACCTCCCTGCGGATCGACCCTTACTGCCGCTTGCTAGTAATAGTTTGGTTTTATAAATATTATTTTTGATACTCACTTCGACAGGTATCAAATTTTGGCGCCGTTGTCGGGGAGGCAGCGCTAGTTTTAGTTGTTTTTTATTTTAGTCTGCGTCTCGCCTCAAGGGAAGACTGAGTACCTTGAGGCAGTTCTTACCATTTCCTCTAGTGTTGTTTTGATAGGTCCTACAGGTCCTATCTACAGTACTTCAGAAGGGTGTGCCCATGTTCCATTCTCAGGAGCAGCAGGTGCCATTTTGTGGGAGATGCGACGGAGCGGGACACACATCTGAGGCATGCAGGAACCCTAAGCAGAAGATGTTTGCTTTTCATCAACTTCAGCTCGACAATTCGTATAATTACGATCCTACTTCACTGCATCAACCATATGTGCCTCTTTATGAAGCCCCACCACCATCCACTCCGTCACAAAGAAGAGTCAAATAATGAAGTTGCGAGTTGATAAGTCTAGTGTTTGCTTATGGTAGAGGTACGAAAAGTAATGCGGCAAATGAGGTCTCAATCATGGAGTGAAATCTCAAATTGCTACATTAGACAAGAATGCGGTGAGATACCGAGTTAATTCCACTCTACGAATCAGCGTATTGAGACCGTACATGCAATGACGCCGAGGAGCGGGTCTGCTCTCGATGGACCCGAGAAAGTTGCTGAAAAAGGGAAGAAGAAAAAGGGCGAGAAAAAGACGATCAACAGTAATCACGGTCGATCGACCACATCACCTGATCGATCGACCGAGTCCTCGAAATGACATAGCTTCGGTATGTTGAAAACGATCGATCGAATGACCAAGATGGTCGATCGACTGAGGAAGCAGCTGATGACGAACCATTCCATCCTCGAATGCCAGACAACTTGAGGGACTTCTTGTTTCGGGGTACTACAGCTCCGAAATCATCGAGGCAAGATCCATATGTTGATGGGTCCGTTCCGATTCCAAGGTATGACCCTACGACGGTCAATGGTTCATTCTGAGGCGGATCAAGAAGGGTCAAGTTACAACAAAGACGAAGTAGTGGATTTTCAGCCTAAGTCCACCGATGCGGTATGAGAGACCTAGAGGAGAGGGCAAAGCTACTTCGATGACTCCTTATCCGGAAAGACTAGTGCCAACCAAAGATGAGGTAACGTTCGATAAATTCAAAGATTTAGTGTGTAGTCTTAATGTGCAAGTACCTTTCTTAGAGCTAGTTAATCAAGTACCTGCATATATGAAGTTTATGAGACAGTTGCTAGCTAAGAAAAGGTCTTTGAATGTTTATCAAAGTCTGTCCAATTAATCGAGGAGTCTAGTTCATATTTAACTCACAAAGTCGCCGTAAACCGTCGACCCAGGTAGTTTCTCTGTCCCCTGTAATATTGGTACCTTCTCAATTGAGAAGGCACTATGTGATTTAGGGGCTAGTGTCAGTGTTATGCCCTTGAGTCTGGCTAAGAAATTGGGATTGACTAGATTTGCTATTACTAACATGACTGTGCAAATGGCTGACCGTTCTGCAGTTCAGCCAATAGGGGTCTTAGAGAATGTGCTTGTTCAAATTGAAAAATTCTTTTTCCATGTTGACTTTGTTGTTTTGGATATTCCTGAAGATGTCAACACCCCAATTATTTTGGGAAGTCCGTTTCTGCACACTGCTGGTGCAATAATTGATGTAGGGGAAAGAACTTTAAGATTTAAGGTAAAGAAGCACTCTATTATGTTTGCCCAGTCTCCTAGGAATAAAGACCTTATGTGGCCCATGACCTGTAATATGATTTCTAAAAAGAAATCTTATTTTGTGCTTTCTGATGTGCCTGCCCCTGTGCCTATTCCTGTTATGACACCTCCGCCCCAGAATGGGAGCAAATTGGAGGAAGATTCTTCTATTTTGATTTTGTTGCGAGAGAACTGGTTTGGGAAGGAAGAACCGCTCGCCGCTTCAACTGTGAAGGAGCCAATTGTTCGAGAGGCGGTTTGGGATGTCCGAGCTATGCAACTGACGAGGAGCCAGATGAGGAGCCCAAGAAGAAGGAGCCAGTCAAAATTTCGGAGTCGGATCCTGAGTGTGAGGAGCTAGAAGATGATGGCCATGCTTGGGAAGATGCTAGAGATGATCCATTGAGTATTCCAGTCGGAGTAGAGTGGAGTCCAGCTTCTGAGATGAGCACTGCGGAAGCTACTTCATGTAGACAGAAGCTTTGGTTGGAGATTTTCCACAATTTCCGTTGATCTATGCGTTTTTTTGACCCTTTTAAAGACTATTTTACTGCTTTTAGACTATTTATCGTTTTTCGTGTGCGCGAGACTTCGCTTTAATAAGTTTGCTTAGGATTTATTTAGACTTTAGACAGTTACTTTGGGTTTTGCGCAATTTCGGGCGCGTTATTATGTGTATTTGCAAGTTCATAGACCATATTAGCTCAATTTATTGGGCTAATTCGAAGAAAATCAGAACTTACGCGAGTTTCCCGATCGATCGATTGCCTCCTATGGTCGATCGATCGAGCTGCGAATTCCAGAGTCATTGTTCTGTTCACTCGGTCGATCGATCGGGTGATGTGGTCGATCGACCATGTTGTTCTTTTTGTTTTCGATCATTCCCCTGCTGTGTTTGGTCGATTTTCGGAGTTGAGGGAGTGTTTTCTCCACTTTGTTCTCCAACTCATTTCTGTTTTCTTCTGTTTCTTTATTTTACACATAATTTTGCGTTTAATAAATTGTTTTATCGGAATTACGCGCAGTATTTTCTGTCCTTTCAGGTATTTATTGGTAGCACTGCTGGCTACTAAAACCTCGTAGCTCACGCTGGTTTGGGGAGGTTTCCTTTTGCTGCGCTTAAAGTCTTGTGAGTTTCCAAGTCCTTTTCATGTCTTTTTAATTAATTTTAACGCAAAATCCCATTTCCCTTTTATTTTATTACATGATTTTGCACAATGGGGACATTGTGTGATTTGGTTTGGGGAAGGGTTTTGCGTTGCATTTCATTTTCTTGCATTCACGTTTACATTTTGTCTTGCATTGTTGTTTATTTTCCTTTATAAATACAAAAATTCAAAAAAAAAAAAAAATTCAAAAAATTCAAAAAAATATCATGTTTATTTTAGCATATAGGTTGAGTCGGAACGGTAGTATTTCAATGATGACATTGCATTTGCAGCTGTTTATGCCTAAGCCTTGCTTAATTGACATGTTATTGGTAGAATCATTTGCATAGTCTACGAGTTTTCGTTATATTTTTTGCTGAACTTGAGACTTGACTTAAATTTTGGCAAACTACTTATATTCTGAGGTTTAGAGCTTATAACTGGTGTCATTCATGACCAGTTTATCTAGGATTGTGAGTAGTTACTCCTTTTATATCATGTATCATTAATTAGCACATTTATGAAATTCAATTGCTTTTTGCCTGCATACATTCGGGTTAGTGGTTGGTGTCACATGCAGGGAGGTGCTTACAATTTCCCCTTAATTCATTTTACCCATTGAACTCCACATTAGCCAAATTTGCCTGTTGACCCTTAGCTACATCCAAATTTAGCCTGCCTTGTTAAGCTAGTTTAGATTGTTTTGCGGTATATAATTTATTGCGCCAAGTTTTGTTTGTATCCAGTGATTTGGAGTTGGTATTTAATGAAGAAAGGGAGGATGAAAAAAAAAGAAAAAAAAAGCGTGAAACAAAAGAAAAAAAAAAGAGAAAGAGAAGTTGAAAAAAGAAAAATTCGAAAAAATGATGGAAAAAAAGATTGAAAAAAAAAGAGATGTTGTTTGATGAGACGGTTTCTGCTCCTATGTTCTATCTTATATCATTTGAGGAGTATTTTCAGTTCGGTTTGGTGAGTTTTGTGCCAAATGAAGGGCACGTGCTTAATTCATAATCGGATGAGAAATGGATGTTGTCATATGGTTTTGTTTAGGTACTAGCTTAATCACCTATACCTCCAGATTCCCATAAATATTTTGCCTTTTCTTACCCATTGCTTCACTTTACCATAGTTTTGTAAGCCCTCGGCTGTGACAGGACCTTGTTTGGTTGGAATGTATGTACGGTAGTTTGAATTGTCTATCATATTAGTTGCATGCATGATTATGTGGGTCGTAGTCTAGGTGAGCGGCTATTTCTCGTCCTCTCTTACATATATATACTTACCCTTTGCTTCATGAGAGAAGAGTGACCCGTGAGAGTCCAATTTTAAAGGTCTTGCAAGGTCGACGGTTCAGCTTTATTTTTAACGGCTATATAACTCGTTTGCATGATTCATATTACTAATTGATTGTTAGTTTTTACATTAAATTGGTTTAGGCTTTACATGTTGCATTTCGCTCTGAGATTGAACTCGTTCCATTAGGTTTTAGGATCGAGTCTAGTTCTTGCTTGGGGACAAGCAAGGGTTTGGTTTGGGGAAGTTTGATACGTGTCTAATATATGATGTTTTGCACCTCATTTCACACGCATTTCAGAGCTCAATTGAGTAGTTTATGCTACTATTTCCCTTGTTTCGTGTATTTCTTCCTTTTTGTGTGATATTGCAGAAATATGAAGATTTCAGCGGAAAATGAGCCAAATCTGTCCCTAAGTGTTTAGCATTGCATTTGACATGGAGTAAAGACTCGGGAAGCGAACTTGGTGCGTATTTTAAGGCCTGAAAGACATATTTGCGAGAGTTTAGAAGCAAATTACCAGCTACAGTGGTCTATAGACTGACCTACATGGTCTATAGACTGTCAGAATGCTTCTCGACATTACAGTCTGCTTCAGATGGCAATATATAGAGTTCTATATCTGATAATCAAGTGATTCTAATTGGAGGTGAAAGCTTATCCTCTTAGCTTTCCAACGCCGCATAGAACACCTGATTTGACCAAGTAACGAAGAAATGTCAGCTATTTTAAGATCGGTCTTGTATTTGAAGGAATCGTCGAGAATGCAGTGCATGCGGCGCATGTGGTCGATCGACTGGTCCAAGTGGTCGATCGACCACCCCACGAGCTGTTGCGCAAGTTAAAAGATCGAGAATTCCAAAGCCCATTGTGATTATGTTTAGGAATAGAGGTTACGCAGGATTATTCCTATATAACATAACCTTAGTTTTCAGAAGAAGGATCGAGTTTTTATCATTCAGTTCTTAGATACAACTCAACATTCATTAGTTTAGATTATTTCCGTCAATAAAGTTTACTCTTTGCATTCGGTTTTGATCTTTCTTTCCTGTTCTATACGGTATTCTTCTGTTGTTATATTCCGTTTTTATTGCTTTCGTTCGTAGTATAGAATTGCTAGGTTAGATCTCCCGAAACCAAATTATCATTTTATGTTAATCGTTTGTTTAGATAATTTAAGTATGATTTCGAATACTTTAATTGTTGGTTTTATTTCTGTTTTTATCACAAGTATGAGTAGCTAAACCATCATTGCTAGGATGTAGGGGAGCTATAGCGTAGATGGCATAAATTATAGGCGATTTCGATACACGGTATGGTTGATCGACCGGTACCCATGGTCGATCGACTGGTTACGCGTCCGGTTTTGCTTTGTTTGTTTCATTAAGTGCTTTATCTTTCAATGAGACCGAAAGGAGACTTGATAGATGCTTAAACTTTGACCAACCCGTAGATCGAGAGATAGGAATGGACAATAATTAACGAATTAAAACGACTAAATTGCTAAGATCGAGATATAATGTGATTTAGTTTGCATTAGGAACCATTAATCAAGAACGAGCGTTAGTATTAATGAGACTTAGGGATTAGTAGCATAGGCCGAGAGGTAGCTACTATTTAACATGGGCCGAGAGGACTTGTTTTCCCCATCCTTCGCGACCGTATTTCGAAGTTACCTAGAATTATGTGCCATCGTAGCTATAGTGACCCGATCATCCTAGCTCCTTTTCATTATTTGTTCACATCTTTAATTTTATTGCGTATTTTTATTGTCTTATTTATTTTTATTTGCATTTAGTTTAGTTATTAATCAATCCAAACCCCCACAACTGTTACCCTTACACTAAAATTGAAAGCAACTATTATCTCCCTACCTCCCTGCGGATCGACCCTTACTACCGCTTGCTAGTAGTAGTTTGGTTTTATAAATATTATTTTTGATACTCACTTCAACAGGTATCATTCTGCTATATATCGACGACAATTTACTAATTATCGTCGACAATTAATTTAAATTTACAAGTTTGCCCTCCATAACATAACTCCATATCCGTCTCACTAAAATGCAATTTCCGTCTCACTAAAACATAAGTCAATTTCCGGCTCACTAAAACACAAGTCGATTACCGTCTCACTAAAATCTTTCAAACAAAAAAAATGGTTTTTCAAAAAAAAAGCGGGATTTGTAATTAACAACATGAACGAGAACGATTTTAAAAACGATTTCAACAATGAAGCTAGTAACGAGGTGAGTTTACGATTTAGTTTTGTCTAAAATTTATGTTTTATTATCGATTGATTCCCGAATTAGGATAGATGCATTGATTGTAGACGGAATTATGATAGATTTATTGACGGAATTAGTTGAAATGCAATTGAAAAAAAAATATATATCGAAATGGGCCTTGGACGAAGAGAATTTTCGTCCAGGCCTGGTGTTGGACGAAAAATTATTTCGTCCAAGAGAATTTTTTGTCCAACACCAGGCCTGGACGAAAAATTCCTTCGTCCAAGGCCCATACTGGACGAAGGAATTTTTCGTCCAGGCCGGGTTTTGGACGAAAAATTCTTTCGTCCAGGCCCATTTCGTGTTTTTTTTTTCATCTTATATATATATATTTTAAATTTTTTCCGACTCGTTTTGTATAAAACAATTAAAATAACTAATTACCGTCTTTGTATTATATATATATATATATATTTTTTTTCCGATTCGTTTTGTATAAAATAATTAAAATAATTAATTACCGTCTTTATATTATATATATATATATATATATATTTTTAACGACTCGTTTCGTATAAAATAATTAATTATTATTAACAAATTTATCGAAATGCGTGCGCATGTGAATAACGATGGAGACGGTATTGATTACTCAGATCATTTTACGACTACCATATTTTTTGCATCAAGTATGGAAGCGTTTAATTGGGCATTTGAGATCGGACTTAGACTCGGGTTTGGTATAAAAAGAGCAAGCAACAAGAGAGTTGGTCGTAACACGAATTTGAGACAGGATTATTTTGTTTGTCGGATGGGTGGAAGAGGTCCCGTAAATAAGGATGCCGATTCTTTAATGAGGGCTAACACGGTTACCGCGTGGTGCAAATGAAAATTTTCAATGAAAGTTGTTGAATAACAAGAAAATAAGTGGAAGCTTGTCATGAGATCCGGGTTTCATAATCATGCTTTAACGTTGTATTGTGACGGCGACAGATACTTTGCAAAGTTTGATGAAGAGGAGTTGGCTTATATTGACGCCCGAGTTAGAGCCCACGAAGACCGGCAATTATTAGTGCGAGTTTGCATCAGCGGAATCCGGAAAAGTCAAGACCTAATCGGCCACAAATCTATAATCGTTCTCAGAAAGTAAGGGCCGAGGAAAGAGATGGGAGAAACCCGGCACAACAGATGCTAGCACTTGCGGTTCAGCATAAGTACGTTCATTATTGGGTCACTGATTAGGAGACCGATAAGCTAACCCACGTGTTCATGGCTCATCCAGAAGCCGTTAAGATGTTTCGATCATACTATTATGTGGTCCTAATCGATTCCACGTACAAGACAAACTTATACCGTCTTCCACTTGTTGAGATGGTTGGAGTCACACCCGTCGGGAAAAGCTTTGTGATCGCGTATGCTCTTGTGACGCATGAGTCCGAGGATGGATATTGGTGGGTCTTACAGAAACTGAAGGCCCTTCTCAATGATGTCGTTCAACCTAATGCTATTGTTACTGATTGCGAGCAAGGTTTGTTGAACGCGATTCCCACTGTTTTTCCGGATTCGTCTCACTTGCTATGTCTTTGGCATATATATTCTAACGTGGAGACGAAAGCACTTGATCTCACGGGTCGGGATAGTTGGGCTAAGCACATAACTTGTAACTTGTTTCAAGCGGTTGTCGAGGCGGAGACCGAAGATAAGTTTAGTGTGGCGTGGGGCAATTTGGCAAGGCAATGGACAGGAGTGGCGGCTTATATTGAGAGGCATTGGTTCCCGCACTTGGAAAAATGGGCCAAGTATAGAACGAACAAGATAACTCATTTTGAGAACACTTCTACATTCTGGGTTGAGTCGGCTCATGCGAATTTGAAGAGATGGTTGAATAGCGCGAAACTGGCCATTGATAGCATCTGGAATCGTTTTCATTCTTTGATGGAAATGCAACATGTTGAGATCCGACACTCTTGAAGTTATCTAGATCGAGGCGGTTGATGGGGATTCATCGATTATTTTCCAGACTTTCTTATAAAATATCAAAGAATGTCATCATTGAATTGCGTGGAGAATTCGAAAGAGGTGCCAAGATGACAGAAGATGCCTTGATGATCGATTGCGGTTGTGTAAAGGCTACTACACTTGGTTTGATATGTGCTTGTTCACTTCATCGCATTGCTAGAAACGGATCTCGGGTCCCTGTTGATGTGTTACATGCATTTTGGAGGAAGTTGGAGTACGATGGTTCTGAGGCAATGCCGGCTTGTGACGATGATCGATTGGAGGAGTTATTTGATGAAATTCGGAATGCAGATCCGAGTATGAGATCATCCATGTTCGATGCCCTTTACTCTCAGATACATCCGGATGAGGAGGATGTAAACGAGCCTCGGGTGAACGAGAACCCTAGATGACGTCCGAGTAGGGGAACTCGTAGAGAGCCGTCCGCCGTTGAACATGCACGAGTTCGGGTTCGATTAGGCAGAGCTACGCCCCAAAGAAACTCGTCTTCCCAACATACTCTGTCTAGTACCCCCCGTTCCACTCCGACGGTTCATGTTACTCTGTCTACTACTCCCCGTTTCACTCCGACGGTTCGTTTTACTCCGTCTAGTACCCCCCAATCCACTCAAACGGGCCCCGGTACACCGTCTACCACTGCTACCACGAGTACGGGGAGTTTCAGCACATCGCATTGCGCAGCTCTTGAGTTAGACTACACTATTGGTCATTCGAGGTATTTTTCTTATCTTGACTTTTTGCCTTCCTGGTTTCCCGAGTATCTAGAAGCGTGGTATAATCCTCTCGGAGACGGTCATTGTGGTTTCCGAGTTCTCTCACATGCTGTTTGGGGTGACCAATCTCATTTCATGATGGCTAGAATAGATTTACTTAGGGAAATCCGTAGTCCCCTTTACCGTGATCATATTTATGCCCCAGTGAGATTTGATGCAGAGGTAGCTAAAATTACATTTATGGATTAGATACCGTGTGGCTCGGGTCATTGGATGGACAGTTTCGATCTATATGGTTATGCTACGATGTACAATTGGGTGATATGTTGTATTTCTTCATGGGTAGATCAAGAAGGTCACCGACATTGGACTAGTAGTCATACTTATTTGCCTTTACGAGCTCCCACCGGAGTACGTACCCTATATGGTGTCTTATGGGTATTGCATGCGGGAAACCACTATCTGACGCTCTGGGTACGCCCCTTGTCACCTATGCCTCCAATAGCCCCTTGTTGGGTACATGATGAAAGCGTAGCTCATTATAGTGGCATGTATCGACATCAGCTATCTTTATGGCGCAGTTTCGAGACCGGATCTTAGCTTTTCTTTATCCGATTATTGTACCTTATATTTTATTTATCCGATTATTGTAGTTTATAATTTATTTATCCGATTATTGTACCTTATAACGTAATTTAATTTAATATGCAACGAAATTTAATTAAATGACCTAAAACGTAATTTAATTAAAACATTCCTTAAAACATAGTTTAACATAATTTAATTAAAACATTCCTTAATTTGAAATACAACGACATTACATAAACCACTTAAAACATAATTAAAACATAACTAAACCCTAAACCCCAACCCTCAAACCCTAAACCCTAAACCCTAAACCCCAAACCTCAAACCCTAAACCCATACAACGATATTAAATAAAACATAACATAATTAAACCACTATCGAACTTAATTATCTTCCGATGATGAAGCTGACGATTCCTTATCTTCTTCATGATCTTGAACCTCAATTTCTTCAGGTTGGGTAGCCATATATTGAGTCAACAAATCATTGATGTAGAGATAAATATTTCCTAGGTTTAGCACTCTACCGGCACATAAGTCTGATAGTCTGGGGTAATCGATCTCGGTGAGGATGCGCTCAAAATATGTAAAGAGATCACTTCTTAACCTGCGAAACTCCCACATCTTCTCGCTTACTGCTTCATCAGAAACAACCTCATCTCTAACTGCTGGAGTTAGAATATGATCCGGGTTTGCGGTTAAAATTATACAAAGGCTACCAATTGGAGGCTCTTCAAGCATGTGTCATACAGTGGCACTGGGAACCACTAATTCAAGTCGAGAAACTAGAACTGGTAAATTTTGAACAATTAGATCGATTCTGCCTTGATAACCTCTGATTTTTTGAGTATTTGTGAGAACCATTTTAGTATTGTAGTGAGTGAATAGGATTGGATGTTGTGATTGAAATTGACATAGAATGGCCTATTTATAAGCTATTAACTATAACGGTTATTTTGAATTATAACGGTTATTTTGAATTATAACGGTTATTTTTAATTGTAATGGCTATTTTTGAATTATAACGGCTATTTTTGAATTATAACGGTTATTTTGAATTATAACGGTTATTTTGAATTATAACGGTTATTTTGAATTGTAACGGTTATATTTCAATTGTAATGGTTATATTTGAATTGTAACGGTTATTTTTGAATTATAACAGTTATTTTGAATTATAACGGTTATTTTGAATTATAACGGTTATTTTGAATTGTAACGGTTATATTTGAATGATAACGGTTATTTTTTGAATTGTAACGGTTATTTTTCCTATATAAACATCTACATATTCTTGTATTTTTTCACTCATCTTCATCTTCTTCTATTTTTCACTCATCTTCATCTTCTTCTATTTTCTTCTTCATTTCTCTACTTATGTCGACATCATCCTCAATGTGGGGAAACCACCCAATTGAAGGCCTTAATTTTAGGAATCAATGTTGCAATCGTTGTCACAAAAACGCTATCATCAAAATTTCCGGGTCAGTAACTAATCCAAAGAAAGCGTATTTTAAGTGTTTAGATTGCAATCATTTTGTGTCGTGGTTGACTGAAGATCATTAGACAATAACAAAAAAAGTTGAAGATAGCATGTGAAGATGAAGGTGATGATGCATCAAGTGGAAATGTCATGAAAGAGCAAGTGATAGGTATAAAAAAAGAGATTTCTGAAATGTCAAGGATGATGAAGTTTTATTTCAAGTGTATCTTGTATTTGTTTATTTTCCTTATGTTAGCCATTGTCATGACGTAGTGAGTATTTTCAAAAAATGTATGAATTTGCATCAGTTGATATGTATTCCAGAAATTTAAGAAATTTCAGAATTTAAAACCGTCATGTTTTTTGAATTAAACAAGGTTCGAATAGTCAACTAACATAATCATCCAACATACAGAAAGTGTTTAAAAAGGTACAAAATAAATGAAAACAAACAAAAATTAGTCTCCCGACTACTGATCATCCTCTTCCTCGCTATCAGTATACACACCATCTGATCTACGCTAAACACGATCACTGGGTGTTTGACGAGGTCCTCTATGCGTTTGTATCTCCCTAGCTATCTCAACAAATGGTTCGAAGTTCTTCATCATCTTGCGGAAAAAGGCAAGTTGTTTCTTTTCATCGGCAATCCTTCCGGCATCGGCAAACTGAAACATTACAGCACGTGCAGTCTGCAAATTGACAAAAATAGCTAAGACATTTTAAACATTATCGACAAACAAGAAGAAAGTTAAACAATTATTACAACAATGGTAAGTAAAATTATTACCTCAGCAAGAATATCAAAATCATCATGTGCAGCGGGGGCATCACGGTGGTCGGGATCAATGATCAACGGGTGAGAATTCCCATTATACCAATCCTCATAATCTGGCACCGTGTCACCCGGGAAACTAATTGGTCTCGATCTACGAGAAAGGTGAACCAAGTGATCCTCCAAGCAATCCCAAAGATGATCAGCCACCGCAGCCCCGACACTAACCTCGTACCCTATCCCCAAAGCAGGACGATGCGCTACCGTTCTCATAATGGGATTGGGTATTATCTGCACATACCCAAACTATCGTAAACACCGATCAGGCTGGTATGGCTCGGCTATGTCCATGAAACGAACACAACCGGCAAACAGAGTACGAGGATGATACTCCTCCTGATGCGGCCCGTACGGATCCCACCTAATGGAAGCATAAGTAAGCCCATCTAACAACCCCCGATACTCCAACAATTTCCCGCATTTTGAGCGAAGGGACCAACAGATCTCCAAGAACACGACCGAGGCTGAGTAGGGTCAATTACCGAAGGTGGACCGGGTCTGAACATAGGAAAATACTCATAGATCCACGATTGCAACAAAGTCAAGCAACCACCAATAGTCTTCACACCAGCACGTGAAGCCACACCCAACTGTCGGTACATGAAGGCTAGTTGATGCGTGCATTTTATATAGTCTTTTTAGCCTATTTTATGCACGTATTTCTATGCTTTTATCGTGGTTTTATGCTACGAAATGCCCCGGATATGCTACTTTGGTGTATTTTGTCTTAATTGCAGGAATGAACCATAAAGTAGTAGATTCATGCCTTTTACCGTCCGTTTTGCATGCATTTGAAGAAAGAGTAGATTTGGAGCGGGAAATATTGCTGTCTTGGGATGCGTGAAGGTGTTTTGGGCGCTAAAAGGACAAGTCAAGGTCAAACTGACGAGACTTATAAGCTGCTGAAGTCAATATCCACTTGATCGAGTAGTTTACCACTCGATCGAGTGGCTCCAGGTGCAATAATCAGTCGATCGAGTTGTTTGCTTAGTCGATCGACCAGTTCCTTTATAGCCTTGCTCGATCGAGCACTATTCTAGGTCGATCGAGCTGTTTCTGAGTCAAGTTCACTCGATCGAGTGATTTAAGTGGTCGATCGAGTGGCTATCTTTGGGTTGGGCTTTTAAGCTCTAATTCCGTCATTAGGTTTAATCCTATTCCTATTTTCTTATAAATAGGAGTAAAGGTTGTCATTTGTAATCATTCGGGGATCACCAGACGCTACTCTTCTCCCTATCCTTGCTACTGTTACTTTTATTCTCTCATTTCCGGATCAATAATTGAGTATTAACTCTTTCTCTTCTTTTCTTACTGTTTATTTATGTTTATTTCTTCTTCTTTATTTCTCGTTTCCCCTTTAATTATGCATAGCTAATTCCCGTAGTATGTTAGGATTAGGGAAGCCGTGGTAGCAATGTTTTAATTGTATTAAATAGATTAGCCCTGCGATAGGAATTGTATTAGGCAATTTAATCGTTATCCGGTCGAATGAATGCATGCAGGAGACCATAAATTTAGTTAACCCCGACCTAGATCGAAAGATTGGAAGGAAGGCTTGCTTAACTACGATGGGGTATTGCGGTGAGGGCGAAAGTTAAGTCATTTACACTCTAGGGCGGTTTAAGGACCGAAAGGTGACGACCATAGCTCTTCTAATCAATAGTCTAATCGCCTTAATATTCCCGATAGTATAAGATCCGATAGCTGCCACGGTGGACCGACTCCTAGCATACTTCCCTTCTCCTCTCGTTAATTTCTCGCGTTATTTCCTCTCTTACCTTTTCATTAGTTTAGTTCAACAATCAAACCCCATTTTCGTGACACCTGTCGTCGACCGAATTAAACAGATAGATAGCAACTTAGCCTCCCGTGGAGATCGACCCTACTTACTTACCGACTTCGTTAGTAGTAACTTAGGTATTTATTTTTGGTACAAAACGACAGTATCAAATTTTGGCGTTCGTTGCCGGGAGGCGACGCTTTTTATCTGTTTTATTTTGTTTGTCCTTTCGCCTCAAGGGAAGACTAAGTACCTTGAGGCTGTTCTTATCTTTTTCTTTAGTGTTGTTTTGATAGGCCTACAGGTTTATTAGACAGGCTACTGAGGGAGATTATCGAAGGGAAGGCTTGAGTACCTTCGATCCCTCTTGCCAAGATGACATCCGTCTCCCGACTAATTGCTCAGTTTGAAGCCCAAGCTGAGAAACCTGCTAGTTGGGAAAGGAAGAAATCTTGGGGATGTGGTGCTGCTGAGCACAATGCAGCTGTAGTTGTGCCGCCACACCCACCCTATCAATGGCCACCGCAACAAGATCCTCCTGATATACAAAAAGAAATTGCGGAGCTGAAATCTTTAATGCAAGAATATGATAGACGATTTTTCGCGGGCGTAGATGAGATAAGGTGCGGAATAGCTCACTAACGGCCGAGTCGGATGCTCGGCAAGAACAGGAAGAGGTGTGCTTGACCAAGAGCGGTTTTTTCCATGAAGAACCGCGTTGCCCAATGCTGAAAATGATTTCTATATTTCGGTTGACGACTTTCTATCGTATTTCCAGAATGTATGCAAGGATGTCAGCGCTGTACAGGGAGAAAGTCCTTGATCGAGTAATATCTCTTCTCGATCGAGTGACATGCATGAGGAAAGTGCTCGATCGAGTGATTATGTTACTCGATCGAGTGAGATGCGGGAGGAAGTTGGTCGATCGAGTGAGTACTTTGCTCGATCGACTGATTTGGCCATTGGGAGCTTAACTCCGTCACTTGGGTTCATATTGGATGACGAGTTTGACGATGATGAAGGTTACGGTGAACCTCCCTTGTTCTGACCAAGTCGGATACACTTGAAGTGCGATTTACGGGATGGACTCCACCGAGGAGGTTGATGAAGAAGCTGAGACGGTAATTGCTCCTAGCACGGATGAGGTAATGCATTCCCTTGTCAGTGATTCCGTAGTTGAGAGCGACTAACCCGAGGTAGTAAGCGATAATTTCATTATTATTTGTTTTAACAGTATGTTGCCTCGTTTAATTTGTGCTCCTTCTTTTAATGCTACACCCTCTCATATGTGGACATTTAAATTAGCAAATTCTCACCGTACATGTCATCTCAAAATTGCTAATCTGAGTCGGGACCCTTATATATTGACTGTTGCTCCCGCGCTCCTTTATTATGTGGATAAATTTAGGAGCTCACATAGGAAATTTGTTAGAGTCAAACGGTTGTGTAATTTCATTTCCTATTTCTTGATTCCACTTTGGTGCTACTTATCTTTGTTGTGTAGCACATGCGCAGACTATTTCGGTTCTTTTCACGCGCTTTGAGCTGTTTTGATTGTGATTAATTATAGAGGCTCGAAGAAAAAGAAGGTCGAGCTGGGACTGATGAAGCTAGCGCTACCCGGGAGGCAACCCGGGAGATTTTATTTTGCATTTTATTTAATTTCAGTTGTAACAAATGGTTTTATACCATAGACTATCTCGATATGCTTGTTTTTCGATTGCGGGCTGTTTTTCATTGTGTTTTGCAGGTACACGCTGAGGATCGCTCGATCGAGTGGTTTTTCCGCTCGATCGAGTACTTTTTCTGAGAAATCCTCTCGATCGAGCTACCATTCCTTTCGATCGAGTGCCTGCAGGAAGAAATCCACTCGATCGACCGCTATTCCAGTCGATCGAGCAGTTTTAGACGCCCATTCTACTCGATCAGCCACTATACGACTGCTATCGAGTGCTATCGACTTGGATTAGCTCCCTGATACGGTTTTCCGGGCCCTTAGCAACCTCCCATTTCATGGTCGGTTTGGGGAGATCCCCTTATTCGCGCAATCTTGTGAGTTTTTCCGCATCTACTCTCTTTCTCCTTTCAGTTTGCATTTCCTTTCCATGTTTTGGTACAATGGGGGCATTGTACAGTTTGGTTTGGGGAGGTTATGCATCCATATCTGTGTCTGCATCTTGTTTTTATTGCATTTCTGCTATCACGTTCAATTTCAGTATGCATTGTTGTTTATTTTCATAAATTTCAAAAATACCATAAAAATTGAAAAATTGTTAAAATTCAAAAAAAAATTCACGTTTATTTTAGCATATAGGTTGAGTCGGAACGGTCGATTTCCATGATGAAATTGCACTGCGTTTGTCTTTTTGCTTAGGCCTTGCATTAAACTGTTATCTTATTAGCTTTGTCTTATTGCATATCTACGAGTTAATGTTTAATTTAGCTGAACGAATAGACTTGACCTGAAATTTTGGCAACCTACTTATAATTTCTAAGATTTAGAGCCGTATAAACTGGTGTCATTTATGACCAGTTTCATGTAGGATTGTGAGTAGTTACTCCTTGCATAGCATGTTCATCAATTTGCACATATATGAAATTCAATTGCTTTTTGCCTGCATACATTCGGGTTAGTGGTTGGTGTCACATGCAGGGAGGTGCTTACAAATTCCCTTTCTTTCATTTTTACCCATTTAACTCCACATTAGCCAAATTTGCCAGTGACCCTTAACTACATCCCAAATTTAGCCTGCCTTATCAAGCTAGTTTAGATTGTTCTGCGGTATACTGTTTATTGTATCAAATCTTGGCTCATATCATATTGATTTGGAGTTGGTAATTTATGAAGAAAAGGAGGTTGATGAGAAAAAAAAACGTGAAAAAGAAAAAAAAGAATTGAAAAATGAAAAAAGAAAAAAAAATCAGAAAAGAAGAAACCGAAAGAAGAAAAATAGAAAAAGAAAAGAATAAATTTGAAAAAAGATGGTTAGTTGTTGAATCGGTTTCTGCTCCTATGTTCTATCTTATATTACTTGAGGAGTATGTTTGGTTTGGTTTGGTGAGTTTTATGCCAAATGAAGGGCATTATGCTTAGTTCATAATTGAGTTGGAAACGGATGTTGATATATGGTTTTGTTTAGGTACTAGCTTGATCACCTATACCTCCACATTCCCATAAATGTTTTGCCTTTTCTTACCCATTGCCTCACTTTACCATATTTTTGTAAGCCCTCGGCTGTGACAGGACCTTGTTGGTTGGAATGTGTGTACGGTAGTTAGAATTGTCTATCATATTAGCTGCATGCATGTTTATGTGGGTCGTAGTCTAGGTGAGCGACTATTTTTCTTTCTCTCTTACATATATTTGTTCACCCTTTACTTCATGAGAGAAGAGTGACCCGTGAGAGTCCATTGTTAAAGGTCTTGCAAGGTCGACGGTTCAGCTTTATTATAAACATCTTACAACTCGTTTGCATTTGACTGTCTGCTATAAGTGTTAGTTTGCTTGCATTAAATTGGCTTAAGTGGGCATTTGTAGCTAGCTCTGAGTATTTTTCCGTTCCATTAGCGTACAGTTTTGAGTTTACTCGAGGACGGGTAAAGGTTTGGTTTGGGGAGATTTGATGCGTGCATTTTATATAGTCTTTTTAGCCTATTTTATGCACGTATTTCTATGCTTTTATCGTGGTTTTATGCTACGAAATGCCCCGGATATGCTACTTTGGTGTATTTTGTCTTAATTGCAGGAATGAACCATAAAGTAGTAGATTCATGCCTTTTACCGTCCGTTTTGCATGCATTTGAAGAAAGAGTAGATTTGGAGCGGGAAATATTGCTGTCTTGGGATGCGTGAAGGTGTTTTGGGCGCTAAAAGGACAAGTCAAGGTCAAACTGACGAGACTTATAAGCTGCTGAAGTCAATATCCACTTGATCGAGTAGTTTACCACTCGATCGAGTGGCTCTAGGTGCAATAATCAGTCGATCGAGTTGTTTGCTTAGTCGATCGACCAGTTCCTTTATAGCCTTGCTCGATCGAGCACTATTCTAGGTCGATCGAGCTGTTTCTGAGTCAAGTTCACTCGATCGAGTGATTTAAGTGGTCGATCGAGTGGCTATGCTGACGGGTTGGGCTTTTAAGCTCTAATTCCGTCATTAGGTTTAATCCTATTCCTATTTTCTTATAAATAGGAGTAAAGGTTGTCATTTGTAATCATTCGGGGATCACCAGACGCTACTCTTCTCCCTATCTTTGCTACTGTTACTTTTATTCTCTCATTTCCGGATCAATAATTGAGTATTAACTCTTTCTCTTCTTTTCTTACTGTTTATTTATGTTTATTTCTTCTTCTTTATTTCTCGTTTCCCCTTTAATTATGCATAGCTAATTCCCGTAGTATGTTAGGATTAGGGAAGCCGTGGTAGCAATGTTTTAATTGTATTAAATAGATTAGCCCTGCGATAAGAATTGTATTAGGCAATTTAACTATTATCCGGTCGAATGAATGCATGCAGGAGACCATAAATTTAGTTAACCCCGACCTAGATCGAAAGATTGGAAGGGAAGGCTTGCTTAACTACGATAGGGTATTGCAGTGAGGGCGAAAGTTAAGCTGTTTACACTCTAGGGCGGTTTAAGGACCGAAAGGTGACGACCATAGCTCTTCTAATCAATAGTCTAATCGCCTTAATATTCCCGATAGTATAAGATCTGATAGCTGCCACGGTGGACCGACTCTTAGCATACTTCCCTTCTCCTCTGTTAATTTCTCGCGTTATTTCCTCTCTTACCTTTTCATTAGTTTAGTTCAACAATCAAAGCCCCATTTCTGTGACACCCTGTCAGACCGAATTAAACAGATAGATAGCAACTTAGCCTCCCTGTGGAGATCGACCCTACTTACCGCTGACTTCTGTTAGTAGTAACTTAGGTATTTATTTTTGGTACAAAACGACAGTATCACTAGTACACCGGCTCCCCAAGCGTAGTCGTGTACACAATCAGTATCAGTCACTAAGGGAAACAACTGAGGACGTAACCTTTCACCTGATTTGTCGACAAAAAGTGTCGACCCCAACACCGCAGCCAAAAACCACTGAGCAAAAACAACATCACTACTAGATACCGCCATGTCACAAACTGCATCTACCAATATACCCCCACTCTTGTAAATAGGGGCCTTCTTACTCGGGTTCAACGACAACCTCAACTCGTTTGCTGAAATCCCAAAGAAGCCACAAACAAACATAAGGGGATCCGCCAACGTCCCGTACGTACTCTCCACCTTACAACAGTTACCATCAACCCGAACACCTAAGATCTGCGCAATATCGTGAAGGATTATGGACATCTCCCCAAAAGGCAAGTGAAAACTATTGGAGTCGGGTTGCCATCTCTCAACGAAAGCAGAAATAAGGGGCATGTTAAAATGCTCGGCCATGGAATCTAATAGGTGAGAAAGACCACTACCGTCATAAATAGTCTGAACGGCTGAAGGTAGTCGTCAACAACTCAACAACTCAACAACCTCGTCTTATCAAACCGGTGGTAACCCGTCAAAACTGGTCGACCGACCTCATTAGGAGTCGGCCATAAGGTGTTGGCAATGTGGCCCCCAAAGCTGGGAATCACGTGGGGAAACATCGGACCACCCGGAACACGATCGGAAATCAACCAAGAGCCATCCTTACCCGACTTCTTCTTCTTCGGAGCCACGACACTACTAGAACTACCATCCGACATCCGCTGAAAACGCCTTTCCTCATCCCGTCTACGGGGCACCCTACGCACTCGCTCAGCACCTGCCTCCTTCTCACCTATCACATCACCAGACCAAACCACCTCCTCCAACTACTCCGCAGTCCACGACTGGGTACTACCATCTCCAACCTCAGACTCAAACTGGAGCCCCTTTCGAGCTCGAACGTGACGGTCTTTTCCTCCACCGGCCATCTATTCAAAAAATAACAAAAACGCATTGATTACTTAAATTAATAAATTAAAAGAATTTATAAAAATAAGTTTAAGTAAATTAAAAAATTAAAATAAAACGAAATATCCCCGAACGGGGTTTATTAGTAATAATTAATTATTATTTTACGAAAACAAAACGAGACGGAAAAATAAATTTTAAAAAATTTAAAAAATAAAATAAATCAATTTACAACGAGTTCTCCACGGACGAGGTTTATTATTAATAATTTATTAGTTTTTAACGATAACAAAACAAGACGGAAAAATAAGTTTTTAAAAATTTAAAAAATAAAATAAATAAATTTACAACGAGTTCGCCACGGACGAGGTTTATTATTAATAATTTATTTGTTTTTAACGATAACAAAACAAGACGGAAAAATAAGTTTTTTAAAAAAAAAACAAACGAGAAATTAAAAAAAAAAAAAAACACGAAAATGGGCTTGGACGAAGAACATTTTCGTCCAGGTCCAGGCCCAGACGAAAATGTTTTTCGTCCAAGACCCACACTGGACGAAGAACATTTTCGTCTGGGCCTGGACCTGGACGAAAATGTTCTTCGTCCCAGCACAGATATGTTTTTTTTTTTCGTTTTTTTTTTGAATTTATCGATTGTTTTTTTTTTTTGCAAAACACGACTAAATCCGATTCAAATCAAGGCATCTATCCTAATTCCGTCTACAATAAAGGCATCTATCCTAATTCTGTCATAAATTTACAAAGAAAATACTAAAAAAAAAAAATTAATAACAATCACATACCTTGTTGAATGTTTGAATTTGATGACGGAAATGATGTGGTTGAAACGGTTTTTTGTTGTTATGTGAGTCGGGGTTTTTTTTAAAAAAATTTTGAAATGTGAAAGGTTAATTTTTGAAGAATATGAAAAATATAAGGGGGAGTGTGAGGAAGGGGTAGTTTTGGAAGTTCATTAAAATTGTCGACGATAATTAGTAAATTGTCGACCATCTTTAGTAGGCAGATTTTTTATTCCTTGTTTATTGTTGTGATCCTATGGACTTGATTTTTCCTCAATATTGTCGACTATTGCCTGAAGTGGGCTTTTTATCATAAGTTCTGGCCTAATTAAGACCGGGCTCTTCGTAAAAAATAGAGGGATCTCTTTTGTTTTTATTGATTTTGGGCCAATAGTACATAACTGGAATGATTTCCATAAAATAACACTCCCGGACATTATCAAATGACTAATAATATAAACTGGGAAAAAAATGAATTTTTGGTGGTTCCGCGTCATTTTGAGTAAGTTTTCGGGTAATAAGCGTAAAGAGCCATAAATTATAACATGTCAAGTTTCATTTAGTCATTAAATTTTAGCCTCATCATCGGGTACCCGTAAGGGTAGGTAGACATTTTGAGATGTCTACAATATTACAAAATATAAAACAAATGGCTTTCGGCGTCAAAATAAATATAAACAAATTATGGGATATGCGGTATAAAAATAGTTAATTTATTATCTTTTCAAAAAAAACTCTTGGAGATTTTAATGCTTACTCTCAAACTCTTTGTTTACACAGTAGTGATATTCTTTGTTTCTCTATTTATTTTCGGATTCCTATCTAATGATCCGGAGCGTAATCCTGGGCGCGAAGATTAACAAAAGGCCTTTTTGCTTGATTTTTCATCCATTTTCTTCGAGGTTAAAATTTTTACTTCGAAAAAAAAAAAGATTCGAACGAAAAAAAGATATATAATAATGATCAATGTAAAATGTAACTGGAACACGGAAAGAGAGGGATTCGAACCCTCGGTACGAATAAATCGTACAACGGATTAGCAATCTGAAGCTTTCTTCCACTCAGCCATCTCTCCCGCTTGCAAATAAATATTAAATAAATTAGAAGATTTTTTTATGTGAAAAAATTATTTAATGTAATAAAATCGAATTTAAAATAACTAAAAAATTATATATTTATGCGGAGTATAATATAACATAACAATAACGTTTATATAATGTTAATATATAACAATAATATATGTATACAAAATATACAAGTTGTTATTGTGTCATACAAGAGTACAAGAGTACAACAGCAAGTACAAGTTTTAGATAAAATTTCAATTAGTTGTATAAAGACAAAAAAGAAAGATTCAATTTGACTATAATATATAATTATTATTATATTATATATATAAAGAAGGACCCAAAATTTTTAATTTTTTTATTCCCGCGGCCTGGCCTAACCAGTACTTCGCCAGGCCTTTTTTTGACTTTATTCGGTGTTCGACAAAAGTGATATTTCGATACAATAATTGAACTGTAGCGATATAGTTTAGTGGTAAAAGTGTGATTCGCTCAATATAACTCTTTAATAGTTAAGGGGTCCTCCGGTTTGATTAGTATTATGGTCATAAACTTTATTTCGAAAAAGAAATTAATCCCTTACCTTCAATGCCAAATTTGAAGACAATTATACATTCTCGTGATTTGTATCCAAAAGTCAATTAAAATAAAACTCTAAATTTTGGATTATGAAATTACGAAACATGAATTTTTTGTAATTGGACCACTATTTTCAATTGAATGAGTATAAGTAAGAAATCCATGGATAAAGATATAAAATGGGTTTTTTTTTTTTCTGAAGGTAATCTCAAATGGAGATTACATAATATTAATATTGCCTGAAATCAAATGTTCGATGCAAGATGGTATAGACGAACTCAAGAACTGACACGATGAACCAATTGTACACATGTGTGCGAGTTCATGCGCTATTCGATTGACCTTCCTACTCACATGGGACCAAGAAACCGATGTAAGATTGCTGCAGCTTGCACGAATGTCGTCAACAATCTGGTAAAAGTCAATTCTCCCCGTCTTTAGGCCTTGGAGAGCTTCAATCAACTCCTTGCAGTCACTCTCAACTCGTATCTCCAGCTGACCTCGCCTGATTGCCTCCTGGACACCTAGTAACGCCGCCTCCGCCTCCGCCATACGAGGAGTCATAACCCCTCTCCTCCTCTCCGCCATCCCCCACAGCACCTCCCCTCCCCATTGTCGACAAAGCACTCCAATCCCCACACCCTGTCCCTCCTTTACCCCGACATCAATGCTAATTACAGGGATTCCGTTCAGCTGATTCCCTCCCCTCGGCCCTCCACCCGTACTTCCCCCTCCTCCATTTTGAACACCATCCCCCCTCTCTCCCTTTCCCCGTCCCACATCCACCTCCTTTGCCTCCATCTCCCTCAGAATACCCTTCACCCTCTTCACCACCTTCTCGCAGCACACCGGAACCCCTTCGAAAATCAGCTTGTTTCGTGCTTCTCATATGGCCCAACAACCTGCCATGAAACAATCCCTCTCCCTCCTGTCAAAGTCCTCCCACATATCCTCCACCCACTCCCTCACCCTCTCATATCCCCTCCCTGACCTCACCTCCACTCCCAAACCTTCCTAGACCCCTTCCACCCACCCGCACCCCATGGTAAGATGAAGACAGCTTTCCCGTTCTCCCTGGCAAACAGGGCAGTCCCCGTTCATAGAGCTAATTCGACCGGCTAAATTACTCCCTGGCAAAATGGGTTTCTAATCGTAACTAAATATCCCTCCTTTTTTTATAAGGAAAGCAAGGCAAAATGGCTATTAAATGATGACTTTAGTTTACTAGAAGCTTTAATATTTCTTGTAGCTTGGTGGAAACAAAAAACTTTTCCTTAAGATTATCTCAACTAGAAATAGAGAACGAAGTAATTAGAAAGATTGTTTGAGTCCTTATAGAAGGATCATCTAGAAAGCAAGTTTTTTTTTTTTTGAATTGAATCCATTCATACAAAAAGCTGACATAGATGTTATGGGTGAATTTTTTTTTATAGTTCCCGCCTAAAATTTTTATCTGCGAATTCCTCCATTTTCCATAAAGGAGCCAAATGAAACCAAAGTTTCATGTTTGGTTTTGAATTAGAGACGCTCAAAATTAAAAACCAGCGTCGACTATAACCCCTAGCCTTCCAAGCTAATGATGCAGGTTCGATTCTCGCTACCCGCTCCGCTCTATTCTATAATAATTAATAGGTCGTTATTGCGTTGAATATACAATTAAAAATTAAATATCATCTTTCATACAATCCGATTCTTTTTTCAGAACAAGAAAATAGTCAAAGTCAAAAACGAAAAAAATAGGAATGGTCGGAATGAAATGAAAAGCGTCCATTGTCTAATGGATAGGACATAGGTCTTCTAAACCTTTGGAATAGGTTTAAATCCTATTGGACGCAATTTTTTCCATATGATTTTTTAGGAAGAAAGATCGTTTTTTTCATATATATATATATATATATATATATATATTATATATATAAATATAATAATATAATGTATAGATTTTACAATACATTATGCTTGATCCTGAAGTAAAAAGCGTTCCATCTGTTCTTGAATAGCTTCTTTTAAAAGGGCTTCTACCTCCTCAGTAAATGTTTTGGTGGAAGAGATAATTTCTTGGAATTGCGATTTGTTCGTTTTTAAGTAAGTACGTAATTCAACAATAAATTTCCTTACCTGCCCAATTTCTACTGAATCAAGATAACCGTTCGTTCAGGTATAAATAGTCATTATCTGTTCTTCTACCGTAAGAGGGGAAGATTGAGGTTGTTTGAGCAATTCACGTAATCGTTGACCTCGTGCCAATTGATTCTGAGTAGCTTTATCAAGATCAGAAGCAAATTGTGCAAAGGCTTCTAATTCTGCGAATTGTGCCAGTTCTAATTTTAATTTACCAGCTACTTGTTTCATGGCTTTAATTTGAGCCGCGGACCCTACTCTAGAAACAGAAATACCCACATTAATGGCTGGTCTGATTCAAGCATTGAATAGATCAGCGGATAAAAATATTTGTCCATCTGTAAAGGAAATTACATTAGTAGGAATATAGGCCGAAACATCCCCTGATTGGATTTCGACTATTGGTAAAGCGGTCATACTTCCTTCACCTTAAAAAGAACTTGATTTAGCAGCTCTTTCCAAAAGTCTTGAATGCAAATAAAAAACATCTCCTGGGTTCGCTTCACGACCCAACGGTCTTCGTAATAGAAGAGACATTTGTCGATAAGCTTGTGCTTGTTTGGAAAGATCATCATAAATTATTAAAGTGTGTCGCTCGCGGTACATAAAATATTCCGCCAGTGCCGCTCCGGTATAAGGGGCGAGGTACTGTATTGTAGCGGGGGAATCTGTCGTTTCAGCTACCACAATAGTGTATTCCATTGCTCCCCTTTCCTGGAACATATTAACTACCTGCGCAACAGAAGATGATTTTTGACCAATAGCTACATATACACATATTACATTTTGTCCTTGTTGATTGAGAATCGTATCTGTAGCTACGACTGTTTTACCAGCTGTCTATCCCCAATAATTAATTCTCGCTGACCTCGTCCTATAGGAATCATTGAATCAATAGCAATAAGCCCGGTTTGAAGAGGATCATAGACAGAACGTCTCGAAATAATACCGGGAGCGGGAGATTCAATTAACCGAGATTCAGAAGTTGAAATTTCTCCTCTACCATCAATAGGTTTAGCTAAGGCATTTATAACAAGACCTAGATAAGCATCACTCACGAGTATCTGAGCAATTCTTTCTGTTGCTTTTACAGAACTTCCTTCTTGTATCAGCAAACCATCACCCATTAATACAACACCAACATTATTTGATTATAAATTCAGAGCAATACCTTTTGTCCTCTCTTCGAATTTTACTAATTCACCTGCCATTACTTCATCAAGACCGTGAATACGAGCAATGCCGTCACCCACTTGAAGTTTTGTACAAATTCTATATCAAAGTTGATTAGTTTCTAGATGAGGTGGATTATTATTACGGTTTTTCTAACCTATGCCTGCCCACTAGGCATATGATAAGAAAACAAAAAAGGAAAGAACTAATTGATGTTTTATGAAAAATTGGAATATCCTATTACTTTTACTTTTCTTTACCATAATACTTTCTAATGTGAAGGTTTTATAAATTGAGCTAGTTGAGACATGAGATGCATTTAAAAAAAACAGAAATTTGTGAATGAAGAATTCTACAGTAGTCGGTAGCATTGCTAACGTATGCAACATTATCCATACAACATGACTGAACAATAATCCTTACATATTTTGTGGAAGTTCGGAATTGAGAAGAACTGAATTCTCATTGATGATGAAGAACGTACATAGGTTTTGCATATATACACATAACTTACCCTAATCATATCTTTTGGTATCCTAAATATTAGGTAACAAATAACAACTTAACTAAACCTACAAGATATGTATAACAAGAATATACAATCATATCTCATAAGATATTTACATTCTAACACTCCCCCTCAAGTTGGAAGACGAGGTAAACCGAGTCCCAACTTGAACTGCAAATGATCAAAAGACTCCCCTCCAAGTGCTTTCGTGAATAAATCCGCAATCTGTTCTTTGCTCCTGACATGAGAAGTATTGATCGTGTTGGTGACTAAATGTTGGCGAACAAAATGACAATCAATTTCTATATGCTTCGTCCGATCATGAAAAACCGGGTTTTTGGCAATGTGAAGAGCAGCTTGATTGTCGCAATATAAATACATAGGTGTTGTATGAAAAATACCGAATGAAGCTAAGAAGGACTTGAGCCAAATCAACTCACTCGTGGCCGCTCCCATGGCCCTATACTCGGCCTTTGCAGTGGATTTTGCCACCGTCACCTGCTTCTTTGTCCTCCACGAGATAGGTGATTTTCCCAACGAAACAAAATAGCCACTTAAGGACCTCCTCGTGATGGGACAACTTGCATAATCCGAGTCACAATAGCCTCTCAACCGAAAGTCACCATCTTTCCGAATAAAAATACCTTTGCTCGGATTCCTCTTGATGTAACGAACCACACGAAGAGCCGCTTCCCAATGCTCCTGTTTCGGTTCATTGACAAACTGAGATAAAATGTGTACCGCATAAACTAGGTCCGGTCTCGTGATGGTGAGGTACACAAGCCTGCCCACGAGCCTACGATACTTCATTACGTCCTTCAAAACATTCCCTTTTGCAAGCGCTAGGTTATGGCGAGGTTGAATGGGTGTGTACACGGTCCTAGCTCCGGCCTGTCCACTTTCTTCTATAATATTTACTGTGTACTTTCGTTGGTTCAGAAACAAACCATTTTCCCCATGAGCAACCTCGATTCCCAGGAAAAACTTCAAGCGTCCCAAGTCTTTAACACCAAATTTCGTATCAAGGAACGTTTTAAATTGCATACAAGCTCGATTATTGTTGCTAACCACAATCATATCGTCTACATAGACGAGTACCCCAATAAAGACTCCATCTTGATTAAAGGTAAACAGTGAATAGTCCGCTAAGGATTGAATGGAACCATACCTCTTCATCGACTCAGTCAGTTTTGCAAACCAATTCCGGGAAGCTTGCTTCAAACCATAAATAGATTTCATTAATTTGCAAACCTTATTCTTCTTTTCTCTTTTAAATCCTTGCGGTATTTTCATGTATACATCTTCATCAAGCTCACCATGTAAGAAAGCATTATTGACGTCGAGCTGTTCGATTGTCCAACCCTTCATTACGGCTATAGCTAGCATGCAACGCACACTTGTCATTTTAGCTACAGGCGCGTATGTCTCGTGAAAATCGACTCCTTCCACTTGAGTGAAACCTTGGGCTACAAGTCTCGTTTTGTATCTTTCAACCTCACCATTAGCTAAGTACTTGATCTTATATACCCATCGGCACCCAATCGCTTTCTTTCCTTCTGGTAAATCAACAATTCTCCAAGTATTATTGTTTTCCAAGGCTTCTATTTCTTTTCGCATTGCCTCCCGCCATTGTTCACTTCGCGCAGCATCGTGGTAATTTTGTGGCTCCTTTTCTTCATCAATCTTGGCTAGGAAAGCTTTATGGGAAGTGGAAAAGCAATTAGTACTAACGTAATTGGATAAAGGATAGCGCGTACCTGACGACGAAGAAGCTGATTTTTCGCGATGAGCATTGGACATTGGTGTGTCTATTCTTGTCGACTTACAGTAATAATCTTTTTTCCAAGACGGTTCGAACTTTTGTCTTGCTCCTCGACCCATTCTTTCGTTCTCTGTCTCACCACCAGTCACATGCGTAATGCTCCCGGCGTCATTACCAGCTTCCTCTTCATTTACTCCTCCACTCATATCACTAGTACCCACATCTTCCTCTACTCCATCAGCTTCTAAACTCCCCCTGTCAGCCTGCTCAGTCTCGTCGCTTTGTTCATATTCAATGAACAAGTGATCTTGGTCTACTCGTTGTGAATGCTCCCCTGTTTCTCATCGCCCTTCTCGAGCATCAAGTAAGGGCTCACATTCTCATAAAAAACCACATCACGCGACACAAAAACCCGCCTTTCCTTTAAATCGTACACCTTCCACCCCTTCTTGCTATGTGGGTAACCTATGAATATGCACCTCTTTCCTCGCTCACCAAACTTGTCTCGAGGTTTTTCTTTATTATGTGCATAGCACAAGCACCCAAATACTTTAACATTGTCAAAACAAGGTTTCTTTCGATACAAAATCTCATAAGGTGTTTTCCCATCCAATAACGGGGTAGGTGTCCTATTTATAAGGTAGGTCGGTCAATATACATTCTCCCCAAAAAACTAATGGTAACCCTCCTTGAACCGCAGGCTCGTGCCTTCTCTAATATGTGACGGTGTTTCCTTTCCGCTCTACCATTTTGTTGGGGTGTATCCACATTACTAGTTTGAAACTTAATCCCATTTTCATTGTAATATCGTTGCATTGGTCCGGATAATAATTCCGTGCCATTGTCGCTTTGAATTTTCTTAACATAAGTATCAAATTGAGTTTTAACCATTTGACAAAATATTTTCATAAAATCGCCTGCTTCACTTTTGTCTTTCATTAGATAAACCCATACGCCCCGACTATGGTCATCCACTATGGTAAAAAAATAATGTGCTTGTGTCAAGCTTGCTACTCGATATTTGCCCCATATATCACAGTGAATTAATCCAAATAAAACATCACACTTCTTATTATTTGTTTTGAAAGGAGTTCGAGAAAGATTTGCTCGACAACATGAATCGCAAACAAAATCCGAGTTCCAATGTAAATTGCATCCAACTAAATTAGAAAAACGGGAAAAAATACTCTTTGACGGATGTCCTAATCGTTTATGCCACAACCGTCCTTCCTTCGTCAGCGTCACTTTACGCACCTTCTCATCCTCCCTTGGCTCCTTCGACTGATAGTTGTACACACCATGTCTATGCTCACCCCGTCCAATCGTCATCTTCGTAGTCGGGTCCTGCATATCACAATAATCCGAATAAAACGTTATTACACAATTCTTTTCACTTATCAGTTGTTGAACAGAAATAAGATGACATGTGAGATTTGGCACAAATAGCACATCCTGTAGAACAAGTTTGTCATTTAATCTCACTTCCCCATGTATGCTAGCTGCAACAACTCGTCCATCAGGTAAACTCACTTTCGAGACATCGTCTGTTCAAACATTCGTTAACAAATCTCGTCTTCCCGTCATATGATGGGAAGCTCCACTATCAATCATCCACTCAACATTAATGGTTAACTTCATACCTTTTAGTTTATCATTACATGCGGACTCGCACTCAACAGGATCTTTAGTCTGTCAATTTCTTCGCTAGTGAAAGGCAAATTTTGTTGCACGCCTTCTGACGCCTTCGACCCTGCTCCAGTTCCCACGGCATTGGCTCGCTGATTTCCTTGGTTCGCCCCGCCTCGTCCACGTCCACCACGGTTGCTAGTGCCTCCTCTCCTACCACCGCCATTCTCTCTTGCTTTGACTACTTCGTATCCGTGTTTGTCATGCAGCAGAGTTTCTCCTCGGTGTGGTAGTACTTTTTTGCAAAGTGAGTACACTTTGTGGTGGCATATATGGTTCATCATCGACGCTTCTTCCTCTTGTTGTATTGACTCGAGTTGCCATTGCCGCATCTACTCGCTCTTCCTTGACTTTGGTCATGGAAGCATGACGTTCTTCCCTTAACACTATGCCATATGCACAGGTGAGAGTAGCTATTGGTTCTTCCATTAATAGGTTTGTTCGAATATTTCCGTATAATGTCGAATCCAAACCCATTAAAAACTGGTGAACCTTTTCTTCTTCTTTCTCCTTAATGATCGAAGCCGCTGCTCCACATGTGCATTCCTTGGCCTTGCTATAATTTCCTAGCTCATCCCAAATGGTTTTGAGCTGTGTGTAGTATTCGACAACTGAGTCGGATCCTTGTTTGCACTCATTAAGTTCATGCTTCAGTTGGTGCACTCTAGGCGCATTACCCGCTGAATACCTATCACGGAGTTCTTCCCAAATCTCTTGAACCGATACTGTAAACGTAATGCTTGGGTGTAATTTCGGATCGATTACATTCCGAAACCATGCCCTAATCATAGCATTACATTGTCTCCATGCGAAGGATTCAATAGTTTCTTCTTCATCATTACAAATCGGCTTCTTTACTTTCCCTTCAATGAACGCCAATTTGTTTTTTGCATCGAGACCGTTTTTGACAGCCTCTGCCCAAAGATCATAATTGTTTCCATTGAAAATAATTTGCGTAACCATTAAATTCGGATTATCCGAAGGGTGTAAGAACAGTGGTGAAGTTGTGGGAATTGTCTTTGGACTTCCCATGCCACCTTTCAATTTATCGTTGCCTTGTGATTTATCGCCTCCAGTCATACTTTGGTCGACTTAGAAGATAATGTCAGGATCGTTTTTGTTTTTTTTTTTTTTTTATGACTGCTCACGATACCATGTGAAAGTTCGGAATTGAGAAGAACTGAATTATCATTGATGATGAAGAACGTACATAGGTTTTGCATATATACACATAACTTACCCTAATCATATCTTTTGGTATCCTAAATATTAGGTAACAAATAACAACTTAACTAAACCTACAAGATATGTATAACAAGAATATACAATCATATCTCATAAGATATTTACATTCTAACATATTTCAAACGAAAAAAGTATACTTAACAATACGAACTCACACAACTTCGTTCGGGAACATTACAATACTAAAGTATCAAACAAATATTAATAGATTGCTTAACTTGGGAACACCCGGGGGTATGCAATTCGGGAACGAGGATAAAGCCAGGAAGAAGCGTGAAGGACAATGAAAATGGTAATAAGAACCACCGGAATGATAACAAGGGTGAAAGAATAAGGAGGAGACACGGGTCCGGGAGCGAAACTACAGGGTAAAACAATAAGAAGGAAGAACACAGAAACGACACCCATAATTGATATCACGACACCCATAATTGATAAATTTCCTGATAAATATGAGTATTTTTTTTAACAGCTATAAAATAAATAATTAGGCTCCGTTCGCAGTGCATTTCAGCCTTTCAGGTACGTTATTTGACATAAGTAACTTCCGGTTATTTCTCAAACAAGACAGTGTTGTCCCCTTCAACACATTATTTCTCACATTTGGTGTCTATAACAAACTCCAGTTATCTTACTCATAAAAAAATGGTGATTGTTGGTGATAGAGTAAAAAAAAAAAAAAAACACAATCCATTTCCTACATATTAATTACAACTCTAAGTCTATATGCAACTCATACTATAAAAGAGTATCAAGTAAATGACATAATGTTATTTTGATATTCAATTTTCTAATTTTTTAATATAACTCCCGATGTGATTTTCAATCTTAAGAAGGGAATTAATATGACAATAAATATTGGAATCCGTTTTTAAAATAATGCCCAAAAATAAAATATTTATCGTTTTGGGTTGGTTTTGAAACTATTTGTCAAAATGGTGCCCACATAGGTTCGGATTTTTTCAAACCTAAAACACGGAATAAACACGCCATTACCAATGGCGTGTTTCGAGTTATTAAGAAGGCAAAATTAAAAATCTAAACATGCCACTGTAAGCGGCGGGTCTTCCTCTATAAACACGCCGATAAGAATGGCGTCTCTAAGTTGCTTTCTTTTTGTAGAAAAAGTAGACCCCACCTCTACCTTATTTATTACTCTTGTCTTGTCGATGAATAAACTTCTTGGCTCTGCATCTTTCATCAACTTCGTTTGCATCACATCTTACTATGTTCCATAATAACTATCCTCAAACTAGTTTGTACCACCAAATCAATCGGACCGATCACGAATCAAATCACATGGATTCGTTCGGACCAATCTCAAAGCCCAATCAAATTAAGCCAGACGCTGAAGCTCTTTGTTTTTGGGTCCGTGCGTGGTGGTTCGTAATGGGTGAGAGAGGGGTTAAGGTGGTCAAATGGTGGTGGTGATTGAGATTAATTGGCCAGAATGTTTGCCATCTTCTATTTCCATTTTCTCATGTCAATCAAATCAAATACTTAATATTTAGATGATTATTTAGAGATTAATTGGCCAGAAAAAATTTTCATCCAAAAATAGTTCATATTAATAGTGTTTGAAGATGAAGCAATGGTGGTTGGGAGAGGAATGGTGTCACTCGATTGTTCTGGGTTATGATGCGAAGGTGGGAGGATAAAGAAAAGGGGTCTGAGATTGGAGGATAGAGAAAAGAGAAGGCGCTAGTTTTTGAGAACTGTGTACGATTGGTTTACATAGCTACTCCAGTGGACGCACGCCAAAAAGAATGGCGTGTTTACCCACTAAAGACCCGCCATATTGTTTGAGCTTTCTATTATGCGTTCTTAATAACTCTAAACACGCCATTGGCAATGGCGTGTTTATTCCGTATTTTAGGTTTGAAAAAAATCTAAACCTACGTCGACACCATGTTAACAAATAATTTCAAAACCAACCCGAAACGATAAATATTTTATTTTTGAGCATTATTTTAAAAACGAATTCTAAATATTCCTACCACTTTATTTTTAAGCTGAATAATAACAAATAAACCAATTGACTACGGTCATACCCATTACATTTCATATACAATTGCAATAATGTGGGTAGTTATTAAATGCCTCCTACCAACACACACTCTCTCTCTAATATATTCTAATATATATATATATATATATATATATATATATATATATATATATATATATATATATATATATATATATATATATATATATATATAGGGATATTCTACGGTGTACCCTCGAGTTTTTCGGTATTCTATGGTGTACCCCTACATTTTTTAAATTCTATGGTGTACCCCTGAACTTTATACATTAGTCTATACCATAACCTTATTTATTGTCTTTGCTAACTTAATTTCTTAATTGACCTACTAAATCGTTTATTTGCCATTTTAATTACTCGATAACTTACATATTTACTTCTTAGTTCGCCGAATTACTCATTATCCTACCAAATAGTATACGAATCTAACTTAAAGTTCATAAATTCTCCATTATCATGTCATGAATTATAACGGATGTTTTAATACTAGTTTGTGCTTATTAAAGGTAATTTGTAATGTTTCTCATGTAGAATGGTGATACAACATTAATACGTCAAAATAAAGGTCAGAGTACTGTTGTTTGATAGTGATAAAGTTAATTGAGAGTTAAACGAGGTCATGAAGGAGAAATAGGTAAGGAGTTTAGGGGTACAATGTAGAATATAAAAAAAAGGAGGGGTACAACATAGAAAACCGAAAAACTCAGGGGTACACAATAGAATATCCCTATATATTCTAATATATATATATATATATATAAGGCGGGACCCCGTGCAAATTGAGTTACGGTGCGAACTGCCTTACATCCATGTATCAAAGTCAGACCAAGGGCTAATATTCTAATAATAAGCCTTAAATTACTCCTAAATCTCTCTCCATCTATACCAGTCACTACACACCTACCACGAACTACTTCACCAACGGTCAGCTCTGATGCCGCCAGGACGGTCGCCTCACCGACTCTACCTCAGCTCCCGCCGGCGATAATCTGGCGACCACCGTTGCCCCCATTTGCCGTCTAGACGCGCCTCTTCTTCCTCTTTTCTCATCTCCGATCCTGCGCATTAATCACCGTCGGCTCTCCGACATTTCCTTACCTTTTGCGCCGGCAATGATCCTGCCTTTCAACGCTGCCAGTCACCCAGGTGCATGTCGCGCCGATGTCCTCATCGCCATTTGGTTTTTGGTGTGGTAAAATTATGAAAAAAAATTAATATCATGTTTTCAAATCTACAAAATATTTCAGAAAAGCAAGAGATTGGATGACGCCGGCATGGTTGTTGAGAATGAAGCAATCACTTGATTTGGAAAAGTCGGTAGAAGCAATTGAAATAGCAATACTAAGTTACTTGTGCTTAGCAAAACCATGTCTGTGATTCGTTTGAACGGAGAAAAACAATATGGAAAGAGATTTATTCTAAAAAAATTGTTAGCAGAAAATTTTTTATTGTTATTTATTCCTGCAATTGTACAGCTGTGTTTAACAAATGGGTCACTAAGCTCTAACAAATTAACAGCTGTGTTTAACAAATGTGTTTAACAAATGGGTCACTTCATGATGTATGATAATGCTACATCTACGTAGATAGATTTAGCATATTAATAAAGATGGATGTGTTGATAGCTATATAATAACATTATGTCCATGTCCTTCATCATTAGAGGCAAAACTCTCATTTTACTTACTCTACAGCCTTCTCGTTGGTCGACAATCAATTTTGTCTTTATATGGGTTCAAATCCACATGTTGCTGCATATATCTCATAAATTTTGATTCAAGCATCTAATGTACCAAAAGGTTGACCTAGTTTAGGCGTATATTCAGTGGCAACATTCCTAATCTACTCCTCAGAACCTCCCTAGATCAACCTCAAAGAAAGGTGATTTTCAGCATGCACATCAATAGTTTGTGTGCATTATAGAGTAGGAACAGATGTAACAAAAGGATAAGGATTGTTATCTATTGTATAGAGTTAGGCAATAAGTTCTAGCATGAAAGAGTAAAATATAATTCAATGTAGTTAATAATGTGATACTGTTAAGAATAACATGTGATACTATTTAGAATAACCTATGATACTAATTTGAATAAATTATTTAAACAAAATGTATTATAGTATATTTCAGACAGTGATACTATTAAGAATAACGTGTGATACTACTTTACATTAATTAGGTAAACATATTTTTGAACAAAATCATGCTGAATATAATGAATATACAAAAAGAAATTAAGTGAGATGACTAAAACATAATAACACGAGATGATAAACAAAAGAATGAATTAGTTTATCAATCATGTGATACTATTAAGAATAATGTCTTATACTAATTCACATTAATTAATAATTAGTTAAATAATAATGTATACGGTATATTTCAGCCTGTGATACTCTTAAGAATGACATGTGATACTAATTTACATTAACTAGTTAAACAATAACAGCTATTTACTTTAATGAAAACTCGATTAAAATACAAATCTGAACAAATCATGCTAAATATAGTGAATATACATGTCACAACCATGTGAAAAGAAGAAATACAGCGAAAATTATGATAGTGTTGATGAAATCTTACAAAAAACGATGATAACAATACATCGATTAAAAACGAAAAGAGATGAGAAAAATACATCAATTAAAACAACAAAAGAGATAATAATACCTGACTTTCAAATACTAGAAGATGATAATAATAACATTGATTAAAACGAAACAAAAAGAGAGAGAATAATACCTGACATAGCAAATAGGAAAAGTGATGAAGGAAATCAAATTTTGTAGCTTGATTGAGAAGAAATTAATTGAAGGAGCACAAGAGATCACACCTAAAAAAGAGACGTAGATAACGAACAAGGAAAGAAAGAAAAGCTGAGATGAGGAAAATTTAGAGAGATAAAGTGAATGAGAAATAATGAATATTGTGTGAAAGTTAGGATATATATCCTCACATGATCCCATTCTTAAATATCGAATAACCTGTGATATTGTATTGAACAAGCTGTGATATTATAATGAAATCCTCAATCCTCAAAAAGATAGTGTATCCTCACATGATCCCATTCTTATATATATATATATATAGGAAGGATCAACTAAGGCCACTTATATATTTGAGTCCATAAGTCCTATTGTGAGCCATTGGATGGAGGGAGATGGAGGGATGAGATGAACCCACCCAAAGTCATTATACAAGCTAATTAACACACTTTACTAATCCACCCTAATTAACCACTAATTTACTATATATTTGTTTTCTACCCACCCATTTCTCTCTCATCTCACACATTTCACTCTTCTCTTCTCTCAAAACCTCAAAAAAAAAAACCCCAAAAAATCCAAATAAATAAAAAACCCAAAAAATTCAAATAAATAAAAAAAACCCAAAAATCCAAATAAATAAAAAAACCCAAAAAATCCAAATAAATAAAAAAAACCCAACAAAACCAAATAAATAGAAAATCCAAAAAATAAAAAATCCAAACATATCAAAAACCCAAAAAATCCAAATAAATAAAAAAATCCAAATAAATCAAAAAACCAAATAAATCATTCATTTCTCTCTTCCTCATTCACCACCACCCACCACTATCCCACCCGACACCACCCACCGCCCACATCCACCGCCACCTCCACCACCGCCGTCGGTAATTATATAAACTCGTTTTTTTTTTTTTTCCAGATTTTGCGTCTCGGTTTTTTTCGTCACTTTTTTTTTTTTTTTTTTTCCAGATTTTGTGTTAAATTAGTTGTTTGGGGTCGGTTTATTCTATTTCTTAATTTTTGTTAGTTTTTGTTGTTATTTATTCTTTTCAAATCTATTCTTATTATACGTTTTTTAAATAAAAATTTCGGGTTTTAAATATCGTTTTTTTTGGAGATGTACTTTTTTCCAACTAAGATGAGTAAGATCTACTAAAATATTGACTAAAGTTATACAAATAAGGACTAAAGTTATACAAAAATTGACTACAGTTATACAAATATGGACTAAAGTTATACAAATAAGGACTAAAGTTATACAAAAATGGACTAAAGTTATACAAATATGGAGTACAGTTATACAAAACTGGACCAAAGTTATACAAAAATGGACTAAAGTTATACCAATATGAACTAAAGTTATACAAATAAAGTCTAAAGTTATACAAAAATGGACTAAAGTTATACAAAAATGGACTAAAGTTATACAAATATGGAGTAAAGTTATACAAAACTGGACCAAAGTTATTCAAAAATGGACTAAAGTTATACCAATATGAACTAAAGTTATACAAATAAAGTCTAAAGTTATACAAAAATGAACTAAAGTTATACAAATATGGAGTAAAGTTATACAAAACTGGACCAAAGTTATTCAAAAATGGACTAAAGTTATACCAATATGAACTAAAGTTATACAAATAAAGCCTAAAGTTATACAAAAATGAACTAAAGTTATACAAAAAACGACTAAAGTTATACAAATATGGACTAAAGTTATACAAATAAGGACTAAAGTTATACAAAAATCGACTAAAGTTATACAAATAAGGACTAAAGTTATACATATTTAGTCCATATTTGTATAACTTTAGTCCATTTTTTGTATAACTTTAGTCCTTAATTGTATAACTTTAGTCCATTTTTGTATAACTTTAGTCAATTTTTGTATAACTTTAGTCTTTATTTGTATAACTTTAGTCCATTTTTGTATAACTTTAGTCAATTTTTGTATAACTTTAACCCATTTTTGTATAACTTTAGTCAATTTTTGTATAACTTTAGTCTTTATTTGTATAACTTTAGCCTATTTTTGTATGACTTTAGTCCATATTTGTATAACTTTAGTCCATATTTGTATAACTTTAGTCCATTTTTGTATAACTTTTGTCCATATTTGTATAACTTTAGTCAATTTTTGTATAACTCTAGTCCTTATTTGTATAACTTTAATCCTTCATATGTATAACTTTAGTCCAAAAGCGTGTAACTTTAGTCCAAAATCCAACTTTAATCCAACAAACTTATAACTTTTGTCCAAATGTATAACTTTAGTCCAAAATTATATAACTTTAGTCCAAAAATTGTATAAATTTAGTCCAAAAATAAAAAACCAACAAAACTGAAAAAATAAAAACCAAATCTCGCCAATACAAGATCTAAAATAAAAAAACCCGCCAATCTAACAAAAAAAACCCGTCTAAGAAAAAAACCAAATAACAATGAAATACAATACAATAACAATAATTGAAATAAAAAACGTCATATCTAAACATTTAAATATTTAAATTTGACAAATTTATATATCGTGCGTATAACTTTAATGCACGCAGTGTATAACTTTAATAGACAAGATGTATAACTTTAGTCCAAAAAAAAACCAAATAACAATGATCACTGAAGTTGTACATAAGGGCATTGAAGTTGTACACAATGACCACTGAAGTTGCACATATAAGTTTAAATTTTAAATCTGAAAAATAAAAACAAATGAGAAGAAGAAACAAACTAAACAATACTACATTAATCCATAATAACAAAAAAAATCGTAAATCAAAGAAAAAACCAAATAACAAAAAATAGTATAACTTTAATGTTTAAAGGGTATAACTTTAGTCGTAAATTGTATAACTTTTATGTTTTAAGGGTATAACTTTAGTCGTAAATAGTATAACTTTAATGTTTTAAGTGTATAACTTTAGTCGTAAATAGTATAACTTTAATGTTTTAAGTGTATAACTTTAGTCGTAAACAGTGTAACGTTTCTTTTTTCATATATAAATAATAACACTAACACCCAATAAAAAAACCAAATCTGAAAAAAAAAAAACCGACAACAATAACAACACCAACGACCACCTCCATGACATCACCAGGCGACAACCTCCACGACAACACCAACGACATCAACGAATACGAAAAGAGCAAACGAAATCTGAAATAAAATAAACAACCAGCACCCATCTAAAATTATTTTTTTCAAATTATATATAAAATATGAAATTTTACAAAAAGAGACGAACATGTGAGGAATTCTGAAATATAAAAAAAAACGAAACTTAAACAAAAAAAATTAGATCGAAATCTGAAATAAAAAAATAAACAAACTAAATATTGAACGACTAAGACCAAATCTGAAAAAATAAAGAAAGCCAATAAAAAAAATTTGAAAATCATCAAAATTTCTAGTGAAGTTATACATTTGTATAACTTCATTCATTTCTAGTGAAAAAATAAAGAAACCCAATAAAAAAAGCATAAAAAAAAAGAACAATAAGAAAAAGCATAAACAAACGAAAAACTTAGAAAAAAGAGCAATAAAAAACCAGATTTGACACGGTTGGTTTTTTGTCGGGGACGGTGTGTGCCGGAGAAGATCTCGACTGTTGTTGTTGGTTGTAGTGGTGGCGGCAGGTGAGAAGGAGAACTACGGTTGGCGGTGGTAGTCGGGTCTGGTGGTGTGGGTGGTGTGCGGCAGAGGCGGCTTGGGGAAGAGGAGAAGGGAGTTCGTGAATGGAGGTGGTTGCGGCGAAGCTGATGGTGTAGTGGTGCGGTGTTGGTGTTGTCGGGCCTCTGGTGTCGGTGCAGTGGTGACGGTTGTTGCAGATCCGAGAGGTTGTGTCAGTCGTTTGGTGGTGTGTGGTGTCGTGGATGTGGGTCGCGGTGTTCGCGGTTGTGGATGTGTCGTGAATAGAGGGAGAGGAGGTGGTGGTGGTGTGTTGGTCCGGCTGAAGGTTGTCGGGCTGGCTGAAGGTGGTTTTTTTTTTATTGTTTGGTTTTTGTTTGGTTTTGTTTTATGAGAGTAAATGAGAGAAGGTAGATGTGAGATGTAGAGAGGGTAGGAGTTTGTGATAATGAGAGGAGTGAAGAGATTAATGAGGGAGATAATTAAGTTGAGGAGGTAATTAGACTAGATTAGTTTGTAGCCATCCAATGAGATGCAATCCCATCCTTCCATTCCCCTCATCCAATGATCCATATAAGGACTTAGGGACTCATTATATATGAGGAACTTAAGAGAACTGCTCTCTCTCTCTCTCTCTCTCTCTCTCTCTCTATATATATATATATATATATATATATATATATATATATATATATATATATATATATATATATATAAATTGCATCAAGTGAGTCTAGGTATCTTAGGTGAGTCTAGCATTTTAATCTCATCCACTAGATCTACTCCTAATCAACGGCTGAGATTAAATCTCAGAAATTATAACAAACCTATAAAAGCTAAGAATTCAAACCACCCCCTCATAATTCAGTTTCACTTTCTCTCTCCTCCGTCTCTTTCCCTCGTTTTCTCTATCTCTCTCTCTAAGTCAAAATAATCCTCTGAATCAAGCAAACAAACCCTAGGTTCCTGTTTTTTACTCGCTTTTATCAATTCATTCACAAATCAATCAAATTCGTCTGTTTTCCAGGTTCTCGTTGCTACAATGGATGCAGATTCTACTGACATTAACATGCAAACAGGTAATTTCCGTAATCCTTTCGTTTTCAGTTTTCCTTTTCGCGATTTCATCTGGATTCTATATCGCTTATCATTCGCTATTGTAATTTCATTATTCCGTTGCTTTTCAGTTTTTTAGGTTAATCGATTTTATATTTGATTCAATTTTAATGACATCCGTTCACTTCTACTTGAATTTTACGGTGTCCTTTCCTTTGATTATTCTCGTATTTGCTTTTCTCTTAAATATTAGGTGAAATATCCTTGTATTTGTTGTTTTTCCTATCGAATTTTCATATTTGCGTTCTCCTCTGCTTCTGTGACTCAACCCCATTCTACGCCAATTGTCCAAGAGCAACCCAATCCTCAACCAAATAATCAGCTTGTTCTGTCTCACACGCCTAATGGAGGTGAGCGCTGGATGCGTGTGGTGGAGCACAAGTTTAGACCTACCATTGGTGTAGTTTTCGCCTCCCTTGAGGCTGGAATCAAGTTCTACGAGGTTTATGCTCGGGCATGTGGATTTACCCCTCGGAAGCACAGTACGAAAACACTACGAGGAGGTGTTGCACACCAAAAAATTGTAGTCTGCAACCGTCAAGGGTTCAGGGAATCTAAACCGAAACAGCGTCCCAGAACCAAGGATGATGAGAATATGAGTGATGGTTCGTCCACAGCTAGTACAGTTACACGGCGAGTTAAAATCACAAGAATTGGATGTCGAGCGTACGTCAGATTTGCCCTTCTACATGGCCTTGATGGCCCAGCTATGATTGACGAGTTTTATGAAGTCCACAATCATCGTCTCACCTCTGTCTGTAACAGAGATCTCGATAAGATTTCACGATCCCTTGATATGTTCCAGAAGACGCTTATCTTGGAAAACTCCAAGTTGAATATTGGCGCTGGATTGACCTTTAGACAGGTTAAGGAACTTGTCAATGGGTATGAAAATATCGGTGCTAGATTGATAGATTTTAAGAACTTTCAAAGAGATATCAAGTGCTACATTGGGTTAAGAGATGCTGATCTTTTCATCGATCGACTCGAGAAACTCAAAGCGACCCAACCCCAGTTCTACTTCGCCTATGATGTTGATTCGCAAAATCGTCTAACAAAGTTCTTTTGGGCTGATGCTACATGTATTAGAAACTACTCATTCTTTGGGGATGCTGTGAGCTTCGACCCTACTTACGGAACCAACAAGTATGATATGGCTTTTACACCATTCACAGGTGTTAATCACCACATAAAGTCGGTGTTGTTTGCCGGTTGTCTCTGTTACACGAGGATGACATCTCCTTCCAATGGACCTTTCAAAGCATTTCTTGATCGCCATGGGCAAAAGAGCCGCATTCATGATCACGGATCAATGCCCTGGCATAAAGAAGGTAATAGTGTGACAATGTTATCAGTAATGAGACTTACTTAAAATTATTGTACCACAACTTTTCGACTCCAACTACCACTGTTCCATCTCTTCCTCTTTTACAAGGTTATTCAATAACAATGTTATCAGTAACTAAATTACTAACATATAATTTACTCACTTGCTCTTTCCCTATCAATGGTCAATATCACGTTCGACTTGTTGTTTCATTATGACCGGCATACAACAGCTTTCCCTTCGTTTTCAAGACAGCTAGGCATCGTTATTGTATATGGCATATTACACAAAAGATCACGGACAAAGTTGGTTCAACACTCTGCAGAGACACGGACTTCCTTGCTCGCTTCAACGCCGTTGTTTGGGACCCTGATATGGAGCCGTCGGAGTTCAAGAGAAGTGGCGAGAAGGTCATTTGATTTCGAGTGGAAGATAATGATTGGTTGACTACAATGTTCGACGACGGACACCATTGGATTCCTCCCTACCATCGTGACCTTGCCTTGGGCTGCATATTAAGAACAACACAGCGATCAGAAAGTACAAATTCGTTTTTCAAGCACTATGAGAATCACTTTGGTACACTGGTCGAATTTTGGATGAGGTAAACAACTCTTTTTCATTCCTTACGATTGCCGGAAAAGTGTATGTTACAGTACCATTGTTTCATTGTTACATAAATAATTTCTTGCCGAATCCTTGTTGTATTAAAACCAGGTTCCAAACTACTATGGACCAGCAGCGCTATACACGAAGGTGCGATGATTATAACAGCGACCACTCATTCCCTGAGCGTAAGACATAATTACCTATAGAAAAGCATGGCGCTATTATATACACACATGCTAAGTTCAAGGTGTTTCAAGAAGAAGTAATGGCTGCCGATTCATGTGGTGTTGATGACTTTGAGAAGGAGGAGCATGTGCGCATAATCCATGTAATCGATGCTGAGACAGACAGAATTTTCATGGTGAGGTTGGACCTTAGAAGCACAGATGCAATATGGGAGTGTAAACTGTTCGAAAGAATTGGATTACTCTGCAGGCATATTGTGTGGGTGTATAAGGGCAAAGGAATTGGGCGAATACCAAGCAAGTACATTGTAGATCGTTGGCTAAATAACACACACGCAGCGAACAGGTTTGATTCGAAAACATTATTACAATGACAGTTTTGACTTGTTACAGTAATTGTTTTACAGTAACATTGTAACCATAATTTCTTATAGTAACATTGTCACCATGATAAACAGTAACCTGCTGTTTTACTTCCAGGCTTGATTCGAATGGGAATGTCATTGAGGATTCATATATGACTACGTCTGATAACAGTCATTTGTGCAACGTATGGTCAGAGTTCCGTCAGATAGTTGGTGTTCTCAAAACTTTACCTGCTGAACACACGGAAGAGTTAGCATCCCTCCTAGTTGAGTTCCGGCAGAATTTATGTATTGAACCGCTTACAAAAGACCAAGAGATAATGGAGATTCTGTTGGGCTGCAGCTCGTCGTCTGAAGTCACTATCCACCCTCCGGAACAAGCACGCAACAAGGGCAGCGGAAAAAGATTGAAGTCAGCTAAACAACAGGCCATTGAAAAAGCAGCCAAGCCAAAGAGACTATGTGCATACTGCAAAGAAAGAGTTAACCACGACAGGAGAACATGCCCTCTTCGCATAGCTGATGAAGCTGCTGAGAAAGCAGCTAAAAAGAAAAAAGTTTGATACTGTTATGATGTTACAGTAACATTATGACCTTATCAATAATTAGTAGGATTTTTGTGTTCTTTGTGACAATAATATGTCACAGTAAAAATAAAAAGTAGAATTGTGTGTTGCTGTGACAATAACATGTCATAGTAAAAAGTCATTCGATTTTCCTACATCATAGTTAACATTTTATACAGCACTTACAACATTTTATACAGCAATACATATTGTTTTAGGACCATTTTCTTTCTCGTTTTAGGAGCATATTTCCTATGTTTTACAGTAACAGTGTTATACAATTTGTTTTGTAAATATGCCCTTTGTTTAAGGATTTCGCGGTGTCGCCTAATCCAACCCTAAACCCTTTTCCGTCCCGTTTTAGGAGCGTTTTTCCCCAACTTTAAATCCCTTCCACGACAGGGTATCACCCGTCCTTCCCTAGGGTTTAGTTTTGGTTTTTTTGCACCACGATTTTTTTAAGGAAAAGGGTTTAGGGTTTAGTTTTGGTTTTACTGTAACTGTGTTGTACTACGACCAACCTTTGTTTAAGGAAAACGGTTTAGGGTTGGATTAGGCGGCTCCGCGAAGCGGTGCCGCCTAATCCAACCCTAAACCCTTTTCCGTCCCGTTTTAGGAGCGTTTTTCCCCAAATTTAAATCCTGTCGTACGTTTTAGGAGCGTTTTTCCTCAAATTTAAATCCCGTCCACAACAGGGTATCACCCGTCCTTCCCTAGGGTTTAGTTTTGGTTTTTTTGCACCACGATTTTTTAAGGAAAAGGGTTTAGGGTTGGATTAGGCGGCTCCGCGAAGCGGTGCCGCCTAATCCAACCCTAAACCCTTTTCCGTCTCGTTTTAGGAGCGTTTTTCCCCAAATTTAAATCCCGTCCACGACAAGGTATCACCCGTCCTTCCCTAGGGTTTAGTTTTGGTTTTACTGTAATAGTGTTGTATTACGAACAACCTTTGTTTAAGGAAAAGGGTTTAGGGTTTGATTAGGCGGCTCCGCGAAGCGGTGCCGCCTAATCCAACCCTAAACCCTTTTCTATCCCGTTTTTGGAGCGTTTTTCCCCAAATTTAAATCCCGTGCCCGACAGGGTATCACCCGTCCTTCCCTAGGGTTTAGTTTTGGTTTTACTGTAACAATGTTGTACTACGAACAACCTTTGTTTAAGGAAAAGGCACTAGTACAAAAATGACATAAGGCGGATACAAATGGCTACGGTCATGAGAAATAGCCGTAGCCTATTATAAAAGGCAACGGTTGTTATCAAATAACCGTAGCATTAGTAATAAAAAAAAAGAAATGGCTTCGGTTATATTAACAACCGTAGCTGAAAATATATTAAGGCAACGGCTATTTTATAGACCGTAGCCCTTTATCGAAATGAATTTAGGCGCAAAAGTAATAATTTTTGGCGCTGCTTGACTTTTTCTATTGCAAGCTCCTGTCCCAACTCTATATCATATTTTTTATTTTATTTTTTTTAAAACCAAAGGGTGCACTCAAAATCACAACGCAGCACCGTTTAATTTCTTCCCTATCAACTCTATCACAATTTACTTCCAAGTCGCCAACACCGATCGCCAACTGATTGTCGCCAACACCAGCAGGTCACGACCTCAACCTCCTTTCGCTCACGCCGCAGCCACCACCACCGCCATATTGAAAATTCGGGTAATCAATTCTGATATTTTTTCCTGAACAAATCAATTTTTTAGGGTTTGGATTATATATTATTTTCCTGAAGAAATCAATATATTTATTTAATTTTTAATTAATTTGATTTAGGGTTAGTATTATACTAAGTTTAGGATTTTCTTTTGGATTTAGGGTTGGATTATATGCAATCAATTTGTATGGTTTTTCTTTTGGATTTAGGAAAAGCTTATTTTGGTGTATTGTGGGTATATTCTGGTCCATTGTTATACGGAATTCAGTTTTTTTAATCATTATAAAGCTTAGGAATAATTGTTTTTTAAATCACCTTTGGTTCTAGTGCTGTAATTTGGGGATTCTGGTCCAATAGGTTGGGGTTGAGTTTTTTTAATATCTTAATCGAATATTTTAGTTTAGGATTAGAAGTATACGAGTGGGTATAAATGAATATCGTCTTTGTTGACTGAGATTAGTATAAAAGTGTAGCTTACTAGGTAAGTTTTGGTGTGTAGCTTTTTTGCCGAGTTCTTTGGTTGGTGAAAATGGCATTGGTGAGGATGTGTCTTCGGTGCCAATGCCGACGATAATGCTTGTGAGGTAGGTATGGAAAGTAGCCTTGCAGAATAAATATGCACAAACACAGAGTGTCAAATGGTCATCTTGAACACAAACACCTCTTTAAGTAAATGGTATTTCTTATTACAATTGTTTAAAAAAGCCATTGTCCATGTTTCAAATTTTAAAATCCGGCTAAACTTATTTCACAAACTCTCATTTGTGACGTTGATATCCGTCACAAGCTTGTGACGGGTACCGTTTCCTCTCACAAAATGCCCATTGAGAGGTGAGTGGGAAGCACATGAGGGTGCCCCACCTTATCCCCTCTCCCTTTTTGTGAGAGGTCACAAGCTTGTGATGGGATTAGCCCGTCACAAGCAAGACTAGCTGAACCTATTTTTGTTTGACGTTTATTGCTCCCAAAATTTAGTGACAACCGTATTTAAAAGTTAAATTATTGAATAGTATCCATCTATGAGAGGAGAACTCCATACAATTGGCATGCATTTTTCTATTTTTATACTCCTGTTTTGGGTTTTCTATAATGAAAACATTATGTTGCCTTCTTTTCCTTCTCAATTGCATGCATTTTTCTATTCTTATACTCCTGTTTGTTTACATCTAGCTTAAGAGGGACTCCAAACAAGTTACCATAAAAAATTAACAGTAATAGTTAGAGTCGTATTGATAGTGTATATTGATTCAAATTTGCAAATTATAAAAAGATATATTAGCAAAATATGTATTGATAGTGTATATTGACGATTTTGCAAATCAAGGACATGGAAAGTATGTACTATAGATTTATTAAGGACATGGCAGAATATAGATAAACATTGATGTACGATTGATATTGAATGCATGAACCCTTCAATGAAAAAGAAAAAATCAAGATGTATTGAAGTCTTACAAAATATTAGCCATATGGGCTCTTCCATTTATAAACTACCGACGTTAATGGATTTTATAATTTACAGTTTACTTAACACATCAATATTGGGACAAGTTTGGTAACGAGGGTCGATTTTTCTTAGCTCCTTTGTTCTTCTTATTTCTCTCTAAAGAGCTAGTTTCTGTTTTGTGGTTGTATTGTTTTTTTTGACTTAACTCATCAAGCTCAGTAATATAAAGTTTGTATTTATGATCGTCGATGTTGTTTGATATATGTGGTAGAGTTTTCTTTGCTTATTTTTAATTAGTATACTTGTAAGAATCCCTTGTGTTTTATCAAGTGTGTTTTCTGATCATCTTATTATCTGATTGTCTTTTTACTTTTCTTAGTTTTTTTTTTAAGTTCACAACTTGCATTTACATGAAAATTCTATGAGGAAGGGGCAATCAAGTTTGACAGTTTTCCCAATTAACCAATTCTTGTGAAAAGATGGATCAAATTAACAATCAACAACGAAAATTAGCTTTATGTGATCAAATTAATCTTTTTTAGTGCTGTAGTTAATAAACTTTATTGTCTCTACGTTATTTGTTGATGATTAAATGTTTCCTTCTTTGGTGTTTTTAGAGATGGACCGAAGTTGGATGTATAATATGAAACGCTCTATTCCCGAGTTTAGGATTTTAGTGAAGGAGATATTTGTGAAATGTGCCGCTGAGAATGCAAATAAAAAAGGAGAGACACGCAGTTGTTTGAACTGTTAACTTGTTTTTCGTGTGCGGCATGATCGAGAGTTGTGGAATTTATGTGTGATATTATCCGGGGTAATGAAAATAGAAATAGCAAATGTATACCCGGTCGAGTTGATTATTAAGATGTACATACATGGTTCAAACGTGTTTTTGGCTATGTTGAGGTTCATGGGACCAAATCTAATTCAGCTCAATTTATTATATGCATGCAGTAGTACATCTATAGTACAATGTCATTTGTATGTAGACAATATTAGGTACAACCATACGAGTGTACGACTATTTGTAACGCGTCTTGTATCTTATCAAGGTCCGTTAGACTTGATACTCCCTTAGCGGACATATATGATTACTTCGTTGGAACTGATGGATTCATTGAAGGAAAAAAGTATATTCGTGAATGTTCTTTCGTATTTAGATATGGCGAATTGAGCAATTTTTCAAGCAGATTTGATCCAAACTAGTTTGATTTATTTATTATGGGTTTGAATTTCGGAAATTTGGACATGAACGAACTTGATCGCACCTATACCAAATCCAAGGCGGATGTCACGGTCTCACGGAACTATACTTAAATCCAAATAAGTTCAATCCAGGTTTGGATGTGTATATAAATGGCTCCACCACTTCAACTGCTTAAAGCTAACACTTTAAATGACTTATCATTGTTATGTATTGTCACCTGTTTTGATCTAGCTTCCAACCCCAATTCTTATAACTCGATAAACTTACTAGTTTCTTTGACAATCTCAGGTTTATATTGTTATTTTGATTCTTCTTCAATAAACCCTTGAGATTGGGCATTTTAACAATAAAGAGGACAATCGCAAAAATGGATAAAGTTAGGGTTTGTCTCTTTATTTCGCCCCTCTTGCATTTTATTTTATTGGTATTTCATCAACTCTCTTCAGTAATCTGTATATATGATGAAAATTATTAATTTACAAGCAGCGTTTCATTAAGTTGAGCTTAATTTGGTGTGGTTAATGTGTGGTTTAAGGTTTCAATTGATTGTTACAACTTGATAAAATCGAGATGGGATGATTTCGATTGAAGCGTCGGTGAAAGGATAGAGGGTTTTAGTCCGGTGATTGCAAAGGAATGAAGTGATTTCAAATGTATTTCAGCCTTTCAGGTAGTTGAAACGATAACAAAACTTATTCCGGTTAATTTGTTTGATGATGTTGTGTATAAGCAAATGAGCTGCTTGTTGTTCTGGTGCTTGTTGTCCTTATGTTGCTTGAAATTTGCTTATTTACTGTATGAAGGATCATAATTTGCTTATTTTGAGCATGAGTGTGCCATCTTTGCTGGCGATTATTATCATAATATTGAGGTGATTGGTCGTGTTAAGTATAGTGATTTCGAGCTTATTATGGTGTCAAGGTCGTTCAAAATAGCTGCTCAAATAGCTATTCTTTTGCTTCTTGTGTATATGATATATGCTTGTTCTCTTTCATTGTATTTAGGTTCCTGCTGATGGAGTGCTAATATCTGGTCAAGCTCTTGCTATTGATGAATCAAGTATGACAGCAGAGAGCAAGATTGTAAGCCGCTTAAAGTTATAAGGTCTCTTGATAATGCTAACACTGATTTGAACTATATTTGACTCTCAAATGGAATCTGCAGTTTCTAAGAACCATAAGTCACATTTCCTATTGTCGGGTAAAGTAAAGCAGATGGCTATGGAACTATCTTTGGTAGTGATTTCTATCTTAAACTTGTATAGGTGTGACTTGTGTTTTCTATGCGCTATTGAGTCCGTTTAATATCCATTAATTTGCTTAGAATGTGTCAACTTGATTTGATGCCGTGTTTGAGAGAGTACATTCATAGTCATTTTTGAGCATTTAGCTCATAGGTATCATAAAGTGATAAAACTTTTCCTTCAAAGAGTAATTTAATATTTGCTCAAATAGGTAAACCCGTGACAAGTATGTTGTAATTGTTGTATACTGTGACACGGTTTCCCAAGTGCTATATCTCCAACGATAATGGACCGAATTTGACAAATACAAATGGTTTAGTCTAGGAGCTTCTATATTGGCAGATGCAAACCTACACGGATTCAGATGATGATTCAAGTTAGCCGACCCTAACCTTTGTTGAGACTAAGGCTTTGTCGTAGTTTCAGAGGCCTCAGATGTCACACCCAGCATCAACCAAGGTAACCTGTTTCTCTTTTCACAATTTGATAGATGTTTGATGATTCCTTGTTATTAAGGACTATGACTGTAAGCTCTCGGAAAATCCTTATTATATTGTTGTTGAAGTTACTTTGAAGTTTGACTCACTTTTGTACTGCCGAGTCATTTCATAAATTTTTACATGCTATTTTGATTGAAAGTGACCCTTCAAATACAAGAATGTGATGGTGCAAGCTAAGTATTGATGATTCGATTCTCCTACTGATTTCTGACAGCTTATTATACAGCTTAATCTGCAGTTCATACTGCTTAAAATTCTTTTGTGGAGTCCAATATGTTTTTTTTGTCTGTTTTCTTTCAGGCATGGAGGGACAGGAATTGTGCTTAAGAAATTGTTGATGTGTGAAATCAATTAGAATGATGCTGCTTGGAGAAAATTTGTAGCTTTTACCTTTTGCATCCGAGTAGAATATGCTTATTTTTTTAGCCAAGTATTGATGTTGATTTGTAATGTTAGTTTTATATTAAACATTGGTTTTGTAATTAATTATTATTATCTTAATTAAAGAATTTACATTTATAATAAATCATATTTTTGTAAATAATTTTTTTTTTAAAATTTTAATTAAGAAATGGCTACGGTTGTTAAAAGAGAACCGTAGCCTAAAGTGACTTATGGCTACGGTTAAATCTTAATAACCATAGCTATAAGTCACTTTAGGCTACGGTTCCTTCTAATAACCGTAGCCATAAGTCACTTTAGGCTACGGTTCCTGACCGTAGCTATAACTACTTGATCTAAGGCAACGCCCCGATTTACTACGGTCGAAGAACCGTAGCCAAAAGTCGTTTTTAACCGTAGCCAAAAGCCATTTCTGTACTAGTGAGGGTTTAGGATTGGATTAGGCGGCACCGCTTCACGGTGTCGCCTAATCCAACCCTAGACCCTTTTCTGTCCCGTTTTATGAGCGTTTTTCCCCAAATTTAAATCTCGTCCACGACAGAGTATCACCCGTCCTTCCCTAGGGTTTAGTTTTGGTTTTACTGTAACAGTGTTGTACTTCGAATAACCTTTGTTTAAGGAAAAGGGTTTAGGGTTGGATTAGGCGACTCCGCGAAGCGGTGCGGCCTAATCCAACCCTAAACCCTTTTCCATCCCGTTTTAGGAGCGTTTTTCCCCAAATTTAAATCCCGTCCACGACAGGGTATCACCCGTCCTTCCCTAGGGTTTAGTTTTTGTTTTTTTGCACTTTCCCTATCACTGACCAATAACAATGTTACTGTAACTAAATTACTAACATATAATTTACTCACTTGCTCTTTCCCTATCACTGGTCAATATCACGTTCTGACTTGCTGTTTCATTATGATTGACATACAACAGGCTTTCCCTTCTGTTTTCAAGACAGCTAGGCATCGTTATTGTATGTGGCATATTACACAGAAGATCACAGACAAAGTTGGTTCAGCCACTCTGCAGAGACACGGAATTCTTTGCTTGCTTCAACGCTGTTGTTTGGGACCCTGATATGGAGCCGTCGTAGTTCGAAGAGAAGTGGCAGAAGGTCATTTCTGATTTCGAGCTGGAAGATAATGATTGGTTGACTACAATGTTCGACGACGGACACCATTGGATTCCTGCGTACCATCGTGACCTTGCCTTGGGCTGCATATTAAGAACAACACAGCGATCAGAAAGTACAAATTCGTTTTTCAAGCGCTATGAGAATCACTTTGGTACACTGGTCGAATTTTGGATGAGGTAAACAACTCTTTTTCATTCCTTACAAAGATCGGGGGAAGGTGTATGTTACAAGATACCATTGTTTCATTGTTACATAAATAATTTGTTGCCGAATCCTTGTTGCTTTAAAATCAGGTTCCAAACTGCTATGGACCAGCAGCGCTATACACGAAGGTGCGATGATTATAACAACGACCACTCATTCCCTGAGCTTAAGACAAAATTACCTATAGAAAAGCATGACGCTATTATATACACACATGCTAAGTTCAAGGTGTTTCAAGAAGAAGTAATGGCTGCCGATTCATGTGGTGTTGATGACTTTGAGAAGGAGGAGCATGTGCGCATAATTCATGTAATCGATCTTTGCGAGAGACAGTAATTTTCAAGGTGAGGTTGGACCTTAGAAGCACAGATGCAGTATGCGAGTGTAAACTGTTCAAAAGAATTGGATTACTCTGCAGGCATATTGTGTGGGTGTACAAGGGCAAAGGAATTGGGCGAATACCAAGCAAGTACATTGTAGATCGTTGGCTAAATAACACACACGCAGCGAACAGGTTTGATTCGAAAACATTATTACAAAGATGATGATTTTGACTTTGTTACAAGATTGTTTTACTGATAACATTGTAACCATAATTTCTTATAGTAACATTGTCACCATGATAAAATAAGAACTCATTGTTTTACTTCCAAGCTTGATTCGAATGGGAATGTCATTGAGGATTCATATATGGCTACGTCGATAACAGATCATTTGTGCAACATATGGTCGAGTTCCGTCGGATAGTTGGTGTTCTCAAAACTTTACTCGCTTGAACACACGGAAGAGTTAGCATCCCTCCTAGTTGAGTTCCGGCAGAAGTTATGTATTGAACCGCTTACAAAAGACCAAGAGATGGAGATTCTGTTGGGCTGCAGCTCGTCGTCTGAAGTCACTATCCACCCTCCGGAACAAGCACGCAACAAGGGCAGCGGAAAAAGATTAAAGTCAGCTAAACAACAGGCCATTGAAAAAGCAGCCAAGCCAAAGAGGCTATGTGCATACTGCAAAGAAATAGTTAACCACGACAGGAGAACATGCCCTCTTCACATAGCTGATGAAGCTGCTGAGAAAGCAGCTAAAAAGAAAAAAGTTTGATACTGTTATGATGTTACAGTAACATTGTGACCTTATCAATAATTAGTAGGATTTTGTGTTCTTTGTGACAATAATATGTCACAGTAAAAAAAAAAGTAGAATTGTGTGTTGCTGTGACAATATCATGTCACAGTAAAAAGTCATTCGATTTTCGTACATCATAGTTAACATTTTATACAGCACTTACAACATTTTATACAGCAATACATATTGTTTTAGGATCATTTTCCATCCCGTTTTAGGAGCATATTTCCAAAGTTTTACAGTAACAGTGTTATACAATTTGTTTTGTAAAGATGCCCTTTGTTTAAGGATTTCGCGGTGTCGCCTAATCCAACCCTAAACCCTTTTCCGTCCCGTTTAAGAGCGTTTTTCCCCAACTTTAAATTCCCATCCATGACAGGGTATCACCCGTCCTTCCCTAGGGTTTAATTTTGTTTTTTTTGCACCACAATTTTTTAAGGAAAAGGGTTTAGGGTTGGATTAGGGGGCTCCGCGAAGCGGTGCCGCCTAATCCAACCCTAAACACTTTTCCGTCCCGTTTTAGGAGCGTTTATCTCCAAATTTAAATCCCGTCCACGACAGGGTATCACCTGTCCTTCCCTAGGGTTTAGTTTTAGTTTTACTGTAACAGTGTTGTACTACGAACAACCTTTGTTTAAGGAAAAGGGTTTAGGGTTGGATTAGGCGGCTCCGCGAAGCGGTGCGGCCTAATCCAACCCTAAACCCTTTTCCGTCCCGTTTTAGGAGCGTTTTTCCCCAAATTTAAATCTCGTCCACGACAGGGTATCACCCGTCATTCCCTAGGGTTTAGTTTTGGTTTTACTGTAACAGTGTTGTACTACGAACAACCTTTGTTTTTCACGGTTCCGCCTAATCTAACCCTAAACCCTTTTCCGTCCCGTTTTGGAGCGTTTTTCCCCAAATTTACATCCCGTTCACGACAGGATATCACCCGTCCTTCCCTAGGGTTTAGTTTCGGTTTTTTTGCACCACGATTTTTTAAGGAAAAGGGTTTAGGGTTGGATTAGGCGGCTCCGCGAAGCGGTGCCGCCTAATCCAACCCTAAACCCTTTTCCGTCCCGTTTTAGGAGCGTTTTTCCCCAAATTTAAATCCTGTCGTACGTTTTAGGAGCGTTTTTCCCCAAATTTAAGTCCCGTCTACGACAGGGTATCACTCGTCCTTCCCTAGGGTTTATTTTTGGTTTTTTTGCTCCACGATTTTTTAGGGAAAAGGGTTTAGGGTTGGATTAGGCGGCTCCGCGAAGCGGTGCCGCCTAATCCAACCCTAATCCCTTTTCCGTCCCGTTTTAGGAGCGTTTTTCCCCAAATTTAAATCCTGTCGTACGTTTTAGGAGCGTTTTTCCCCAAATTTAAATCCCGTCCACGACACGGTATCCCCCGTCTTTCCCTAGTGTTTAGTTTTAGTTTTACTGTAACAGTGTTGTACTACGAACAACCTTTGTTTAAGGAAAAGGGTTTCGGGTTGGATTAGGCGGCTCCGCGAAGCGGTGCCGCCTAATCCAACCCTAAACCCTTTTCCGTCCCGTTTTAGGAGCGTTTTTCCCCAAATTTAAATCCTGTCGTACGTTTTAGGAGCGTTTTCCCCAAATTTAAGTCCCGTCCACGACAGGGTATCTCCCGTCCTTCCCTAGGGTTTAGTTTTACTGTAACAGTGTTGTACTACGAACAACCTTTGTTTAAGGAAAAGGGTTTAGGGTTTGATTAGGCGGCTCCGCGAAGCGGTGCCGCCTAATCCAACCCTAAACCCTTTTCCGTCCCGTTTTAGGAGCGTTATTCCCCAAATTTAAAACCCGTCCACGACAGGGTATCCCTTCCCTAGGGTTTAGATTTGGTTTTTTTGCACCACGATTTTTGAAGTAAAAGAGTTTAGGGTTGGATTAGGCGGCTACGCGAAGCGGTGCCGCCTAATCCAACCCTAAACCCTTTTCCGTCCCGTTTTAGGAGCGTTTTTCCACAAATTTAAATCCCGTCCACGACAGGTATAACCCGTCCTTCCTAGGGTTTAGTTTTGGTTTTATCATGAAACAGTGTTGTACTACGAACAACCTTTGTTTAAGGAAAAGGGTTTAGGGTTGGATTAGGCGGCTCCGCAAGCGTGCCGCCTAATCCAACCCTAAACCCTTTTCCGTCCCGTTTTAGGAGCGTTTTCCCCAAATTTAAATCCCGTCCACGACAGGGTATCACTCGTCCTTCCCTAGGGTTTAGTTTTGGTTTTTTTTGCACCACGATTTTTTAAGGAAAAGGGTTTGGGGTTGGATTAGGCGGCTCCGCGAAGCGATGCCGCCTAATCCAACCCTAAACCCTTTTCCATCCCGTTTTAGGAGCGTTTTTCCCTAAATTTAAATCCCGTCCACGACAGGGTATCACCCGTCCTTCCCTAGGGTTTAGTTTTGGTTTTATGAATAATGAGTGTTGTACTACGAACAACCTTTGTTTAAGGAAAAGGGTTTAGGGTTGGATTAGGCCGCACCGCTTCGCGTAGCCGCCTAATCCAACCCTAAACCCTTTTCCGTCCCGCTTTAGGAGCGTTTTTCCCCAAATTTAAATCCCGTCCCACGATGGGTATCACCCGTCCTTCCCTAGGGTTTAGTTTTGGTTTTATCGAATGAGTGTTGTACTACGAACAACCTTTGTTTAAGGAAAAGGGTTTAGGGTTGGATTAGGCGGCTCCGCGAAGCGGTGCGGCCTAATCCAACCCTAAACCCTTTTCTGTCCCGTTTTAGGAGCGTTTTTCCCCAAATTTAAATCCCGTCAACGACAGGGTATCACCCGTCCTTCCCTAGGGTTTAGTCTTTGTTTTTTTGCACCACGATTTTTTAAGGAAAAGGGTTTAGGGTTGGATTAGGCGGCTTCGCGAAGCGGTGCCGCCTAATCCAACCCTAAACCCTTTTCCATCTCGTTTTAGAATCGTTTTTCCTCAAATTTAAATCCCGTCCACGACAGGGTATCACCCGTCTTTCCCTAGGGTTTAGTTTTGGTTTTACTGTAACAGTGTTATACTACGAACAACCTTTATTTAAGGAAAAGGGTTTAGGGTTGGATTAGGGGGCTCCGCAAAGCGGTGCGGCCTAATCGAACCCTAAACCCTTTTCCGTCCCGCTTTAGGAGCGTTTTTCCCCAAATTTAAATCCCGTCCACGACAGGGTATCACCCGTCCTTCCCTAGGGTTTAGTTTTGGTTTTTTTGCACCACGATTTTTTAAGGAAAAGGGTTTAGGGTTGGATTAGGCGGCTACGCGAAGCGGTGCGGCCTAATCCAACCCTAAACCCTTTTCTGTAACGTTTTAGGAGCGTTTTTCCCCAAATTTAAATCCCGTCCACGACAGGGTATCACCCGTCCTTCCCTAGGGTTTAGTTTTGGTTTTACTGTAACAGTGTTGTACTACGAACAACCTTTGTTTAAGGAAAAGGGTTTAGGGTTGGATTAGGCGGCTCCGCGAAGCGGTGCGGCCTAATCCAACCCTAAACCCTTTTCTGTCCCGTTTTAGGAGCGTTTTTCCCCAAATTTAAATCCCGTCAACGACAGGGTATCACCCGTCCTTCCCTAGGGTTTAGTCATTGTTTTTTTGCACCACGATTTTTTAAGGAAAAGGGTTTAGGGTTGGATTAGGCGGCTTCGCGAAGCGGTGCCGCCTAATCCAACCCTAAACCCTTTTCCATCTCGTTTTAGAATCGTTTTTCCTCAAATTTAAATCCCGTCCACGACATGTGGTATCACCCGTCTTTCCTAGGGTTTAGTTTTGGTTTTCTTGTAACAGTGTTATACTACGAACAACCTTTATTTAAGGAAAAGGGTTTAGGGTTGGATTAGGGGCTCAGCGGTGCGGCCTAATCGAACCCTAAACCCTTTTCCGTCCCGCTTTAGGAGCGTTTTTCCCCAAATTTAAATCCCGTCCACGACAGGGTATCACCCGTCCTTCCCTAGGGTTTAGTTTTGGTTTTTTTTTTTTACCACGATTTTTTTTAAGGAAAAGGGTTTAGGGTTGGATTAGGCGGCTCAGCGAAGCGGTGCCGCCTAATCCAACCCTAAACCCTTTTCCGTCCCGCTTTAGGAGCGTTTTTCCCCAAATTTAAATCCCGTCCACGACAGGGTATCACCCATCTTTCCCTAGTGTTTAGTTTTAGTTTTACTGTAACAGTGTTGTACTACGAACAACCTTTGTTTAAGGAAAAGGGTTTCGGGTTGGATTAGGCGGCTCCGCGAAGCGGTGCCGCCTAATCCACCCCTAAACCCTTTTCCGTCCCGTTTTAGGAGCGTTTTTCCCCAAATTTAAATCCTGTCGTACGTTTTAGGAGCGTTTTTCCCCAAATTTAAGTCCCGTCCACGACAGGGTATCTCCCGTCCTTCCCTAGGGTTTAGTTTGGTTTTACTGTAACAGTGTTGTACTACGAACAACCTTTGTTTAAGGAAAAGGGTTTAGGGTTTGATTAGGCGGCTCCGCGAAGCGGTGCCGCCTAATCCAACCCTAAACCCTTTTCCGTCCTATTTTAGGAGCGTTTTTCCCCAAATTTAAAACCCGTCCACGACAGGGTATCACCCGTCCTTCCCTAGGGTTTAGTTTTGGTTTTTTTGCACCACGATTTTTGAAGGAAAAGAGTTTAGGGTTGGATTAGGCGGCTCCGCGAAGCGGTGCCGCCTAATCCAACCCTAAACCCTTTTCCGTCCCGTTTTAGGAGCGTTTTTCTCCAAATTTAAATCCCGTCCACGACAGGGTATCACCCGTCCTTAACTAGGGTTTAGTTTTGGTTTTTTTGAACCACAATTTTTTAAGGAAAAGGGTTTAGGGTTGGACTAGGCGGCTCCGCGAAGCGGTGCCGCCTAATCTATCACTAAACCCTTTTCCGTCCCGTTTTAGGAGCGTTTTTCCCCAAATTTAAATCCCGTCCACGACAGGGTATCACCCGTCCTTCCCTAGGGTTTAGTTTTGGTTTTACTGTAACAGTGTTGTACTACAAACAACCTTTGTTTAAGGAAAATGGTTTAAGGTTGGATTAGGCGGCTCCGCGAAGCGGTGCCGCCTAATCCAACCCTAAACCCTTTTCCGTCCCGTTTTAGGAGTGTTTTTCCCCAAATATAAATCCCGTCCACGACAGGGTATCACCCGTCCTTCCCTAGGGTTTAGTTTTGGTTTTACTGTAACAGTGTTGTACTACGACTAATCTTTGTATAAGGAAAAGGGTTTAGGGTTGGATTAGGCGGCTCCGCGAAGCGGTGCCGCCTAATCCAACCCTAAACCTTTTTCCGTTCCGTTTTAGGAGCGTTTTTCCCCAAATTTTAATCCCGTCCACGATAGGGTATCACCCGTCCTTCCCTAGGGTTTAGTTTTGGTTTTACTGTAACAGTGTTGTACTACGAACAACCATTGTTTAAGGAAAAGGGTTTAGGGTTGGATTAGGCGGCTCCGCGAAGCGGTGTGGCCTAATCCAACCCTAAACCCTTTTCTGTCCCGTTTTAGGAGCGTTTTTCCCCAAATTTAAATCCCGTCAACCATGTGGTATCACCCGTCCTTCCCTAGGGTTTAGTCTTTGTTTTTTTGCACCACGATTTTTTAAGGAAAAGGGTGTAGGGTTGGATTAGGCGGCTTCGCGAAGCGGTGCCGCCTAATCCAACCCTAAACTCTTTTCCATCCCGTTTTAGAATCGTTTTTCCCCAAATTTAAATCCCGTCCACGACAGGGTATCACCCGTCTTTCCCTAGGGTTTAGTTTTGGTTTTATTTATGAATGATGTTGTACTACGAACAACCTTTGTTTAAGGAAAGGGTTTAGGGTTGGATTAGGCGGCTCCGCGAAGCGGTGCGGCCTAATCCAACCCTAAACCCTTTTCTGTCCCGTTTTAGGAGCGTTTTTCCCCAAATTTAAATCCCGTCAACGACAGAGTATCACCCGTCCTTCCCTAGGGTTTAGTCTTTGTTTTTTTGCACCACGATTTTTTAAGGAAAAGGGTTTAGGGTTGGATTAGGCGGCTTCGCGAAGCGGTGCCGCCTAATCCAACCCTAAACCCTTTTCCATCTCGTTTTAGAATCGTTTTTCCTCAAATTTAAATCCCGTCCACGACAGGGTATCACCCGTCTTTCCCTAGGGTTTAGTTTTGGTTTTACTGTAACAGTGTTATACTACGAACAACCTTTATTTAAGGAAAAGGGTTTAGGGTTGGATTAGGGGGCTCCGCAAAGCGGTGCGGCCTAATCGAACCCTAAACCCTTTTCCGTCCCGCTTTAGGAGCGTTTTTCCCCAAATTTAAATCCCGTCCACGACAGGGTATCACCCGTCCTTCCCTAGGGTTTAGTTTTGGTTTTTTTGCACCACGATTTTTTAAGGAAAAGGGTTTAGGGTTGGATTAGGCGGCTCCGCGAAGCGGTGCCGCCTATTCCAACCCTAAAGCCTTTTCCGTCCCGTTTTAGGAGCGTTTTTCCCCAAATTTAAATCCCGTCCACGACAGGGTATCACCCATCTTTCCCTAGTGTTTAGTTTTAGTTTTACTGTAACAGTGTTGTACTACGAACAACCTTTGTTTAAGGAAAAGGGTTTCGGGTTGGATTAGGCGGCTCCGTGAAGCGGTGCCGCCTAATCCACCCCTAAACCCTTTTCCGTCCCGTTTTAGGAGCGTTTTTCCCCAAATTTAAATCACGTCGTACGTTTTAGGAGAGTTTTTCCCCAAATTTAAGTCCCGTTCACGACAGTGGTATCTCCGTCCTTCCCTAGGGTTTAGTTTGGTTTTATCAGAATAAATGGTGTTGTACTACGAACAACCTTTGTTTATGAAAGGGTTTAGGGTTTGATTAGGCGGCTCCGCAAGCGCCGCGCCTAATCCAACCCTAAACCCTTTTAAAATCCCGCTTTAGGAGCGTTTTTCCCCAAATTTAAAACCCGTCCACGACAGGGTATCACCCGTCCTTCCCTAGGGTTTAGTTTTGGTTTTTTTGCACCACGATTTTTGAAGGAAAAGAGTTTAGGGTTGGATTAGGCAGCTCCGCGAAGCGGTGCCGCCTAATCCAACCCTAAACCCTTTTCCGTCCCGTTTTAGGAGCGTTTTTCTCCAAATTTAAATCCCGTCCACGATGTGGTATCACCCGTCCTTAACTAGGGTTTAGTTTTGGTTTTTTTGAACCACGATTTTTTAAGGAAAAGGGTTTAGGGTTGGACTAGGCGGCTCGCAAGCGGTGCCGCCTAATCTATCACTAAACCCTTTTCCGTCCCGTTTTAGGAGCGTTTTTCCCCAAATTTAAATCCCGTCCCCGACAGGGTATCACCCGTCCTTCCCTAGGGTTTAGTTTTGGTTTTACTGTAATAGTGTTGTACTACAAACAACCTTTGTTTAAGGAAAATGGTTTAAGGTTGGATTAGGCGGCTCCGCGAAGCGGTGCCGCCTAATCCAACCCTAAACCCTTTTCCGTCCCGTTTTAGGAGTGTTTTTCCCCAAATATAAATCCCGTCCACGACAGGGTATCACCCGTCCTTCCCTAGGGTTTAGTTTTGGTTTTACTGTAACAGTGTTGTACTACGACTAATCTTTGTATAAGGAAAAGGGTTTAGGGTTGGATTAGGCGGCTCCGCGAAGCGGTGCCGCCTAATCCAACCCTAAACCCTTTTCCGTTCCGTTTTAGGAGCGTTTTTCCCCAAATTTTAATCCCGTCCACACGACAGGTATCACCCGTCCTTCCCTATGGTTTAGTTTTGGTTTTTTGTGTGAGTGTTATACTACGAACAACCTTTATTTAAGGAAAAGGGTTTAGGGTTGGATTAGGGGCTCGCAGCGGTGCGGCCTAATCGAACCCTAAACCCTTTTCCGTCCCGCTTTAGGAGCGTTTTTCCCCAAATTTAAATCCCGTCCACGACATGGTATCACCCGTCCTTCCCTAGGGTTTAGTTTTGGTTTTTTTGCACCACGATTTTTAAGGAAAAGGGTTTAGGGTTGGATTAGGCGGCTCCATGAAGCGGTGCCGCCTAATCCAACCCTAAACCCTTTTCCGTCCCGTTTTAGGAGCGTTTTTCCCCAAATTTAAATCCCGTCCACGACAGGGTATCACCCGTCTTTCCCTAGTGTTTAGTTTTAGTTTTACTGTAACAGTGTTGTACTACGAACAACCTTTGTTTAAGGAAAAGGGTTTCGGGTTGGATTAGGCGGGCTCAAGCGGTGCCGCCTAATCCACCCCTAAACCCTTTTCCGTCCCGTTTTAGGAGCGTTTTTCCCCAAATTTAAATCGTAAATACGTTTTAGGAGCGTTTTTCCCCAAATTTAAGTCCCGTCCACGACAGGGTATCTCCCGTCCTTCCCTAGGGTTTAGTTTGGTTTTACTGTAACAGTGTTGTACTACGAACAACCTTTGTTTAAGGAAAAGGGTTTAGGGTTTGATTTGAAGGAAATGTAGATTCATATACATGTTAACATACTCAAATATGTCAAAACTAATTTGTCATAAAATTAAAACGGATCTTATGCATGCAAACGATAATATAAATAGAGGAGAAATCATGTCCTTACATAGTAGATTTCGGCTATTAGGGCACAAGAGAGATCACCTTTCTCTTCTTGTTCTTGAGCTTTTCAAATGGAAGAACAAAGATCTAAGTGTAAGATCTCTCCCTATGTATTATACCCAAGGCTTCCTCTTAATCTAATTAATATTATTTGAGCTAGTATAATATTAATCTAGGTAGAAAATTGAACCAAAAATTTATAAAACACTTATATTATTTCGGTTTTATGAGAGAAGATGAGGAGGATTTTTCTTCTCTCTAGAACTTAATTTTGGATGATAATGTTAGAATGAAAATAATACACTACACTTAGTATATTATTAGGTAAAAATTATAGAAAAACAATGATAGTTTTTCTTCCCCAAAAGCGTGTAAGAGGAGAGCTATTGGGGAGCCAATGCATGGAAAAATTGTTCTTCACAAGGAACAATAGGCTTGCATGCCTAGACTTGCTTTTTCATCATTATGTTTTATCAACTAAATAAAACAATTAACTAGCTTAATGCTCCCCAATTTTTCGGCACTTTACATAATATGGATCCCATATTATTTTTGTCAATTGTCAATGTGTCACATGTCATATGTGACATAAATATGTTATGTATTTTTAACATATTAAAAATCAACGTATTAATAAAAATACGTCACATACAAAAATCGACTTAGTAATATCATAATTACTTGTGCCAAAATATTTTACCAATTTATAAATCACAACAGATTGTATTTATAATAAATCATTCAATTCCGATTGTTTCTTTAAACAATAATTTCATCCGAGTAATGATACAATTCAATTACTCAGACCGTATCTTATTTAATCACATTTCAATATGATACGTAAATTTTACTTCCAAAATTGTCCGTCAATTTTCAAGTAATTTAATTAACTCGTAACATTATACGATTAATTAAATAATCAATTAAGAGTATTGCCCTTTAGGTATGACCTAGGGGTCAACTGATCACCACGTCGTCACACGACGCAATAATGTCAAACTCTAGTCACCAATCATTACCGATATATGTTGACCAGTTGACAAGAACAATATTACTTCCCAATTGTATTCTTAAAATGAGATTTAATAATGATATTTAAATCATGTGATCGCACTATTGTTGAGGACACATTTCCCAACAATCTCCCACTTGTTCTCGACAAGTGTGTGTCACCAATTCTCTTGTCCTATTACTATCTCCCACTCAATGCAAGGTGTCTTTCAGGTCGTACTTGCAAGTGATCACATCGAGAGTGGTTTCCTCGATCCGAGAATAACCGATTGACCGGATTTATCCACTCTGGATACCTTCCGAGCGTGGCCACGCATTTCCAGTTCATTGCTCCTCGAGTGGCCCTAAGATATTGTTATAACCCTGACAAGGGGTGGACAATTCCTATCGCACTCATTCCCTTCGACTAGCCACAGCCATCATAACCCAAAATATGCCCATTTGACCCCATTTACGAAGGTCGTAGTAACACAAATCAAAGTTAATCTGAAACTGTGCCATCTTAGGCGAATAGTCTCTAGTCAAAAGAATCGACTCATTCGAATACTATAGTAGCTCTCGCCACGACCAGGCTATATAAATTTGCCAGAACTCTATAAGCGGTCATAAGGCCCGACAAAATGTTCCTAACAGTCTGCCTATGTGATCGACTAGTCATCTCACATGACTGTATGGCACTTGAACTTGCCATCAATCGCCTCACACTCTAGTCACTTCGAGACGTCACCTCATATAAGTAACTATGGGCAAAACAATGTTAATCCATGTTCACTTTAACGGGGTTCAATTGTCTCTACAACCCGTTTGGATGTAACAAAGTATAAATTAAGGATAAAAGACCAATGCGATTATGAACATGAACAAAAACAACACTTTTATTTCATTTCAAAATCTAACAAAAATTTGGTACACGTTTAAGTCCCATGGACGCAACATGCCCATCATGCTTAGCCTGCGATAAAGGCTTGGTGAGCGGATCGGCTATGTTGTCATCCGTCCCAACCTTACAAATCGCAATTTCCTTTCTTTCAATGAAATCTCTTATTACATGATACTTTCTAAGTACATGTCTAGATCTATTACTAGACTTTGGCTCCTTAGCTTGGAAGATCGTCCCACTATTATCACAATAGAGAGTGATGGGATCATCGGCGGTAGGTACTACTTTTAGACCTTCCGTGAATTGCTTGATCCACATAGCTTCCTTGGCAGCTTCGATCTTTGCTATGTACTCAGCCTCCGTTGTCGAATCCGCGGTTCTGACTTCCTTGAAGCTTCTCCACTACGGCACCACCATTGAGCATGAAAACAAAACCACTTGTGATTTCATGTCATCTCTATCTGTTTGAAAACTTGAGTCCGTGTATCCTGTAACACGCAACTCAGTGTCTCCTCCAAACACAAGGATAGAGTCCTTAGTTCTTCTCAAGTACTTAAGGATGTTCTTGACAGCAATCCAGTGACTCTCACCTGGATTTCCTTGATATCTACTCGTCATGCTCAAGGCATACGAGACATCGAGACGTGTGCATATCATGGCATACATGATTGATCCAACAGCGGAAGCGTAAGGGATCAACTTCATGCGTTCAACATCATGGGGTTCGGAGGGACATTGAGTCTTGCTCAATATCGTTCCGGTTACCATAGGTACCAAACCCCTTTTGGATTTGTCCATGCTGAATCGTCGAAGAATCTTATCAACATAAGACTCTTGACTTAGTGCCAATATCCTCTTGGGTCTATCTCTATAGATCCGGATACCTAATATGCGTTGTGCCTCTCCTAAATCCTTCATTTGGAAGTGGTTACCTAACCACTTCTTAAGAAGACAACATTGGAATATCGTTTCCAATGAGTAGTATGTCATCGACATACAAGATTAGGAACACAACATTGCTCCCACTGAATTTCATGTATAAACATGGTTCCTCAACATTTCGAGTGAAACCATTTTCTTTTATAACATGATTGAATCGATGATTCCAACTTCTAGATGCTTGCTTAAGACCATAAATGGATCTCTTAAGCTTACACACTTTGTTAGGATTTTTAGAATCAACAAAACCTTCGGGTTGTATCATGTACACCTCCTCTTCTAAATGCCCATTTAGAAAAGCGGTTTTGACATCCATTTGCCAAATTTCATAATCATGAAATGCGGCGATCGCTAACAAAATCCGTATGGATCTTAGCATGGCTACGGGGGCGAAGGTCTCATCATAATGGAGACCTTGGACTTGGGTAAATCCTTTTGCCACTAGCCTAGCTTTGTAGACATCGTCATGTCCTTCTATGCCATTTTTGACCTTGAATATCCATTTGTATTAGAGGGGTCTTGCCCCTTTAGGCAAATCAACCAAGTCCCAAACTTGGTTTTCAAGCATAGAATCCATTTCGGACTTCATGGCTTCAAGCCATAAGGTGGAATTAGGACTAGAGATTGCGGCCTTGTAGGTGGCGGGCTCGTCACTTTCCATAAGCAACACATCGAGCGTTCCATCTTCTTCGATAAGTCCCACATATCGATCGGGATGGCGAATGACTCGGCCCGTCCTTCTTAGTGGAGGAGGTACAACCGCGTTAGACGACGAAGGAACATCTTCTTGCGTCTCTACCTCGGTTTGTGGCTCTTGAACTTCGTCAAGTTCAAAATTTCTCCCACTCTGTCGCTTAGAAATAAATTGACTTTCTAAGAAGACAACCTCACTAGACACAAACGCTTTGTTTTCTTGAGGTTTGTAGAAGTAGTAACCTCGAGAGGTCAAAGGATAACCTACAAAGATGCATTTTTCGGATCTTGGGGCAAGCTTATTGTCGGGTTTAGCCTTGACGTAAGCATCACATCCCCAAATTTTCATATAGGATAGATTAGGAACCCTTCCTTTCCATGTCTCAAATGGAGTCTTTTCGGTGGCCTTAGTGGGACTATTATTTAAAGATAGAATTGCAGTTTGGATTGCAAATCCCCAAAACGAGTTCGGTAACTCGGTTTGACTCATCATGGATCGAACCATATCAAGTAGGGTTCGATTCCTCCTTTCGGCAACACCATTCAGTTGTGGTGTTCCGGGTGGAGAAAGTTGTGATATAATGCCACAACCTTTCAAGTGTGAATCAAATTCAAGACTAAGGTATTCACCACCACGATCGGATCGTAGTGCCTTAATCCTTTTGTTCAATTGGTTCTCTACTTCGTTTTGGAATTCCTTGAATTTCTCAAATGCTTCACTCTTGTGTTTCATTAAATAGATATACCCATATCTACTCAAGTCATCGGTGAAGGTTATAAAGTAGTCATAATTACCACGAGCGGTGATACTCATTGGTCCGCATACATCGGTGTGTATGAGTCCCAATAGCTCACTAGCTCGTGTCCCTTTACCGCTAAAAGGATTACGAGTCATTTTGCCAAGTAGGCAATATTCGCATGTACCAAATGATTGATAATCAAAAGGTGTAATCACATTAGTTGAAATTAATCTTTTGATGCGATTCTCGTTTATGTGACCTAATCGACAATGCCAAATGAACGCTTCACTTGGGTCACTTGTTTTGAGTTTCTTTGATTGAATGTTATAAATATCATTAGTCGGTTTTGAGGTCTCTAAAATGTAAATGCCATTTATGGAAGAAGCTTGGCCAATAACCAAATCATTCCTAGAAATAGAGCAACGATTGTTCTTAATGACAAAACAAAAACCGTCCATGTCTAGCATGGCGATTGAAATAATGTTTTTAGAGAGCGTAGGAACATAAAAACAATTATGCAAATACAACTCAAAACCGTTTGGCAAAGCTAGAACATAAGTTCCTTTGGATTCGGCCGCTACCCGAGCTCCATTTCCAAGTCGAAGATCCACATCTCCCTTGCTAAGCTTCTCCACATCTCTTAAACCCTGTAAATGATTACAAAGGTGAGAACCACAACCGGTATCTAGTACCCATGTCGTAGTGGAAGTATAATTTATATCAATAACATAAATTTCTTTAGGAATTGTACCTTTTGGAGTAATGAGTCCTTCCCTTATATTTCGCAAATACATAGGGCAATTCCTAAGCCAATGTCCCATGCCATAGCAATAATGGCACTCATCATTAACTTGCTTGAAGTTTTTGATTTTCTTTCCTTTCTTCTTGAACCTCTTGCCCTTTGAAGCAAGAACTTGATTGCTAGAGCTCCCACTAGCTTTGGCATCCTTATCTTTCAGAGATAAAGGCCCTATAGATCGTATGAGGTAGTCTTCCTGAGACGGACTCACACGAGGTCTAGTAGTAGTGGGTGGTTTAGAAGTGGTGATGAAATTAAGGTTTCCATCCGAACCTATCCCGAAATGAAGTTCTCTAGTTGTATCGAAATTATTGTTGGAGCATACGTCGTCAAGAACATGGTGATATGACTCAATGGTTATCGGTGTGGTAGCATTTGATGGATTCATTGTAATGCACTACAAATATGGAGGAAAGGAAATATTAACATTTGTCTTTTTAAATCATACTTGCAAATTTAACAAGATATGAACATTTATATAGTGACCTCTACCCAACTATAATAAATGATTCCAAGACCCAAATTCATATCAACTTAGGCACGGGGTAGCCGATGAAACCCTCATCAATATAACTCGGTGGATTAACCTTTTAATCGATTCTACTTTTAGAACTCTTGGTCGATAAAATTACTCTAATATTTATCTATAGCCCAAAACACATCAACAAGGGCACGGGGTAGCCGATGAAACCCTTATCAATTACTTTTGTTGAGTTCAATCCAAATTTCGAATAAATGTGTCCATTGTCCAAACCCACATTAATTTAGGCACGGGGTAGCCGATGAAACCCTCATCAATATGAATTCGGTGGATTTGACATTTATCACCCACTTCCCCTACGTAACAAGGTTTGTACCCCCGGGGTAGCCGAGTGCACTCCCTCGCGAAATAGGTTTTCATGGTTTCTACTATTTGGTAAGGCTATGTCTCAATTAGTTGTTTTAGCGAGAGGTCGTGTCAATTTATTATCTATCACGTTTTAAGTGAACTAAAGCGGTGAACTACGATAATTCTAATTGACACGGTCGATAAACTCGATAAAAGACAATGCATGTTTAGTTATGGCGATTTAGCGATGCATGTGACATAAAATAAAATGCAAGCATAAAGATAAATAAATCCTAGTATGGCCTTTCCTAAAATAGAAAAACTATTAATCTATTACATATTCGGAAACCAACTCCATTGGTCCCTTGAACTTCGGTTGTGGCACGCATCTTGAGGTAACACCGTCTTTATGTATCGCCATTCTTGAAGTAATCCGTCTTTTGGAACTCCGGAATGAATAAAATTACATAATAAATTACATAATTTCCTATTATACATTTGTAACTAAAATAAAATAAATCTATTAAATTACAAAACGGTGATACGAGATCACAATAATAAATTACAACTGAATCGATATTCCCATACATTTCGGGAAATACCAATTAAAATCTAAGGCCATACTAAGTAAAATTACATAATTCAAAATTACATAAATTAAAATTATGACAATCATAAAGGAAAAATGCAGCAATATAATATGTATGAACATGCTCAATTTTTATGCTAAATCGCCTTTTAATTAGCCAATATCGTATATTACTCGGTTTTTACGGATTTGCGTGATTTCAACATTTTATAATCACAAAAATGCATAAACTCATATTTATGCATAAGTTAATTACCCTAACCTCTTAGGACTCAAAATATAGTCTTCACTAATAATTTGACCATAATTAACCTTTATTTATAAAATTGTTCAAAAATGGACCAAAAATTACAAAAATAAGCCATTAAACTTCAAATAAATCTAAAAATTTCAAATAAATTCAAAATTTGAAATTTAAATTCATGAACATTCTGGAAAAATTCCATGACACTCATAATGTTCAAAATCTTAGGTTAAAAATTTCGAAATTTTTCCGGAAAAACAATGTTGCGGTTTATCGATATTTAATAAAATAATCATAAAACAAAGGGAAAAATTATTTTCATTAACTTTTCAATTTTAGATCTGAAAAATATAATAAAATGCAACATTAGACATTTTTCCTAAGTCATAGATTATGTTTTAATTAATTTTCACTAATAATGTCACTATTTATGCCATTTTTCTTCAAAAATTCATAAATCATGCAAAAAGACTTCTTTATAGCCAATTATTTTACACACATCTTGTAAAATTGCATGTGACAACATATTAATTTTCTATGACCAGATTCGAAATTTAACTCATATTAACCTATTTTTCACTTAAATCCGAATTTAATAAAGAAAAATTCATTTTTCGAGCATAACAAGTCCAAAAATTATGAAAATTTACAGGTTATCTCAAAATAATATATGTAACAACATATCCAAAAACCAAGTGAAAATTCGAAGTATAGCTATTTTTAGACCAAAAATGACATTTTTACTCATAAAATCACATTTAAATGCCATTATTGTAAATTATGAACAATAAAAATCCGAAAAATTAACCAAAATATCCTAAAACACTTTAGGACCAGAAATATTAACATGCATGTAATAATTTCGTGATATATCATAATAACACAAATTTTACAAGTTTTATTTTGTTATTCATATAACTCGGAAAAACTTTTAACCAATTTGCATGCAAACAACCGTGGCTCTGATACCGATTGAAGGAAATGTAGATTCATATACATGTTAACATACTCAAATATGTCAAAACTAATTTGTCATAAAATTAAAACGGATCTTATGCATGCAAACGATAATATAAATAGAGGAGAAATCATGTCCTTACATAGTAGATTTCGGCTATTAGGGCACAAGAGAGATCACCTTTCTCTTCTTGTTCTTGAGCTTTTCAATGGAAGAACAAAGATCTAAGTGTAAGATCTCTCCCTATGTATTATACCCAAGGCTTCCTCTTAATCTAATTAATATTATTTGAGCTAGTATAATATTAATCTAGGTAGAAAATTGAACCAAAAATTTATAAAACACTTATATTATTTCGGTTTTATGAGAGAAGATGAGGAGGATTTTTCTTCTCTCTAGAACTTAATTTTGGATGATAATGTTAGAATGAAAATAATACACTACACTTAGTATATTATTAGGTAAAAATTATAGAAAAACAATGATAGTTTTTCTTCCCCAAAACCGTGTAAGAGGAGAGCTATTGGGGAGCCAATGCATGGAAAAATTGTTCTTCACAAGGAACAATAGGCTTGCATGCCTAGACTTGCTTTTTCATCATTATGTTTTATCAACTAAATAAAACAATTAACTAGCTTAATGCTCCCCAATTTTTCGGCACTTTACATAATATGGATCCCATATTATTTTTGTCAATTGTCAATGTGTCACATGTCATATGTGACATAAATATGTTATGTATTTTTAACATATTAAAAATCAACGTATTAATAAAAATACGTCACATACAAAAATCGACTTAGTAATATCATAATTACTTGTGCCAAAATATTTTACCAATTTATAAATCACAACAGATTGTATTTATAATAAATCATTCAATTCCGATTGTTTCTTTAAACAATAATTTCATCCGAGTAATGATACAATTCAATTACTCAGACCGTATCTTATTTAATCACATTTCAATATGATACGTAAATTTTACTTCCAAAATTGTCCGTCAATTTTCAAGTAATTTAATTAACTCGTAACATTATACGATTAATTAAATAATCAATTAAGAGTATTGCCCTTTAGGTATGACCTAGGGGTCAATCGATCACCACCGTCACACACACGATAATGTCAAACTCTAGTCACCAATCATTACCGATATATGTTGACCAGTTGACAGTAACAATATTACTTCCCAATTGTATTCTTAAAATGAGATTTAATAATGATATTTAAATCATATGATCGCACTATTGTTGAGGACACATTTCCCAACATGATTAGGCGGCTCCGCGAAGCGGTGCCGCCTAATCCAACCCTAAACCCTTTTACGTCCCGTTTTAGGAGCTTTTTTCCCCAGATTTAAAACCCGTCCACGACAGGGTATCACCCGTCCTTCCCTAGGGTTTAGTTTTGGTTTTTTTGCACCACGATTTTTGAAGGAAAAGAGTTTAGGGTTGGATTAGGCGGCTCCGCTGGCGGTGCCGCCTAATCCAACCCTAAACCCTTTTCCGTCCCGTTTTAGGAGCGTTTTTCTCCAAATTTAAATCCCGTCCACGACAGGGTATCACCCGTCCTTAACTAGGGTTTAGTTTTGGTTTTTTTGAACCACGATTTTTTAAGGAAAAGGGTTTAGGGTTGGACTAGGCGGCTCCGCGAAGCGGTGCCGCCTAATCTATCACTAAACCCTTTTCTGTCCCGTTTTAGGAGCGTTTTTCCCCAAATTTAAATCCCGTCCACGACAGGGTATCACCCGTCCTTCCCTAGGGTTTAGTTTTGGTTTTTCAGAATGTGAGTGTTGTACTACAAACAACCTTTGTTTAAGGAAAATGGTTTAAGGTTGGATTAGGCGGCTCCGCGAAGCGGTGCCGCCTAATCCAACCCTAAACCCTTTTCCGTCCCGTTTTAGGAGTGTTTTTCCCCAAATATAAATCCCGTCCACGACAGGGTATCACCCGTCCTTCCCTAGGGTTTAGTTTTGGTTTTTCTTGTAATGTGTTGTGTTGTACTACGAATAATCTTTGTATAAGGAAAAGGGTTTAGGGTTGGATTAGGCGGCTCCGCGAAGCGGTGCCGCCTAATCCAACCCTAAACCCTTTTCCGTTCCGTTTTAGGAGCGTTTTTCCCCAAATTTTAATCCCGTCCACGACAGGGTATCACCCGTCCTTCCCTAGGGTTTAGTTTTGGTTTTACTGTAACAGTGTTGTACTACGAACAACCATTGTTTAAGGAAAAGGGTTTAGGGTTGGATTAGGCGGCTCCGCGAAGCGGTGCGGCCTAATCCAACCCTAAACCCTTTTCTGTCCCGTTTTAGGAGCGTTTTTCCCCAAATTTAAATCCCGTCAACGACATGGTATCACCCGTCCTTCCCTAGGGTTTAGTCTTTGTTTTTTTGCACCACGATTTTTTAAGGAAAAGGGTGTAGGGTTGGATTAGGCGGCTTCGCGAAGCGGTGCCGCCTAATCCAACCCTAAACCCTTTTCCATCCCGTTTTAGAATCGTTTTTCCCCAAATTTAAATCCCGTCCACGACAGGGTATCACCCGTCTTTCCCTAGGGTTTAGTTTTGGTTTTATTATGTGATGTTGTACTACGAACAACCTTTGTTTAAGGAAAAGGGTTTAGGGTTGGATTAGGCGGCTCCGCAAAGCGGTGCGGCCTAATCCAACCCTAAACCCTTTTCCGTCCCGCTTTAGGAGCGTTTTTCCCCAAATTTAAATCCCGTCCACGACAGGGTATCACCCGTCCTTCCCTAGGGTTTAGTTTTGGTTTTTTTGCACCACGATTTTTTAAGGAAAAGGGTTTAGGGTTGGATTAGGCGGCTCCGCGAAGCGGTGCCGCCTATTCCAACCCTAAACCCTTTTCCGTCCCGTTTTAGGAGCGTTTTTCCCCAAATTTAAATCCCGTCCACGACAGGGTATCACCCGTCTTTCCCTAGTGTTTAGTTTTAGTTTTACTGTAACAGTGTTGTACTACGAACAACCTTTGTTTAAGGAAAACGGTTTCGGGTTGGATTAGGCGGCTCCGCGAAGCGGTGCCGCCTAATCCACCCCTAAACCCTTTTCCGTCCCGTTTTAGGAGCGTTTTTCCCCAAATTTAAATCCTGTCGTACGTTTTAGGAGCGTTTTTCCCCAAATTTAAGTCCCGTCCACGACAGGGTATCTCCCGTCCTTCCCTAGGGTTTAGTTTGGTTTTACTGTAACAGTGTTGTACTACGAACAACCTTTGTTTAAGGAAAAGGGTTTAGGGTTTGATTAGGCGGCTCCGCGAAGCGGTGCCGCCTAATCCAACCCTAAACCCTTTTCCGTCCCGTTTTAGGAGCGTTTTTCCCCAAATTTAAAACCCGTCCACGACAGGGTATCACCCGTCCTTCCCTAGGTTTTAGTTTTGGTTTTTTTGCACCACGATTTTTGAAGGAAAAGAGTTTAGGGTTGGATTAGGCGGCTCCGCGAAGCGGTGCCGCCTAATCCAACCCTAAACCCTTTTCCGTCCCGTTTTAGGAGCGTTTTTCTCCAAATTTAAATCCCGTCCACGACAGGGTATCACCCGTCCTTACCTAGGGTTTAGTTTTGGTTTTACTGTAACAGTGTTGTACTACGAACAACCTTTGTTTAAGGAAAAGGGTTTAGGGTTTGATTAGGCGGCTCCGCGAAGCGGTGCCGCCTAATCCAACCCTAAACCCTTTTCCGTCCCGTTTTAGGAGCGTTTTTCCCCAAATTTTAAACCCGTCCACGACAGGGTATCACCCGTCCTTCCCTAGGTTTTAGTTTTGGTTTTTTTGCACCACGATTTTTGAAGGAAAAGAGTTTAGGGTTGGATTAGGCGGCTCCGCGAAGCGGTGCCGCCTAATCCAACCCTAAACCCTTTTCCGTCCCGTTTTAGGAGCGTTTTTCTCCAAATTTAAATCCCGTCCACGACAGGGTATCACCCGTCCTTACCTAGGGTTTAGTTTTGGTTTTTTTGAACCACGATTTTTTAAGGAAAAGGGTTTAGGGTTGGACTAGGCGGCTCCGCGAAGCGGTGCCGCCTAATCCATCCCTAAACCCTTTTCCGTCCCGTTTTAGGAGCGTTTTTCCCCAAATTTAAATCCCGTCCACGACAGGGTATCACCCGTCCTTCCCTAGGGTTTAGTTTTGGTTTTTTCTTTATGTGGTGTTGTACTACGAACAACCTTTGTTTAAGGAAAATGGTTTAAGGTTGGATTAGGCGGCTCCGCGAGCGTGCCGCCTAATCCAACCCTAAACCCTTTTCCGTCCCGTTTTAGGAGCGTTTTTCCCCAAATATAAATCCCGTCCACGACAGGGTATCACCCGTCCTTCCCTAGGGTTTAGTTTTGGTTTTTTTATGCAATGATGTTGTACTACGAATAATCTTTGTATAAGGAAAAGGGTTTAGGGTTGGATTAGGCGGCTCCGCGACGCGGTGCCGCCTAATCCAACCCTAAACCCTTTTCCGTTCCGTTTTAGGAGCGTTTTTCCCCAAATTTAAATCTCGTCCACGACAGGGTATCACCCGTCCTTCCCTAGGGTTTAGTTTTGGTTTTATCTGAATGAGTGTTGTACTACGAACAACCTTTGTTTAAGGAAAAGTGTTTAGGGTTGGATTAGGCGGCTCCGCGAGCGATGCGCCTAATCCACCCCTAAACCCTTTTCCGTACCGTTTTAGGAGCGCTTTTTCCTCAAATTTAAATCTGTCGTACGTTTTAGGAGCGTTTTCCCCAAATTTAAGTCCGTCCACGACAGGGTATCTCCCGTCCTTCCTAGGGTTTAGTTTGGTTTTCTCGTAATGTGTTGTACTACGAACAACCTTTGTTTAAGGAAAAGGGTTTAGGGTTTGATTAGGCGGCTCCGCGAAGCGGTGCCGCCTAATCCAACCCTAAACCCTTTTCCGTCCCGCTTTAGGAGCGTTTTTCCCCAAATTTAAAACCCGTCCCACAGTGGTATCACCCGTCCTTCCCTAGGGTTTAGTTTTGGTTTTTTTGCACCACGATTTTTGAAGGAAAAGAGTTTAGGGTTGGATTAGGCGGCTCCGGTGCCGCCTAATCCAACCCTAAACCCTTTTCCGTCCTGTTTTAGGAGCGTTTTTCTCCAAATTTAAATCCCGTCCACGACAGGGTATCACCCATCCTTACCTAGGGTTTAGTTTTGGTTTTTTTGAACCACGATTTTTTAAGGAAAAGGGTTTAGGGTTGGACTAGGCGGCTCCGCGAAGCGGTGCCGCCTAATCCATCCCTAAACCCTTTTCCGTCCCATTTTAGGAGCGTTTTTCCCCAAATTTAAATCCCGTCCACGACAGGGTATCACCCGTCCTTCCCTAGGGTTTAGTTTTGGTTTTTCTTTATGAATGATGTTGTACTACGAACAACCTTTGTTTAAGGAAAATGGTTTAAGGTTGGATTAGGCGGCTCCGCGAAGCGGTGCCGCCTAATCCAACCCTAAACCCCTTTTTCGTCCCGTTTTAGGAGCGTTTTTCCCCAAATATAAATCCCGTCCACGACAGGGTATCACCCGTCCTTCCCTAGGGTTTAGTTTTGGTTTTTATGTAATGTGTTGTACTACGAATAATCTTTGTATAAGGAAAAGGGTTTAGGGTTGGTTAGGCGGCTCGCAAGCGCGTGCCGCCTAATCCAACCCTAAACCCTTTCCTCCCGCTTTAGGAGCGTTTTCCCTAAATTTAAAACCCGTCCACGACAGGGTATCACCCGTCCTTCCCTAGGGTTTAGTTTTGGTTTTTTTGCACCACGATTTTTGAAGGAAAAGAGTTTAGGGTTGGATTAGGCGGCTCCGCGAAGCGGTGCCGCCTAATCCAACCCTAAACCCTTTTCCGTCCCGTTTTAGGAGCGTTTTCTCCCAAATTTAAATCCCGTCCACGACAGGGTATCACCCGTCCTTCCCTAGGGTTTAGTTTTGGTTTTTTTTTGCACCACGATTTTTTAAGGAAAAGGGTTTAGGGTTGGAGTAGGCGACTCGCAAGCGGTGCCGCCTAATCCATCCCTAGTCCCTTTTCCGTCCCGTTTTAGGAGCATTTTTCCCCAAATTTAAATCCCGTCCATGATAGAGTATAACCCGTCCTTCCCTAGGGTTTAGTTTTGGTTTTACTGTAACAGTGTTGTACTACGAACAACTTTTGTTTAAGGAAAAGGGTTTAGGGTTGGATTAGGCGGCTCCGCGAAGCGGTGCCGCCTAATCCAACCCTAAACCCTTTTCCGTCCCGTTTTAGGAGCGTTTTTCCCCAAATATAAATCCCGTCCACGACAGGGTATCACCCGTCCTTCCCTAGGGTTTAGTTTTGGTTTTACTGTAACAGTGTTGTACTACGGATAATCTTTGTATAAGGAAAAGGGTTTAGGGTTGGATTAGGCGGCTCCGCCGCCTAATCCAACCCTAAACCTTTTCCGTTCCGCTTTAGGAGCGTTTTCCCCAAATTTAAATCCCGTCCCACGATCGGGTATCATCCGTCCTTCCCTAGGGTTTAGTTTTGGGTTTTTGCACCATTTTTTTTTTTTAAGGAAAAGGGTTTAGGGTTGGATTAGGCGGCTCCGCGGTGACGCCTAATCCAACCCTAAACCCTTTTCCATCCCGTTTTAGTAGCGTTTTTCCCTAAATTTAAATCCCGTCCACGACAGGGTATCACCCGTCCTTCCTTAGGGTTTAGTTTTGGTTTTATCATGAATGAGTGTTGTACTACGAACAACCTTTGTTTAAGGAAAAGGGTTTAGGGTTGGATTAGGCGGCTCCGCGAAGCGGTGCGGCCTAATCCAACCCTTAAACCTTTTCTGTCCCGTTTTAGGAGCGTTTTTCCCCAAATTTAAATCCCGTCCACGACAGGGTATCACCCGTCCTTCCCTAGAGTTTAGTTTTTGTTTTTTTGAACCACGATTTTTTAAGGAAAAGGGTTTAGGGTTGGATTAGGCGGCTCCGCGAAGCGGTGCCGCCTAATCTAACCGTAAACCCTTTTCCATCCCGTTTTAGGATCGTTTTTCCCCAAATTTAAATCCCGTCCACGGCAGGATATCACCCGTCCTTCCCTAGGGTTTAGTTTTGGTTTTATCAGAATAAAGTGTTGTACTACGAACAACCTTTGTTTAAAGAAAAGGGTTTAGGGTTGGATTAGGCGGCTCCGCAAAGCGGTGCGGCCTAATCCAACCCTAAACCCTTTTCCGTCCCGTTTTAGGAGCGTTTTTCCCAAATTTAAATCCCGTCCACGACAGGGTATCACCCGTCCTTCCCTAGGGTTTAGTTTTTGTTTTTTTGCACCACGATTTTTTAAGGAAATGGGTTTAGGGTTGGATTAGGCGGCTCCGCGAAGCGGTGTCGCCTAATCCAACCCTAAACCCTTTTCCATCCCGTTTTAGGAGCGTTTTTCCCTAAATTTAAATCCCGTCCACGACAGGGTATCACCCGTCCTTCCCTAGGGTTTAGTTTTGGTTTTAATGTGATCTTTGCACTACGAACAACCTTTGTTTAAGGAAAAGGGTTTAGGGTTGGATTAGGCGGCTCGCGAAGCGAATGCGGCCTAATCCAACCCTTAAACCTTTTCTGTCCCGTTTTAGGAGCGTTTTTCCCCAAATTTAAATCCCGTCCACGACAGGGTATCACCCGTCCTTCCCTAGAGTTTAGTTTTTGTTTTTTAGCACCACGATTTTTTAAGGAAAAGGGTTTAGGGTTGGATTAGGCGGCTCCGCGAAGCAGTGCCGCCTAATCTAACCGTAAACCCTTTTCCATCCCGTTTTAGGATCGTTTTTCCCCAAATTTAAATGCCGTCCACGACAGGATATCACCCGTCCTTCCCTAGGGTTTAGTTTTGGTTTTTCGAATGTGAGTGTTGTACTACGAACAACCTTTGTTTAAAGAAAAGGTTTTAGGGTTGGATTAGGCGGCTCCGCAAAGCGGTGCGGCCTAATCCAACCCTAAACCCTTTTCCGTCCCGTTTTAGGAACGTTTTTCCCCAAATTTAAATCCCGTCCACGACAGGGTATCACCCGTCCTTCCCTAGGGTTTAGTTTTGGTTTTCTTTATGTAATACAGTGTTGTACTACGAACAACCTTTGTTTAAGGAAAAGGGTTTAGGGTTGGATTAGGCGGCTCCGCGAAGCGGAGCGGCTTAATCCAACCCTAAAACCATTTATGTCCCGTTTTAGGAGCGTTTTTCCCAAATTTAAATCCCGTCCACGACAGGGTATCACCCGTCCTTCCCTAGGGTTTAGTTTTTGTTTTTTTGCACCACGATTTTTTAAGGAAAAGGGTTTAGGGTTGGATTAGGCGGCTCCGCGAAGCGGTGCCGCCTAATCCAACCGTAAACCCTTTTCCATCCCGTTTTAGGATCATTTTTCCCCAAATTTAAATCCCGTCCACGGCAGGGTATCACCCGTCCTTCCCTAGGGTTTAGTTTTGGTTTTACTGTAACAGTGTTGTACTACGAACAACCTTTGTTTAAAGAAAAGTGTTTAGGGTTGGATTAGGCGGCTCCGCAAAGCGGTGCGGCCTAATCTAACCCTAAACCCTTTTCTGTAACGTTTTAGGAGCGTTTTTCCCCAAATTTAAGTCCTGTCCACAACAGGGTATCACCCGTCCTTCCCTAGGGTTTAGTTTTGGTTTTACTGTAACAGTGTTATACTACGAACAACCTTTGTTTAAGGAAAAGGGTTTAGGGTTGGATTAGGCGGCTCCGCGAAGCGGTGCCGCCTAATCCAACCGTAAACCCTTTTCCATCCCGTTTTAGGATCGTTTTTCCCCAAATTTAAATCTCGTCCACGGCAGGGTATCACCCGTCCTTCCCTAGGGTTTAGTTTTGGTTTTACTGTAACAGTGTTGTACTACGAACAACCTTTGTTTAAAGAAAAGTGTTTAGGGTTGGATTAGGCGGCTACGCAAAGCGGTGCGGCCTAATCCAACCCTAAACCCTTTTCCGTCCCGATTTAGGAGCGTTTTTCCCCAAATTTAAATCCCGTCCACGACAGGGTATCACCGGTCCTTCTCTAGGGTTTAGTTTTGGTTTTTTTGCACCACGATTTTTTAAGGAAAAGGGTTTAGGGTTGGATTAGGCGGCTCCGCGAAGCGGTGCCGCCTAATCCAACCCTAAACCCTTTTCCGTAACGTTTTAGGAGCGTTTTTCCCCAAATTTAAATCTTGTCCACAACAGGGTATCACCCGTCCTTCCCTAGGGTTTAGTTTTGGTTTTACTGTAACAGTGTTGTACTACGAACAACCTTTGTTTAAAGAAAAGGGTTTAGGGTTGGATTAGGCGGCTCCGCAAAGCGGTGCGGCCTAATCCAACCCTAAACCCTTTTCCGTCCCGTTTTAGGAGCGTTTTTACCCAAATTTAAATCCCGTCCACGACAGGGTATCACCTGTCCTTCCCTAGGGTTTAGTTTTGGTTTTACTGTAACAGTGTTGTACTACGAACAACCTTTGTTTAAGGAAAAGGGTTTAGGGTTGGATTAGGCGGCTCCGCGAAGCGGTGTCGCCTAATCCTACCCTAAACCCTTTTCCGTCCCGTTTTAGGAGCGTTTTTCCCCAAATATAAATCCCGTCCACGACAGGGTATCACCCGTCCTTCCCTAGGGTTTTGTTTTGGTTTTTTTGCACCACGATTTTTTAAGGAAAAGGGTTTAGGGTTGGATTAGGCGGCTGCGCGAAGCGGTGCCGCCTAATCCAGCCCTAAACCCTTTTCCAGCCCGTTTTAGGAGCGTTTTTCCCCAAATTTAAATATCGTCCTCGACAGGGTATCACCCGTTCTTCCCTAGGGTTTAGTTTTGGTTTTACTGTAACAGTGTTGTACTACGAATAATCTTTGTTTAAGCAAAAGGGTTTAGGGTTGGATTAGGCGGCTCCGCGAAGCGTTGCCGCCTAATCCAACCCTAAACCCTTTTCCGTCCCGTTTTAGGAGCGTTTTTCCCCAAATATAAATCCCGTCCACGACAGGGTATCACCCGTCCTTCCCTAGGGTTTAGTTTTGGTTTTACTGTAACAGTGTTGTACTACGAATAATCTTTGTATAAGGAAAAGGGTTTAGGGTTGGATTAGGCGGCTCCGCGAAGCGGTGCCGCCTAATCCAACCCTAAACCCTTTTCCCTCCCGTTTTAGGAGCGTTTTTCCCCAAATTTAAAACCCGTCCACGACAGGGTATCACCCGTCCTTCCCTAGGGTTTAGTTTTGGTTTTTTTGCACCACGATTTTTGAAGGAAAAGAGTTTAGGGTTGGATTAGGCGGCTCCGCGAAGCGGTGCCGCCTAATCCAACCCTAAACCCTTTTCCGTCCCGTTTTAGGAGCGTTTTTCTCCAAATTTAAATCCCGTCCACGACAGGGTATCACCCGTCCTTACCTAGGGTTTAGTTTTGGTTTTTTTGAACCACGATTTTTTAAGGAAAAGGGTTTAGGGTTGGAGTAGGCGACTCCGCGAAGCGGTGCCGCCTAATCCATCCCTAGTCCCTTTTCCGTCCCGTTTTAGGAGCATTTTTCCCCAAATTTAAATCCCGTCCATGATAGAGTATAACCCGTCCTTCCCTAGGGTTTAGTTTTGGTTTTACTGTAACAGTGTTGTACTACGAACAAATTTTGTTTAAGCAAAAGGGTTTAGGGTTGGATTAGGCGGCTCCGCGAAGCGTTGCCGCCTAATCCAACCCTAAACCCTTTTCCGTCCCGTTTTAGGAGCGTTTTTCCCCAAATATAAATCCCGTCCACGACAGGGTATCACCCGTCCTTCCCTAGGGTTTAGTTTTGGTTTTTCTGTAATGAGTGTTGTACTACGAATAATCTTTGTATAAGGAAAAGGGTTTAGGGTTGGATTAGGCGGCTCCGCAAGCGTGCCGCCTAATCCAACCCTAAACCCTTTTCCCTCCCGTTTTAGGAGCGTTTTCCCCAAATTTAAAACCCGTCCACGACAGGGTATCACCCGTCCTTCCCTAGGGTTTAGTTTTTTTTTTTTGCACCACGATTTTTTAAGGAAAAGGGTTTAGGGTTGGATTAGGCGGCTCGCGGCGGTGCCGCTAATCCAACCCTAAACCCTTTTCCGTCCCGTTTTAGGAGCGTTTTTCTCCAAATTTAAATCCCGTCCACGACAGGGTATCACCCGTCCTTACCTAGGGTTTAGTTTTGGTTTTTTTGAACCACGATTTTTTAAGGAAAAGGGTTTAGGGTTGGAGTAGGCGACTCCGCGAAGCGGTGCCGCCTAATCCATCCCTAGTCCCTTTTCCGTCCCGTTTTAGGAGCATTTTTCCCCAAATTTAAATCCCGTCCATGATAGAGTATAACCCGTCCTTCCCTAGGGTTTAGTTTTGGTTTTACTGTAACAGTGTTGTACTACGAACAAATTTTGTTTAAGGAAAAGGGTTTAGGGTTGGATTAGGCGGCTCCGCGAAGCGGTGCCGCCTAATCCAACCCTAAACCCTTTTCCGTCCCGTTTTAGGAGCGTTTTTCCCCAAATATAAATCCCGTCCACGACAGGGTATCACCCGTCCTTCCCTAGGGTTTAGTTTTGGTTTTACTGTAACAGTGTTGTACTACGGATAATCTTTGTATAAGGAAAAGGGTTTAGGGTTGGATTAGGCGGCTCCGCGAAGCGGTGCCGCCTAATCCAACCCTAAACCCTTTTCCGTTCCGTTTTAGGAGCGTTTTTCCCCAAATTTAAATCCCGTCCACGACTGGGTATCATCCGTCCTTCCCTAGGGTTTAGTTTTGGGTTTTTTGCACCACGATTTTTTAAGGAAAAGGGTTTAGGGTTGGATTAGGCGGCTCCGCGAAACGCGGAGCCGCCTAATCCAACCCTAAACCCTTTTCCATCCCGTTTTAGGAGCGTTTTTCCCTAAATTTAAATCCCGTCCACGACAGGGTATCACCCGTCCTTCCTTAGGGTTTAGTTTTGGTTTTACTGTAACAGTGTTGTACTACGAACAACCTTTGTTTAAGGAAAAGGGTTTAGGGTTGGATTAGGCGGCTCCGCGAAGCGGTGCGGCCTAATCCAACCCTTAAACCTTTTCTGTCCCGTTTTAGGAGCGTTTTTCCCCAAATTTAAATCCCGTCCACGACAGGGTATCACCCGTCCTTCCCTAGAGTTTAGTTTTTGTTTTTTTGAACCACGATTTTTTAAGGAAAAGGGTTTAGGGTTGGATTAGGCGGCTCGCGGGCGGTGCCGCCTAATCTAACCGTAAACCCTTTTCCATCCCGTTTTAGGATCGTTTTTCCCCAAATTTAAATCCCGTCCACGGCAGGATATCACCCGTCCTTCCCTAGGGTTTAGTTTTGGTTTTACTGTAACAGTGTTGTACTACGAACAACCTTTGTTTAAAGAAAAGGGTTTAGGGTTGGATTAGGCGGCTCCGCAAAGCGGTGCGGCCTAATCCAACCCTAAACCCTTTTCCGTCCCGTTTTAGGAGCGTTTTTCCCAAATTTAAATCCCGTCCACGACAGGGTATCACCCGTCCTTCCCTAGGGTTTAGTTTTTGTTTTTTTGCACCACGATTTTTAAGGAAAAGGGTTTAGGGTTGGATTAGGCGCTCGCGGCGTGTCGCCTAATCCAACCCTAAACCCTTTTCCATCCCGTTTTAGGAGCGTTTTTCCCTAAATTTAAATCCCGTCCACGATGTGGTATCACCCGTCCTTCCCTAGGGTTTAGTTTTGGTTTTTAATGTGATCTTTGTACTACGAACAACCTTTGTTTAAGGAAAAGGGTTTAGGGTTGGATTAGGCGGCTCCGCGAAGCGGTGCGGCCTAATCCAACCCTTAAACCTTTTCTGTCCCGTTTTAGGAGCGTTTTTCCCCAAATTTAAATCCCGTCCACGACAGGGTATCACCCGTCCTTCCCTAGAGTTTAGTTTTTTTTTTTTAGCACCACGATTTTTTAAGGAAAAGGGTTTAGGGTTGGATTAGGCGGCTCCGCGAAGCAGTGCCGCCTAATCTAACCGTAAACCCTTTTCCATCCCGTTTTAGGATCGTTTTTCCCCAAATTTAAATGCCGTCCACGACAGGATATCACCCGTCCTTCCCTAGGGTTTAGTTTTGGTTTTTCTTTAATGATGTTGTACTACGAACAACCTTTGTTTAAAGAAAAGGGTTTAGGGTTGGATTAGGCGGCTCCGCAAAGCGGTGCGGCCTAATCCAACCCTAAACCCTTTTCCGTCCCGTTTTAGGAACGTTTTTCCCCAAATTTAAATCCCGTCCACGACAAGGTATCATCCGTCCTTCCCTAGGGTTTAGTTTTGGTTTTTTTGTGAGTGTTGTACTACGAACAACCTTTGTTTAAGGAAAAGGGTTTAGGGTTGGATTAGGCGGCTCGTTTGCGAGCGGCTTAATCCAACCCTAAAACCATTTATGTCCCCTTTTAGGAGCGTTTTTCCCAAATTTAAATCCCGTCCACGATGTGGTATCACCCGTCCTTCCCTAGGGTTTAGTTTTTTTTTTTTTGCACCACGATTTTTTAAGGAAAAGGGTTTAGGGTTGGATTAGGCGGCTCCGCGAAGCGGTGCCGCCTAATCCAACCGTAAACCCTTTTCCATCCCGTTTTAGGATCATTTTTCCCCAAATTTAAATCCCGTCCACGGCAGGGTATCACCCGTCCTTCCCTAGGGTTTAGTTTTGGTTTTACTGTAACAGTGTTGTACTACGAACAACCTTTGTTTAAAGAAAAGGGTTTAGGGTTGGATTAGGCGGCTCCGCAAAGCGGTGCGGCCTAATCCAACCCTAAACCCTTTTCCGTCCCGTTTTAGGAGCGTTTTTACCCAAATTTAAATCCGTCCACATGTGGTATCACCTGTCCTTCCCTAGGGTTTAGTTTTGGTTTTTCAGAATAAAGTGATGTTGTACTACGAACAACCTTTGTTTAAGGAAAAGGGTTTAGGGTTGGATTAGGCGGCTCCGCGAAGCGGTGTCGCCTAATCCTACCATAAACCCTTTTCCGTCCCGTTTTAGGAGCGTTTTTCCCCAAATATAAATCCCGTCCACGACAGGGTATCACCCGTCCTTCCCTAGGGTTTTGTTTTGGTTTTTTTGCACCATTTTTTTTAAGGAAAAGGGTTTAGGGTTGGATTAGGCGGCTGCGCGGCGGTGCCGCTAATCCAGCCCTAAACCCTTTTCCAGCCCGCTTTAGGAGCGTTTTTCCCCAAATTTAAATATCGTCCTCGACAGGGTATCACCCGTTCTTCCCTAGGGTTTAGTTTTGGTTTTACTGTAACAGTGTTGTACTACGAATAATCTTTGTTTAAGCAAAAGGGTTTAGGGTTGGATTAGGCGGCTCGCGGCGTTGCGCCTAATCCAACCCTAAACCCTTTTAAAATCCCGTTTTAGGAGCGTTTTCCCCAAATATAAATCCCGCCCACGACAGGGTATCACCCGTCCTTCCCTAGGGTTTAGTTTTGGTTTTACTGTAACAGTGTTGTACTACGAATAATCTTTGTATAAGGAAAAGGGTTTAGGGTTGGATTAGGCGGCTCCGCGAAGCGGTGCCGCCTAATCCAACCCTAAACCCTTTTCCGTCCCGTTTTAGGAGCGTTTTTCCCCAAATTTAAATCCCGTCCACGACAGGGTATCACCCGTCCTTCCCTAGGGTTTAGTTTTGGTTTTTTTGCACCACGATTTTTGAAGGAAAAGAGTTTAGGGTTGGATTAGGCGGCTCCGCGAAGCGGTGCCGCCTAATCCAACCCTAAACCCTTTTCCGTCCCGTTTTAGGAGCGTTTTTCTCCAAATTTAAATCCCGTCCACGACAGGGTATCACCCGTCCTTACCTAGGGTTTAGTTTTGGTTTTTTTGAACCACGATTTTTTTTTTTTTAAGGAAAAGGGTTTAGGGTTGGAGTAGGCGACTCCGCGAAGCGGTGCCGCCTAATCCATCCCTAGTCCCATTTCCGTCCCGTTTTAGGAGCATTTTTCCCCAAATTTAAATCCCGTCCATGATAGAGTATAACCCGTCCTTCCCTAGGGTTTAGTTTTGGTTTTACTGTAACAGTGTTGTACTACGAACAAATTTTGTTTAAGGAAAAGGGTTTAGGGTTGGATTAGGCGGCTCCGCCTAATCCAACCCTAAACCCTTTTCCGTCCCGTTTTAGGAGCGTTTTTCCCCAAATATAAATCCCGTCCACGACAGGGTATCACCCGTCCTTCCCTAGGATTTAGTTTTGGTTTTTCGCAATAATGATGTTGTACTACGGATAATCTTTGTATAAGGAAAAGGGTTTAGGGTTGGATTAGGCGGCTCCGCGGCGTGCCGCCTAATCCAACCCTAAACCCTTTTCCGCCCGCTTTAGGAGCGTTTTCCCCAAATTTAAATCCCGTCCACGATAGGGTATCATCCGTCCTTCCTAGGGTTTAGTTTTGGGTTTTTTGCACCACGATTTTTTAAGGAAAAGGGTTTAGGGTTGGATTAGGCGGCTCCGCGAAGCGGTGTCGCCTAATCCAACCCTAAACCCTTTTCCATCCCGTTTTAGGAGCGTTTTTCCCTAAATTTAAATCCCGTCCACGACAGGGTATCACCCGTCCTTCCTTAGGGTTTAGTTTTGGTTTTATATGAATGAGTGTTGTACTACGAACAACCTTTGTTTAAGGAAAAGGGTTTAGGGTTGGATTAGGCGGCTCCGCGAAGCGGTGCGGCCTAATCCAACCCTTAAACCTTTTCTGTCCCGTTTTAGGAGCGTTTTTCCCCAAATTTAAATCCCGTCCACGACAGGGTATCACCCGTCCTTCCCTAGAGTTTAGTTTTTGTTTTTTTGAACCACGATTTTTTAAGGAAAAGGGTTTAGGGTTGGATTAGGCGGCTCCGCGAAGCGGTGCCGCCTAATCTAACCGTAAACCCTTTTCCATCCCGTTTTAGGATCGTTTTTCCCCAAATTTAAATCCCGTCCACGGCAGGATATCACCCGTCCTTCCCTAGGGTTTAGTTTTGGTTTTACTGTAACAGTGTTGTACTACGAACAACCTTTGTTTAAAGAAAAGGGTTTAGGGTTGGATTAGGCGGCTCCGCAAAGCGGTGCGGCCTAATCCAACCCTAAACCCTTTTCCGTCCCGTTTTAGGAGCGTTTTTCCCAAATTTAAATCCCGTCCACGACAGGGTATCACCCGTCCTTCCCTAGGGTTTAGTTTTTGTTTTTTTGCACCACGATTTTTTAAGGAAATGGGTTTAGGGTTGGATTAGGCGGCTCCGCGAAGCGGTGTCGCCTAATCCAACCCTAAACCCTTTTCCATCCCGTTTTAGGAGCGTTTTTCCCTAAATTTAAATCCCGTCCACGACAGGGTATCACCCGTCCTTCCCTAGGGTTTAGTTTTGGTTTTAATGTGATCTTTGTACTACGAACAACCTTTGTTTAAGGAAAAGGGTTTAGGGTTGGATTAGGCGGCTCGCGAAGCGTGCGGCCTAATCCAACCCTTAAACCTTTTCTGTCCCGATTTTAGGAGCGTTTTTCCCCAAATTTAAATCCCGCCCACGACAGGGTATCACCCGTCCTTCCCTAGGGTTTAGTTTTGTTTTTTAGCACCACGATTTTTTTTTAAGGAAAAGGGTTTAGGGTTGGATTAGGCGGCTCGCGAAAGCGGTGCCGCCTAATCTAACCGTAAACCCTTTTCCATCCCGTTTTAGGATCGTTTTTCCCCAAATTTAAATGCCGTCCACGACAGGATATCACCCGTCCTTCCCTAGGGTTTAGTTTTGGTTTTACTGTAACAGTGTTGTACTACGAACAACCTTTGTTTAAAGAAAAGGGTTTAGGGTTGGATTAGGCGGCTCCGCAAAGCGGTGCGGCCTAATCCAACCCTAAACCCTTTTCCGTCCCGTTTTAGGAACGTTTTTCCCCAAATTTAAATCCCGTCCACGACAGGGTATCACCCGTCCTTCCCTAGGGTTTAGTTTTGGTTTTACTGTAACAGTGTTGTACTACGAACAACCTTTGTTTAAGGAAAAGGGTTTAGGGTTGGATTAGGCGGCTCCGCGAAGCGGAGCGGCTTAATCCAACCCTAAAACCATTTATGTCCCGTTTTAGGAGCGTTTTTCCCAAATTTAAATCCCGTCCACGACAGGGTATCACCCGTCCTTCCCTAGGGTTTAGTTTTGGTTTTTTTGCACCACGATTTTTTAAGGAAAAGGGTTTAGGGTTGGATTAGGCGGCTCCGCGAAGTGGTGCCGCCTAATCCAACCCTAAACCCTTTTCCGTCCCATTTTAGGAGCGTTTTTCTCCAAATTTAAATCCCGTCCATGACAGGGTATCACCCGTCCTTCCCTAGGGTTTAGTTTTGGTTTTTTTGCACCACGATTTTTTAAGGAAAAGAATTTAGGGTTGGACTAGGCGGCTCCGCGAAGCGGTGCCGCCTAATCCAACCCTAAACCCTTTTCCGTCCCGTTTTAGGAGCGTTTTTCCCCAAATTTAAATCCCGTCCACGACAGGGTATCACCCGTCCTTCCATAGGGTTTAGTTTTGGTTTTACTGTAACAGTGTTGTATTAAGAACAACCTTTGTTTAAGGAAAAGGGTTTAGGGTTGGATTAGGCGGCTCCGCGAAGCGGTGCGGCCTAATCCAATCCTAAACCCTTTTCCGTCCCGTTTTAGGAGTGTTTTTCCCCAAATTTAAATCCCGTCCACGACAGGGTATCACCCGTCCTTCCCTAGGGTTTAGTTTTGGTTTTTTTGCACCACGATTTTTTAAGGAAAAGGGTTTAGGGTTGGACTAGGCGACTCCGCGAAGCGGTGCCGCCTAATCCAACCCTAAACCCTTTTTCGTCCCGTTTTAGGAGCGTGTTTCCCCAAATTTAAATCCCGTCCATGACAGGGTATCACCCGTCCTTCCCTAGGGTTTAGTTTTGGTTTTACTGTAACTGTGTTGTACTACCAAAAACCTTTGTTTAAGGAAAAGGGTTTAGGGTTGGATTAGGCGGCTCTGCGAAGCGGTGCGGCCTAATTCAACCCTAAACCCTTTTCCGTCCCGCTTTAGGATCGTTTTTCCCCGAATTTAACTACCGTCCACGACAGGGTATCACCCGTCCTTCCCTAGGGTTTAGTTTTGGTTTTTTTGCACCACGATTTTTTAAGGAAAAGGGTTTAAGGTTGGATTAGGCGGCTCCGCGAAGCGGTGCCGCCTAATCCAGCCCTAAACCCTTTTCCGTCCCGTTTTAGGAGCGTTTTTCACCAAATTTAAATCCCGTCCACGACAGGATATCACCTGTCCTTCCCTAGGGTTTAGTTTTGGTTTTTTTGGACCACTATTTTTTAAGGAAAAGGGTTTAAGATTGGATTAGGCGGCTCCGCGAAGCGGTGCCGCCTAATCTAAACCTATACCCTTTTCCGTCCCGTTTTAGGAGCGTTTTTCCCCAAATTTAAATCTCGTCCACGACAGGGCATCACTCGTCCTTCCCTTGGGTTTAGTTTTGGTTTTACTGTAACAGTGTTGTACTACGAATAATCTTTGTTTAAGGAAAAGGGTTTAGGGTTGGATTAGGTGTCTCCGCCAAGCGGTGCCGCCTAATCCAACCCTAAACCTTTTTCCGTCCCGTTTTAGGAGCGTTTTTCCCCAAATTTAAATCCCGTCCACGACAGGGTATCACCCGTCCTTCCCTAGGGTTTAGTTTTGGTTTTACTGTAACAATGTTGTACTACGAACAACCTTTGTTTAAGGAAAAGGGTTTAGGGTTGGATTAAGCGGCTCCGCGAAGTGGTTCCGCCTAATCCAACCCTAAACCCTTTTCCGTCCCGTTTTAGGAGCCTTTTTCCCCAAATTTAAATCCCGTCCACGACAGTGTATCACCCTTCCTTCCCTAGCGTTTAGTTTTGGTTTTTGCACCACGATTTTTTAAGGAAAAGGGTTTAGGGTTGGATTAGGCGGCTCCGCGAAGTGGTGCCGCCTAATCCAACCCTAAACCCTTTTCCGTCCCGTTTTAGGAGCGTTTTTTTCCAAATTTAAATCCCGTCCACGACAGGGTATCACCCGTCTTTCCCTAGGGTTTAGTTTTGGTTTTTTTGTACCACCATTTTTTAAGGAAAAGGGTTTAGGGTTGGACTACGCGGCTCCGCGAAGCGGTGCCGCCTAATCCAACCCTAAACCCTTTTCCGTCCCGTTTTAGGAGCGTTTTTCCCCAAATTTAAATCCCGTCCACGACAGGGTATCACCCGTCCTTCCCTAGGGTTTAGTTTTGGTTTTTTGCACCACGATTTTTTAAGGAAAAGGGTTTAGGGTTGGATTAGGCGGCTCCGCGAAGCGATGCCGCCTAATCCAACCCTAAACCCTTTTCCATCCCGTTTTAGGAGCGTTTTTCCCTAAATTTAAATCCCGTCCACGACAGGGTATCACCCGTCCTTCCCTAGGGTTTAGTTTTGGTTTTCTGTGTGAGTGTTGTACTACGAACAACCTTTGTTTAAGGAAAAGGGTTTAGGGTTGGATTAGGCGGCTCCGCGAGCGGTGCGGCCTAATCCAACCCTAAACCCTTTTTTAAAATCCCGCTTATAGGAGCGTTTTTCCCCAAATTTAAATCCCGTCCACGACGGGGTATCACCCGTCCTTCCCTAGGGTTTAGTTTTGGTTTTTTTGCACCACGATTTTTTTAAGGAAAAGGGTTTAGGGTTGGATTAGGCTGCTCGCGGCGTGTCTTTGCCGCCTAATCCAACCCTAAACCCTTTTCCATCCCGTTTAGGAGCGTTTTTCCCCAAATTTAAATCCCGTCCACGACAGGGTATCACCCGTCCTTCCCTAGGGTTTAGTTTTGGTTTTTCTTTATGTGAGTGTTGTACTACCAAAACCTTTGTTTAAGGAAAAGGGTTTAGGGTTGGATTAGGCGGCTCCGCGAAGCGGTGCGGCCTAATTCAACCCTAAACCCTTTTCCGTCCCGCTTTAGGATCGTTTTTCCCCAAATTTAAATCCCGTCCACGACAGGGTATCACCCGTCCTTCCCTAGGGTTTAGTTTTGGTTTTCTTTAATGTGAGTGTTGTACTAAGAACAACCTTTGTTTAAGGAAAATGGTTTAGGGTTGGATTAGGCGGTTCCGCGAAGCGGTGCGGCCTAATCCAACCCTAAACCCTTTTCCGTCCCGTTTTAGGAGCGTTTTTCCCCAAATTTAAATCCCGTCCACGACAGGTTATCACCCGTCCTTCCCTAGGGTTTAGTTTTGGTTTTTTGCACCACGATTTTTTAAGGAAAAGGGTTTAGGGTTGGATTACGCGGCTCCGCGAAGCGATGTCGCCTAATCCAACCCTAAACCCTTTTCCATCCCGTTTTAGGAGCGTTTTTCCCTAAATTTAAATCCCGTCCACGGAGGTGGTATCACCCGTCCTTCCCTAGGGTTTAGTTTTGGTTTTTTCTTTAATGTGAGTGTTGTACTAAGAACAACCTTTGTTTAAGGAAAAGGGTTTAGGGTTGGATTAGGCGGTTCCGCGGCGTGCGGCCTAATCCAACCCTAAACCCTTTCCGTCCCGCTTTAGGAGCGTTTTTCCCCAAATTTAAATCCCGTCCACGACAGGGTATCACCCGTCCTTCCCTAGGGTTTAGTTTTGGTTTTTTGCACCACGATTTTTTAAGGAAAAGGGTTTAGGGTTGGATTAGGCGGCTCCGCGAAGCGATGCCGCCTAATCCAACCCTAAACCCTTTTCCATCCCGTTTTAGGAGCGTTTTTCCCTAAATTTAAATCCCGTCCACGACAGGGTATCACCCGTCCTTCCCTAGGGTTTAGTTTTGGTTTTTCGCAATGAGTGTTGTACTACGAACAACCTTTGTTTAAGGAAAAGGGTTTAGGGTTGGATTAGGCGGCTCCGCGAAGCGGTGCGGCCTAATCCAACCCTAAACCCTTTTCCGTCCCGCTATAGGAGCGTTTTTCCCCAAATTTAAATCCCGTCCACGACAGGGTATCACCCGTCCTTCCCTAGGGTTTAGTTTTGGTTTTTTTGCACCACGATTTTTTAAGGAAAAGGGTTTAGGGTTGGATTAGGCTGCTCCGCGAAGCGGTGCTGCCTAATCCAACCCTAAACCCTTTTCCATCCCGTTTTAGGAGCGTTTTTCCCTAAATTTAAATCCCGTCCACGACAGGGTATCACCCGTCCTTCCCTAGGGTTTAGTTTTGGTTTTACTGTAACAGTGTTGTACTACCAAAAACCTTTGTTTAAGGAAAAGGGTTTAGGGTTGGATTAGGCGGCTCCGCGAAGCGGTGCGGCCTAATTCAACCCTAAACCCTTTTCCGTCCCGCTTTAGGATCGTTTTTCCCCAAATTTAAATCCCGTCCACGACAGGGTATCACCCGTCCTTCCCTAAGGTTTAGTTTTGGTTTTTTTGCACCATGATTTTTTAAGGAAAAGGGTTTAAGGTTGGATTAGGCGGCTCCGCGAAGCGGTGCCGCCTAATCCAACCCTAAACCCTTTTCCGTCCCTTTTTAGGAGCGTTTTTCCCCAAATTTAAATATCGTCCTCGACAGGGTATCACCCGTCCTTCCCTAGGGTTTAGTTTTGGTTTTACTGTAACAGTGTTGTACTACGAATAATCTTTGTTTAAGCAAAAGGGTTTAGGGTTGGATTAGGCGGCTCCGCGAAGCGGTGCCGCCTAATCTAACCCTAGACCCCAAAATCCCGCTTTAGGAGCGTTTTTCCCCAAATTTAAATCCCGCCCACGACAGGGTATCACCCGTCCTTCCCTAGGGTTTAGTTTTGGTTTTTATGAATGAGTGTTGTACTACGAACAACCTTTGTTTAAGGAAAAGGGTTTAGGGTTGGATTAGGCGGCTCCGCGAAGCGGTGCGGCCTAATCCAACCCTAAACCCTTTTCCGTCCCGCTATAGGAGCGTTTTTCCCCAAATTTAAATCCCGTCCACGACAGGGTATCACCCGTCCTTCCCTAGGGTTTAGTTTTGGTTTTTTTGCACCACGATTTTTTAAGGAAAAGGGTTTGGGGTTGGATTATGCTGCTCCGCGAAGCGGTGCCACCTAATCCAACCCTAAACCCTTTTCCGTAACATTTTAGGAGCGTTTTTCCCCAAATTTAAATCCCGTCCACGACAGGGTATCACCCGTCCTTCCCTAGGGTTTAGTTTTGGTTATACTGTAACAGTGTTATACTACGAACAACCTTTGTTTAAGGAAAAGGTTTTAGGGTTGGATTAGGCGGCTTCGCGAAGTGGTTCCACCTAATCCAACCCTAAACCCTTTTCCGTCCCGTTTTAGGAGCCTTTTTCCCCAAATTTAAATCCCGTCCACGACAGGGTATCACCCGTCCTTCTCTAGGGTTTAGTTTATGTTTTTTTGCAAGACGATTTTTTAAGGAAAAGGGTTTAGGGTTGGATTAGGCGGCTCCGCGAAGCGGTGCCGCCTAATCCAACCCTAAACCCTTTTCCATCCCGTTTTAGGAGCGTTTTTCCCTAAATTTAAATCCCGTCCACGACAGGGTATCACCCGTCCTTCCCTAGGGTTTAGTTTTGGTTTTACTGTAACAGTGTTGTACTACGAAAAACCTTTGTTTAAGGAAAAGGGTTTAGGGTTGGATTAGGCGGCTCCGCGAAGCGGTGCGGCCTAATCCAACCCTAAACACTTTCCATCCCGTTTTAGGAGCGTTTTTCCCCAAATTTAAATCCCGTCCATGACAGGGTATCCCCCGTCCTTCCCTAGGGTTTAGTTTTGGTTTTACTGTAACAGTGTTGTACTACCAAAAACCTTTGTTTAAGGAAAAGGGTTTAGGGTTGGATTAGGCGGCTCTGCGAAGCGGTGCGGCCTAATTCAACCCTAAACCCTTTTCCGTCCCGCTTTAGGATCGTTTTTCCCCAAATTTAAATCCCGTCCACGACAGGGTATCACCCGTCCTTCCCTAAGGTTTAGTTTTGGTTTTTTTGCACCATGATTTTTTAAGGAAAAGGGTTTAAGGTTGGATTAGGCGGCTCCGCGAAGCGGTGCCGCCTAATCCAACCCTAAACCCTTTTCCGTCCCGTTTTAGGAGCGTTTTCCCCAAATTTAAATATCGTCCTCGACAGGGTATCACCCGTCCTTCCCTAGGGTTTAGTTTTGGTTTTACTGTAACAGTGTTGTACTATGAATAATCTTTGTTTAAGCAAAAGGGTTTAGAGTTGGATTAGGCGGCTCCGCGAAGCGGTGCCGCATAATCTAACCCTAAACCCTTTTCCGTCCCGTTTTAGGAGCGTTTTTCCCCAAATTTAAATCCCGTCCACGACAGGGTATCACCTGTCCTTCCCTAGGGTTTAGTTTTGGTTTTTTTGCACCACGATTTTTTAAGGAAAAGGGTTTAGGGTTGGATTAGGCGGCTCCGCGAAGCGGTGCCGCCTAATCTAAACCTATACCCTTTTCCGTCCCGTTTTAGGAGCGTTTTCCCCCAAATTTAAATCTCGTCCACGACAAGGCATCACCCGTCCTTCCCTTGGGTTTAGTTTTGGTTTTACTGTAACAGTGTTGTACTACGAATAATCTTTGTTTAAGGAAAAGGGTTTAGGGTTGGATTATGTGGCTCCGCGAAGCGGTGCCGCCTAATCCAACCCTAAACCCTTTTCCGTTCCGTTTTAGGAGCGTTTTTCCCAAAATTTAAATCCCGTCCACGACAGGGTATCACCCGTCCTTCCCTAGGGTTTAGTTTTGGTTTTACTGTAACAATGTTGTACTACGAACAACCTTTGTTTAAGAAAAAGGGTTTAGGGTTGGATTAGGCGGCTCCGCGAAGTGGTTCCGCCTAATCCAACCCTAAACCCTTTTCCGTCCCATTTTAGGAGCCTTTTTCCCCAAATTTAAATCCCGTCCACGACAGTGTATGACCCGTCCTTCCCTAGGGTTTAGTTTTGGTTTTCTTGCACCACGATTTTTTAAGGAAAAGGGTTTAGGGTTGGATTAGGCGGCTCCGTGAAGTGGTGCCGCCTAATCCAACCCTAAACCCTTTTCCGTCCCGTTTTAGGAGCGTTTTTCTCCAAATTTATATCCCGTCCACGACAGGGTATCACCCGTCCTTCCCTAGGGTTTAGTTTTGGTTTTTTTGCACCACGATTTTTTAAGGAAAAGGGTTTAGGGTTGGACTAGGCGGCTCCGCGAAGCGGTGCCGCCTAATCCAACCCTAAACCCTTTTCCGTCCCATTTTAGGAGCGTTTTTCCCCAAATTTAAATCCCGTCCACGACAGGGTATCACCCGTCCTTCCCTAGAGTTTAGTTTTGGTTTTTCTTGTATGTGAGTGTTGTACTAAGAACAACCTTTGTTTAAGGAAAAGGGTTTAGGGTTGGATTAGGCGGCTCCGCGAAGCGGTGCGGCCTAATCCAACCCTAAACCCTTTAAAATCGTTTTTAGGAGCGTTTTCCCCCAAATTTAAATCCCGTCCACGACAGGGTATCACCCGTCCTTCCCTAGGGTTTAGTTTTGGTTTTTTTGCACCACGATTTTTTAAGGAAAAGGGTTTAGGGTTGGATTAGGCGGCTCCGTGAAGCGATGCCGCCTAATCCAACCCCCATCCCTTTTCCATCCCGTTTTAGAAGCGTTTTTCCCTAAATTTAAATCCCGTCCACGACAGGGTATCACACGTCCTTCCCTAGGGTTTAGTTTTGGTTTTACTGTAACAGTGTTGTACTACGAACAACCTTTGTTTAAGGAAAAGGGTTTAGGGTTGGATTAGGCGGCTCCGCGAAGCGGTGCGGCCTAATCCAACCCTAAACCCTTTTCCGTCCCGCTTTAGGTGCGTTTTTCCCCAAATTTAAATCCCGTCCACGACAGGGTATCACCCGTCCTTCCCTAAGGTTTAGTTTTGGTTTTTTTGCACCACGATTTTTTAAGGAAAAGGGTTTAGGGTTGAAATAGGCGGCTCCGCAAGCGTGCCGCCTAATCCAACCCTAAACCCTTTTCCGTAACGTTTTAGGAGCGTTTTTCCCCAATCTAAATCCCGTCCACGACAGGGTATCACTCGTCCTTCCCTAGGATTTAGTTTTGGTTTTTTTGCACCACGATTTTTTAAGGAAAAGGGTTTAGGGTTGGATTAGGCGGCTCCGCGAAGCGATGCCGCCTAATCCAACCCTAAACCCTTTTCCGTCACGTTTTAGGAGCGTTTTTTCCCTAAATTTAAATCCCGTCCACGACATGGGTATCACCCGTCCTTCCCTAGGGTTTAGTTTTGGTTTTTTTTATGAGTGTTGTACTACGAACAACCTTTGTTTAAGGAAAAGGGTTTAGGGTTGGATTAGGCGGCTCGCGAGCGTGCGGCCTAATCCAACCCTAAACCCTTTTCCGTCCCGCTTTAGGAGCGTTTTTCCCCAAATTTAAATCCCGTCCACGACAGGGTATCACCCGTCCTTCCCTAGGGTTTAGTTTTGGTTTTACTGTAACAGTGTTATACTACGAAAAACCTTTGTTTAAGGAAAAGGGTTTAGGGTTGGATTAGGCGGCTCCGCGAAGTGGTTCCGCCTAATCCAACCCTAAACCCTTTTCCGTCCCGTTTTAGGAGCCTTTTTCCCCAAATTTAAATCCCGTCCACGACAGGGTATCACCCGTCCTTCCCTAGGGTTTAGTTTATGTTTTTTTGCACGACGATTTATTAAGGAAAAGGGTTTAGGGTTGGATTAGGCGGCTCCGCGAAGCGGTTCCGCCTAATCCAACCCTAAACCCTTTTCCATCCCGTTTTTAGGAGCGTTTTCCCTAAATTTAAATCCCGTCCACGACGTGGTATCACCCGTCCTTCCCTAGGGTTTAGTTTTGGTTTTATCGTAATATGTGTGTTGTACTACGAACAACCTTTGTTTAAGGAAAAGGGTTTAGGGTTGGATTAGGCGGCTCCATGAAGCGGTGCCGCCTAATCCAACCCTAAACCCTTTTCCGTCCCGCTTTAGGAGCGTTTTTCCCCAAATTTAAATCCCGTCCACGATGTGGGTATCACCCGTCCTTTCCTAGGGTTTAGTTTTGGTTTTCTAATGTGAGTGTTATACTACGAACAACCTTTGTTTAAGGAAAAGGGTTTAGGGTTGGATTAGGCGGCTCCGCGAAGTGGTTCCGCCTAATCCAACCCTAAACCCTTTTCCGTCCCGTTTTAGGAGCCTTTTTCCCCAAATTTAAATCCCGTCCACGACAGGGTATCACCCGTCCTTCCCTAGGGTTTAGTTTTGGTTTTTTTTTTGCACCACGATTTTTTTAAGGGAAAGGGTTTAGGGTTGGATTAGGCGGCTCCGCGGCGTGCCGCCTAATCCAACCCTAAACCCTTTTCCATCCCGTTTTAGGAGCGTTTTTCCCTAAATTTAAATCCCGTCCACGACAGGGTATCACCCGTCCTTCCCTAGGGTTTAGTTTTGGTTTTTGTAATAAAGTGTTGTACTACGAAAAACCTTTGTTTAAGGAAAAGGGTTTAAGGTTGGATTAGGCGGCTCGCAAGCGGTGCGGCCTAATCCAACCCTAAACACTTTCCATCCCGTTTTAGGAGCGTTTTTCCCCAAATTTAAATCCCGTCCATGACAGGTATCCCCGTCCTTCCCTAGGGTTTAGTTTTGGTTTTACTGTAACAGTGTTGTACTACCAAAAACCTTTGTTTAAGGAAAAGGGTTTAGGGTTGGATTAGGCGGCTCTGCGAAGCGGTGCGGCCTAATTCAACCCTAAACCCTTTTCCGTCCCGCTTTAGGATCGTTTTTCCCCAAATTTAAATCCCGTCCACGACAGGGTATCACCCGTCCTTCCCTAAGGTTTAGTTTTGGTTTTTTTGCACCATGATTTTTTAAGGAAAAGGGTTTAGGGTTGGATTAGGCGGCTCCGCGAAGCGGTGCCGCCTAATCTAAACCTATACCCTTTTCCGTCCCGTTTTAGGAGCGTTTTCCCCCAAATTTAAATCTCGTCCACGACAAGGCATCACCCGTCCTTCCCTTGGGTTTAGTTTTGGTTTTTCTTTAATAAAGTGTTGTACTACGAATAATCTTTGTTTAAGGAAAAGGGTTTAGGGTTGGATTATGTGGCTCGCGAAGCGCGTGCCGCCTAATCCAACCCTAAACCCTTTCCGTTCCGCTTTAGGAGCGTTTTTCCCAAAATTTAAATCCCGTCCACGACAGGGTATCACCCGTCCTTCCCTAGGGTTTAGTTTTGGTTTTTTGTAACAATGTTGTACTACGAACAACCTTTGTTTAAGGAAAAGGGTTTAGGGTTGGATTAGGCGGCTCGGCAAGTGGTTCCGCCTAATCCAACCCTAAACCCTTTTCCGTCCCATTTTAGGAGCCTTTTTCCCCAAATTTAAATCCCGTCCCACGATGTGATTTGTATGACCCGTCCTTCCCTAGGGTTTAGTTTTGGTTTTCTTGCACCACGATTTTTTAAGGAAAAGGGTTTAAGGTTGGATTAGGCGGCTCCGCGAAGTGGTGCCGCCTAATCCAACCCTAAACCATTTTCCGTCCCGTTTTAGGAGCGTTTTTCTCCAAATTTATATCCCGTCCACGACAGGGTATCACCCATCCTTCCCTAGGGTTTATTTTTGGTTTTTTTGCACCACGATTTTTTAAGGAAAAGGGTTTAGGGTTGGACTAGGCGGCTCGCAGCGGTGCCGCCTAATCCAACCCTAAACCCTTTTCCGTCACATTTTAGGAGCGTTTTTCCCCAAATTTAAATCCCGTCCACGACAGGGTATCACCCGTCCTTCCCTAGAGTTTAGTTTCGGTTTTACTGTAACAATGTTGTACTAAGAACAACCTTTGTTTAAGGAAAAGGGTTTAGGGTTGGATTAGGCGGCTCCGCGAAGCGGTGCGGCCTAATCCAACCCTAAACCCTTTTCCGTCCCGCTTTAGGTGCGTTTTTCCCCAAATTTAAATCCCGTCCACGACAGGGTATCACCCGTCCTTCCCTAAGGTTTAGTTTTGGTTTTTTTGCACCACGATTTTTTAAGGAAAAGGGTTTAGGGTTGAAATAGGCGGCTCCGCGAAGCGGTGCCGCCTAATCCAACCCTAAACCCTTTTCCGTAACGTTTTAGGAGCGTTTTTCCCCCAATTTAAATCCCGTCCACGACAGGGTATCACCCGTCCTTCCCTAGGATTTAGTTTTGGTTTTTTTGCACCACGATTTTTTAAGGAAAAGGGTTTAGGGTTGGATTAGGCGGCTCGCAAGCGGTGCCGCCTAATCCAACCCTAAACCCTTTTCCATCCCATTTTAGGAGCGTTTTTCCTAAATTTAAATCCCGTCCCACGACAGTGGTATCAGCCGTCCTTCCCTAGGGTTTAGTTTTGGTTTTATTATGAATGAGTGTTGTACTACGAACAACCTTTGTTTAAGGAAAAGGGTTTAGGGTTGGATTAGGCGGCTCCGCGAAGCGGTGCGGCCTAATCCAACCCTAAACCCTTTTTCGTCCCGCTATAGGAGCGTTTTTCCCCAAATTCAAATCCCGTCCACGACAGGGTATCACCCGTCCTTCCCTAGGGTTTAGTTTTTGTTTTTTTGCACCACGATTTTTTAAGGAAACGGGTTTAAAGTTGGATTAGGCTGCTCCGCGAAGCGGTGCCGCCTAATCCAACCCTAAACCCTTTTCCGTAACGTTTTAGGAGCGTTTTTCCCCAAATTTAAATCCCGTCCACGACAGGGTATCACCCGTCCTTCCCTAGGGTTTAGTTTTGGTTTTACTGTAACAGTGTTATACTACGAGCAACCTTTGTTTAAGGAAAAGGGTTTAGGGTTGGATTAGGCTGCTCCGCGAAGCGGTGCCGCCTAATCCAACCCTAAACCCTTTTCCGTCCCGTTTTAGGAGCCTTTTTCCCCAAATTTAAATCCCGTCCACGACAGGTATCACCCGTCCTTCCCTAGGGTTTAGTTTATATTTTTTTGCACGACGATTTTTTTTTAAGGAAAAGGGTTTAGGGTTGGATTAGGCGGCTCCGCGAAGCGTTGCCGCCTAATCCAACCCTAAACCCTTTTCCGTCCCGTTTTAGGAGCGTTTTTCCCTAAATTTAAATCCGTCCACGTGGTATCACAAAATCCATCCCTAGGGTTTAGTTTTGGTTTTACTGTAACAATGTTGTACTACGAACAACCTTTGTTTAAGGAAAAGGGTTTAGGGTTGGATTAGGCGGCTCCGCGAAGCGGTGCGGCCTAATCCAACCCTAAACACTTTCCATCCCGTTTTAGGAGCGTTTTTCCCCAAATTTAAATCCCGTCCACGACAGGGTATCACCCGTCCTTCCCTAGGGTTTAGTTTTGGTTTTACTGTAACAGTGTTGTACTACCAAAAACCTTTGTTTAAGGAAAAGGGTTTAGGGTTGGATTAGGCGGCTCCGCGAAGCGGTGCGGCCTAATTCAACCCTAAACCCTTTTCCGTCCCGCTTTAGGATCGTTTTTCCCCAAATTTAAATCCCGTCCACGACAGGGTATCACCCGTCCTTCCCTAAGGTTTAGTTTTGGTTTTTTTGCACCACGATTTTTTAAGGAAAACGGTTTAAGGTTGGATTAGGCGGCTCCGCGAAGCGGTGCCGCCTAATCCAGCCCTAAACCCTTTTCCGTCCCGTTTTAGGAGCGTTTTTCCCCAAATTTAAATATCGTCCTCGACAGGGTATCACCCGTCCTTCCCTAGGGTTTAGTTTTGGTTTTACTGTAACAGTGTTGTACTACGAATAATCTTTGTTTAAGCAAAAGGGTTTAGGGTTGGATTAGGCGGCACCGCTTCAATCTAACCCTAAACCCTTTTCTGTCCCGTTTTAGGAGCGTTTTTCCCCAAATTTAAATCCCGTCCACGACAGGGTATCACCTGTCCTTCCCTAGGGTTTAGTTTTGGTTTTTTGCACCACGATTTTTTAAGGAAAAGGGTTTAGCGTTGGATTAGGCGGCTCCGCGAAGCGGTGCCGCCTAATCTAAACCCATACCCTTTTCCGTCCCGTTTTAGGAGCGTTTTCCCCCAAATTTAAATCTCGTCCACGACAAGGCATCACCCGTCCTTCCCTTGGGTTTAGTTTTGGTTTTCTTTATGTGGTGTTGTACTACGAATAATCTTTGTTTAAGGAAAAGGGTTTAGGGTTGGATTATGTGGCTCGCGGCGTGCGCGCCTAATCCAACCCTAAACCCTTTCCGTCCGCTTTAGGAGCGTTTTTCCCCAAATTTAAATCCGTCCACGACAGGTATCACCCGTCCTTCCCTAGGGTTTAGTTTTGGTTTTACTGTAACAATGTTGTACTACGAACAACCTTTGTTTAAGGAAAAGGGTTTAGGGTTGGATTAGGCGGCTCCGCGAAGTGGTTCCTCTTAATCCAACCCTAAACCCTTTTCCGTCCCGTTTTAGGAGCCTTTTTCCCCAAATTTAAATCCCGTCCACGACAGTGTATCACCCGTCCTTCCCTAGGGTTTAGTTTTGGTTTTTTTGCACCACGATTTTTTAAGGAAAAGGGTTTAGGGTTGGATTAGGCGGCTCCGCGAAGTGGTGCCGCCTAATCCAACCCTAAACCCTTTTCCGTCCCGTTTTAGGAGCGTTTTTCTCCAAATTTAAATCCCGTCCACGACAGGGTATCACCCGTCCTTCCCTAGGGTTTAGTTTTGGTTTTTTTGCACCACGATTTTTTAAGGAAAAGGGTTTAGGGTTGGACTAGGCGGCTCCGCGAAGCGGTGCGGCCTAATCCAACCCTAAACCCTTTTCCGTCCCGCTTTAGGAGCGTTTTTCCCCAAATTTAAATCCCGTCCACGACAGGGTATCACCCGTCCTTCCCTAGGGTTTAGTTTTGGTTTTTTTGCACCACGATTTTTTAAGGAAAAGGGTTTAGGGTGGGATTAGGCGGCTCGCCAAGCGGTGCCGCTAATCCAACCCTAAACCCTTTCCGTAACGTTTAGGAGCGTTTTCCCCAAATTTAAATCCTGTCCCACGACAGATTTAAATCGTCCTTCCTAGGGTTTAGTTTTGATTTTCTCGTAATAAAGTGTTGTACTACGAAAAACCTTTGTTTAAGGAAAGGGTTTAGGGTTGGATTAGGCGCGCATCGCCGCGATGCGGCCTAATCCAACCCTAAACCCTTTTCCGTCCTGTTTTAGGAGCGTTTTTCCCCAAATTTAAATCCCGTCCACGACGGGGTATCACCCGTCCTTTCCTAGGGTTTAGTTTTGGTTTTTTTGCACCACGATTTTTTAAGGAAAAGGGTTTAGGGTTGGATTAGGCGGCTCCGCGAAGCGGTGCTGCCTAATCCAACCCTAAACCATTTTCCATCCCGTTTTAGGAGCGTTTTTCCCCAAATTTAAATATCGTCCTCGACAGTGTATCGCCCGTCCTTCCCTAGGGTTTAGTTTTGGTTTTACTGTAACAGTGTTGTACTACGAATAATCTTTGTTTAAGGAAAAGGGTTTAGGGTTGGATTAGGCGGCTCCGCGAAGCGGTGCGGTCTAATCTAACCCTAAACTCTTTTCCGTCTCGTTTTAGGAGCATTTTTCCCCAAATTTAAATCCCGTCCACGACAGGGTATCACCTGTCCTTCCCTAGGGTTTAGTTTTGGTTTTACTGTAACAATGTTGTACTACGAACAACCTTTCTTTAAGGAAAAGGGTTTAGGGTTGGATTAGGCGGCTCCGCGAAGTGGTTCCGCCTAATCCAACCCTAAACCCTTTTCCGTCCCGTTTTAGGAGCCTTTTTCCCCAAATTTAAATCCCGTCCACGACAGTGTATCACCCGTCCTTCCCTAGGGTTTAGTTTTGGTTTTTTTGCATCACGATTTTTTAAGGAAAAGGGTTTAGGGTTGGATTAGGCGACTCCGCGAAGTGGAGCCGCCTAATCCAACCCTAAACCCTTTTTCGTCCCGTTTTAGGAGCGTTTTTCTCCAAATTTAAATCCCGTCCACGACAGGGTATCACCCGTCCTTCCCTAGGGTTTAGTTTTGGTTTTTTTGCACCACGATTTTTTAAGGAAAAGGGTTTAGGGTTGGACTAGGCAGCTCCGCGAAGCGGTGCCGCCTAATCAAACCCTAAACCCTTTTCCGTCCCGTTTTAGGAGCGTTTTTCCCCAAATTTAAATCCCGTCCACGACAGGGTATCACCCGTCCTTCCCTAGGGTTTAGGTTTGGTTTTACTGTAACAGTGTTTCACTACGAACAACCATTGTTTAAGGAAAAGGGTTTAGGGTTGGATTAGGCGTCACCGCTTCCAACCCTAAACCCTTTTCCATCCCGTTTTATGAGAGTTTTTCCCCAAATTTAAATTCAGGCGACGACAGGGTATCACCCGTCCTACCCTAGGGTTTAGTTTTGGTTTTACTATAACAGTGTTGTACTACGAACAACCTTTATTTAAGGAAAAGGGTTTAGGGTTGGATTAGCTGGCTCCGCGAAGCGGTGCGGCCTAATCCAACCCTAAACCCTATTCCGTCCCGTTTTAGGAGCGTTTTTCCCAAAATTTAAATCCCGTCCACGACAGGGTATCACCCGTCCTTCCCTAGGGTTTAGTTTTGGTTTTTTTGCACTACGATTTTTTAAGAAAAAGGGTTTAGGGTTGGACTAGACGGCTCCGCGAAGCGGTGCCGCCTAATCCAACCCTAAACCCTTTCCCATCCCGTTTTAGAAGCGTTTTTCCCAAATTTAAATCCCGTCCACGACAGGGTATCACCCGTCCTTCCCTAGGGTTTAGTTTTGGTTTTTTTGCACCACGATTTATTAAGGAAAAGGGTTTAGGGTTGGACTAAGCGACTCGCGGCGGTGCCGCCTAATGCAACCCTAAACCCTTTTCCGTCCCGTTTTAGAAGCGTTTTTCCGCAAATTTAAATCCCGTCCACGACAGGGTATCACCCGTCCTTCCCTAGGGTTTAGTTTTGGTTTTTTTGCACCACGATTTATTAAGGAAAAGGGTTTAGGGTTGGACTAGGCGACTCCGCGAAGCGGTGCCGCCTAATGCAACCCTAAACCCTTTTCCGTCCCGTTTTAGAAGCGTTTTTCCGCAAATTTAAATCCCGTCCATGATAGGGTATCACCCGTCCTTCCCTAGGGTTTAGTTTTGGTTTTTTTTCACCACGATTTATTAAGGAAAAGGGTTTAGGGTTGGATTAGGCGGCTCCGCGAAGCGGTGCCGCCTAATCCAACCCTAAACCCTTTTTCGTCTCGTTTTAGGAGCGTTTTTCCCCAAATTTAAATCATGTCGTACGTTTTAGGAGCGTTTTTCCCCAAATTTAAATCCCGTCCACGACAGGGTATCTCCCGTCCTTCCCTAGGGTTTAGTTTGGTTTTACTGTAACAGTGTTGTACTATGAACATCCTTTGTTAAGGAAAAGGGTTCAGGGTTTGATTAGGCGGCTCCGCGAAGCGGTGACTCCTAATCCAACCCTAAACCCTTTTCCGTCCCGTTTTAGGAGCGTTTTTCCCCAAATTTAAATCCCGTCCACGAAAGGGTATCACCCGTCCTTCCCTAGGGTTTAGTTTTGATTTTTTTGCACATCGATTTTTTAAGGAGAAGGGTTTAGGAGCGTTTTTCTCCAAATTTAAATCCCGTCCACGACAGTGTATCACCCATCCTTCCTTAGGGTTTAGTTTTGGTTTTTTTGTACCACGATTTTTTAAGGAAAAGGGTTTAGGGTTGGATTAGGCGGCTCCGCGAAGTGGTGCCACCCAATCCAACCCTAAACCCTTTTCCGTCCCGTTTTAGGTGCGTTTTTCTCCAAATTTAAATCCCGTCCACGACAGGGTATCACCCGTCCTTCCCTAGGGTTTAGTTTTGTTTTTTTTTGCACGACAATTTTTTAAGGAAAAGGGTTTAGGGTTGGACTAGGCGGCTCCACGAAGCGGTGCCGCCTAATCCAACCCTAAACCCTTTTCCGTCCCGTTTTAGGAGCGTTTTTCCCCAAATTTAAATCCCGTCCACGACAGGCTATCACCCGTCCTTCCCTAGGGTTTAGGTTAGGTTTTACTGTAACAGTGTTTCACTACGAACAACCTTTGTTTAAGGAAAAAGGGTTTAGGGTTGGATTAGGCGGCACCGCTTCCAACCTTAAACCCTTTTTCGTCCCGTTTTATGAGCGTTTTTCCCCAAATTTAAATGCCGTCCACGACAGGGTATCACCCGTCCTACCCTAAGGTTTAGTTTTGGTTTTACTATAACAGTGTTGTACTACGAACAAACTTTGTTTAAGGAAAAGGGTTTAGAGTTGGATTAGGCGGCTCCGCGAAGTGGTGCGGCCTAATTCAACCCTAAACCCTTTCCCGTCCCGTTTTAGGAGCGTTTTTCCCAAAATTTAAATCCCGTCCACGACAGGGTATCACCCGTCCTTCCCTAGGGTTTAGTTTTGGTTTTTTTGCACCACGATTTTTTAAGGAAAAGGGTTTAGGGTTGGACTAGTCGGCTCCGCGAAGCGGTGCCGCCTAATCCAACCCTAAACCCTTTCCCATCCCGTTTTAGAAGCGTTTTTCCCAAATTTAAATCCCGTCCACGACAGGGTATCACCCGTCCTATTCTAGGGTTTAGTTTTGGTTTTTTTGCACCACGATTTATTAAGGAAAAGGGTTTAGGGTTGGACTAAGCGACTCCGCGAAGCGGTGCCGCCTAATGCAACCCTAAACCCTTTTCCGTCCCGTTTTAGAAGCGTTTTTCCGCAAATTTAAATCCCGTCCACGACAGGGTATCACCCGTCCTTCCCTAGGGTTTAGTTTTGGTTTTTTTACACCACGATTTATTAAGGAAAAGGGTTTAGGGTTGGACTAGACGACTCCGCGAAGCGGTGCCGCCTAATGCAACCCTAAACCCTTTTCCGTCCCGTTTTAGAAGCGTTTTTCCGCAAATTTAAATCTCGTCCACGATAGGGTATCACCCGTCCTTTCCTAGGGTTTGGTTTTGGTTTTTTTTCACCACGATTTATTAAGGAAAAGGGTTTAGGGTTGGATTAGGCGGCTCCGCGAAGCGGTGCCGCCTAATCCAACCCTAAACCCTTTTTCGTCCCGTTTTAGGAGCGTTTTTCCCCAAATTTAAATCATGTCGTACGTTTTAGGAGCGTTTTTCCCCAAATTTAAATCCCGTCCACGACAGGGTATCTCCTGTCCTTCCCTAGGGTTTAGTTTGGTTTTACTGTAACAGTGTTGTACTATGAACAGCCTTTGTTAAGGAAAAGGGTTTAGGGTTTGATTAGGCGGCTCCGCGAAGCGGTGACACCTAATCCAACCCTAAACCCTTTTCCGTCCCGTTTTAGGAGCGTTTTTCCCCAAATTTAAATCCCGTCCACGAAAGGGTATCACCCATCCTTCCCTAGGGTTTAGTTTTGATTTTTTTGCACATCGATTTTTTAAGGAGAAGGGTTTAGGAGCGTTTTTCTCCAAATTTAAATCCCGTCCACGACAGTGTATCAACCATCCTTCCTTAGGGTTTAGTTTTGGTTTTTTTGTACCACGATTTTTTAAGGAAAAGGGTTTAGGGTTGGATTAGGCGGCTCTGCGAAGTGGTGCCACCCAATCCAACCCTAAACCCTTTTCCGTCCCGTTTTAGGTGCGTTTTTCTCCAAATTTAAATCCCGTCCACGACAGGGTATCACCCGTCCTTCCCTAGGGTTTAGTTTTGTTTTTTTTGCACCACAATTTTTTAAGGAAAAGGGTTTAGGGTTGGACTAGGCGGCTCCACGAAGCGGTGCCGCCTAATCCAACCCTAAACCCTTTTCCGTCCCGTTTTAGGAGCGTTTTTCCCCAAATTTAAATCCCGTCCACGACAGGGTATCACCCGTCCTTCCCTAGGGTTTAGGTTAGGTTTTTTATGTAATGAGTGTTTCACTACGAACAACCTTTGTTTAAGGAAAAGGGTTTAGGGTTGGATTAGGCGGCACCGCTTCCAACCCTAAACCCTTTTTCGTCCCGTTTTATGAGCGTTTTTCCCCAAATTTAAATCTCGTCCACGACAGGGTATCACCCGTCCTACCCTAGGGTTTAGTTTTGGTTTTACTATAACAGTGTTGTACTACGAACAACCTTTGTTTAAGGAAAAGGGTTTAGAGTTGGATTAGGCGGCTCCGCGAAGCGGTGCGGCCTAATTCAACCCTAAACCCTTTCCCGTCCCATTTTAGAAGCGTTTTTACCCAAATTTAAATCCCGTCCACGACAGGGTATCACCCGTCCTTTCCTAGGGTTTAGTTTTGGTTTTTTTGCACCACGATTTATTAAGGAAAAGGGTTTAGGGTTGGATTAGGCGGCTCCGCGAAGCGGTGCCGCCTAATCCAACCCTAAACCCTTTCCCGTCCCGTTTTAGAAGCGTTTTTCCCCAAATTTAAATTCCGTCCGCGACAGGGTATCACCCGTCCTTCGCTAAAGTTTAGTTTTGGTTTTTTTGCACCACGATTTATTTTCGCGGAGCCGCCTAATCCAACCCTAAACCCTTTTCCGTCCTGTTTTAGGAGCGTTTTTCCCCAAATTTAAATCCCGTCCACGACGGGGTATCACCCGTCCTTTCCTAGGGTTTAGTTTTGGTTTTTTTGCACCACGATTTTTTAAGGAAAAGGGTTTAGGGTTGGATTAGGCGGCTCCGCGAAGCGGTGCTGCCTAATCCAACCCTAAACCATTTTCCATCCCGTTTTAGGAGCGTTTTTCCCCAAATTTAAATATCGTCCACGACAGGGTATCACCTGTCCTTCCCTAGGGTTTAGTTTTGTTTTACTGTAACAATGTTGTACTACGAACAACCTTTGTTTAAGGAAAAGGGTTTAGGGTTGGATTAGGCGGCTCCGCGAAGTGGTTCCGCCTAATCCAACCCTAAACCCTTTTCCGTCCCGTTTTAGGAGCCTTTTTCCCCAAATTTAAATCCCGTCCACGACAGTGTATCACCCGTCCTTCCCTAGGGTTTAGTTTTGGTTTTTTTGCATCACGATTTTTTAAGGAAAAGGGTTTAGGGTTGGATTAGGCGACTCCGCGAAGTGGAGCCGCCTAATCCAACCCTAAACCCTTTTCCGTCCCGTTTTAGGAGCGTTTCTCTCCAAATTTAAATCCCGTCCACGACAGGGTATCACCCGTCCTTCCCTAGGGTTTAGTTTTGGTTTTTTTGCACCACGATTTTTTAAGGAAAACGGTTTAGGGTTGGACTAGGCGGCTCCGCGAAGCGGTGCCACCTAATCAAACCCTAAACCCTTTTCCGTCCCGTTTTAGGAGCGTTTTTCCCCAAATTTAAATCCCGTCCACGACAGGGTATCACCCGTCCTTCCCTAGGGTTTAGGTTTGGTTTTACTGTAACAGTGTTTCACTACGAACAACCATTGTTTAAGGAAAAGGGTTTAGGGTTGGATTAGGCGTCACCGCTTCCAACCCTAAACCCTTTTCCGTCCCGTTTTATGAGAGTTTTTCCCCAAATTTAAATCCAGGCAACGACAGGGTATCACCCGTCCTACCCTAGGGTTTAGTTTTGGTTTTACTATAACAGTGTTGTACTACGAACAACCTTTGTTTAAGGAAAAGGGTTTAGGGTTGGATTAGCTGGCTCCGCGAAGCGGTGCGGCCTAATCCAACCCTAAACCCTATTCCGTCCCGTTTTAGGAGCGTTTTTCTCAAAATTTAAATCCCGTCCATTTGCTGTGGTATCACCCGTCCTTCCCTAGGGTTTAGTTTTGGTTTTTTGCACCACGATTTTTTAAGGAAAAGGGTTTAGGGTTGGACTAGGCGGCTCCGCGAAGCGGTGCCGCCTAATCCAACCCTAAACCCTTTCCCGTCCCGTTTTAGAAGCGTTTTTCCCAAATTTAAATCCCGTCCACGACAGGGTATCACCCGTCCTTCCCTAGGGTTTAGTTTTGGTTTTTTAGCACCACGATTTATTAAGGAAAAGGGTTTAGGGTTGGACTAGGCGACTCCGCGAAGCGGTGCCGCCTAATGCAACCCTAAACCCTTTTCCGTCCCGTTTTAGAAGCGTTTTTCCGCAAATTTAAATCCCGTCCACGATAGGGTATCACCCGTCCTTCCCTAGGGTTTAGTTTTGGTTTTTTTGCACCACGATTTATTAAGGAAAAGGATTTAGGGTTGGATTAGGCGGCTCCGCGAAGCGGTGCCTCCTAATCCAACCCTAAACCCTTTTTCGTCCCGTTTTAGGAGCGTTTTTCCCCAAATTTAAATCATGACGTACGTTTTAGGAGCGTTTTTCCCCAAATTTAAATCTAGGCAACGACAGGGTATCACCCGTCCTACCCTAGGGTTTAGTTTTGGTTTTACTATAACAGTGTTGTACTACGAACAACCTTTGTTTAAGGAAAAAGGTTTAGGGTTGGATTAGCTGGCTCCGCGAAGCGGTGCTGCCTAATCCAACCCTAAACCCTATTCCGTCCCGTTTTAGGAGCGTTTTTCCCAAAATTTAAATCCCGTCCACGACAGGGTATCACCCGTCCTTCCCTAGGGTTTAGTTTTGGTTTTTTTGCACCACGATTTTTTAAGGAAAAGGGTTTAGGGTTGGACTAGACGGCTCCGCGAAGCGGTGTCGCCTAATCCAACCCTAAACCCTTTCCCGTCCCGTTTTAGAAGCGTTTTTCCCAAATTTAAATCCCGTCCATGACAGGGTATCACCCGTCCTTCCCTAGGGTTTAGTTTTGGTTTTTTAGCACCACGATTTATTAAGGAAAAGGGTTTAGGGTTGGACTAGGCGACTCCGCGAAGCGGTGCCGCCTAATGTAACCCTAAACCCTTTTCCGTCCCGTTTTATTAGCGTTTTTCCGCAAATTTAAATCCCGTCCACGATAGGGTATCACCCGTCCTTCCCTAGGGTTTAGTTTTAGTTTTTTTGCACCACGATTTATTAAGGAAAAGGGTTTAGGGTTGGATTAGGCGGCTCCGCGAAGCGGTGCCGCCTAATCCAACCCTAAACACTTTTTCGTCCCGTTTTAGGAGCGTTTTTCCCCAAATTTAAATCATGTCGTACGTTTTAGGAGCGTTTTTCCCCAAATTTAAATCCCGTCCACGACAGGGTATCTCCCGTCCTTCCCTAAGGTTTAGTTTGGTTTTACTGTAACAGTGTTGTACTATGAACAACCTTTGTTTAAGGAAAAGGGTTTAGGGTTTGATTAGGCGGCTCTGCGAAGCGGTGACGCCTAATCCAACCCTAAACCCTTTTCCGTCCCGTTTTAGGAGCGTTTTTCCCCAAATTTAAATCCCGTCCACGAAAGGGTATCACCCGTCCTTCCCTAGGGTTTAGTTTTGGTTTTTTTGCACATCGATTTTTTAAGGAGAAGGGTTTAGGAGCGTTTTTCTCCAAATTTAAATCCCGTCCACGACAGTGTATCACCCATCCTTCCTTAGGGTTTAGTTTTGGTTTTTTTGTACCACGATTTTTTAAGGAAAAGGGTTTAGGGTTGGATTAGGCGGCTCCGCGAAGTGGTGCCACCTAATCCAACCCTAAACCCTTTTCCGTCCCGTTTTAGGTGCGTTTTTCTCCAAATTTAAATCCCGTCCACGACAGGGTATCACCCGTCCTTCCCTAGGGTTTAGTTTTGGTTTTTTTGCACCATGATTTTTTAAGGAAAACGGTTTAGGGTTGGACTAGGCGGCTCCGCGAAGCGGTGCCGCCTAATCAAACCCTAAACCCTTTTCCGTCCCGTTTTAGGAGCGTTTTTCCCCCAATTTAAATCCCGTCCACGACAGGGTATCACCCGTCCTACCCTAGGGTTTAGGTTTGGTTTTACTGTAACAGTGTTGTACTACGAACAACCATTGTTTAAGGAAAAGGGTTTAGGGTTGGATTAGCTGGCTCCGCGAAGTGGTGCGGCCTAATCGAACCCTAAACCCTATTCCGTCCCGTTTTAGGAGCGTTTTTCCCAAAATTTAAATCCCGTCCACGACAGGGTATCACCCGTCCTTCCCTAGGGTTTAGTTTTGGTTTTTTTGCACCACGATTTATTAAGGAAAAGGGTTTAGGGTTGGACTAGGCGACTCCGCGAAGCGGTGCCGCATAATGCAACCCTAAACCCTTTTCCGTCCCGTTTTAGAAGCGTTTTTCCGCAAATTTAAATCCCGTCCACGATAGGGTATCACCCGTCCTTCCGTAGGGTTTAGTTTTGGTTTTTTTGCCCCACGATTTATTAAGGAAAAGGGTTTAGGGTTGGACTAGGCGGCTCCACGAAGCGGTGCCGCCTAATCCAACCCTAAACCCTTTTCCGTCCCGTTTTAGGAGCGTTTTTCCCCAAATTTAAATCCCGTCCACGACAGGTTATCACCCGTCCTTCCCTAGGGTTTAGGTTAGGTTTTACTGTAACAGTGTTTCACTACGAACAACCTTTGTTTAAGGAAAAGGGTTTAGGGTTGGATTAGGCGGCACCGCTTCCAACCCTAAACCCTTTTTCGTCCCTTTTTATGAGCGTTTTTCCCCAAATTTAAATCCCGTCCACGACAGGGTATCACCCGTCCTACCCTAGGGTTTAGTTTTGGTTTTACTATAACAGTGTTGTACTACGAACAACCTTTGTTTAAGGAAAAGGGTTTAGAGTTGGATTAGGCGGCTCCGCGAAGCGGTGCGGCCTAATCCAACCCTAAACCCTTTCCCGTCCCGTTTTAGAAGCGTTTTTACCCAAATTTAAATCCCGTCCATGACAGGGTATCACCCGTCCTTTCCTAGGGTTTAGTTTTGGTTTTTTTGCACCACGATTTATTAAGGAAAAGGGTTTAGGGTTGGATAAGGCGGCTCCGCGAAGCGGTGCCGCCTAATCCAACCCTAAACCCTTTTCCGTCCCGTTTTAGAAGCGTTTTTCCCCAAATTTAAATTCCGTCCGTGACAGGGTATCACCCGTCCTTCGCTAAGGTTTAGTTTTGGTTTTTTTGCACCACGATTTATTTTCGCGGAGCCGCCTAATCCAACCCTAAACCCTTTTCCGTCCTGTTTTAGGAGCGTTTTTCCCCAAATTTAAATCCCGTCCACGACGGGGTATCACCCGTCCTTTCCTAGGGTTTAGTTTTGGTTTTTTTGCACCTGATTTTTTAAGGAAAAGGGTTTAGGGTTGGATTATGCGGCTCCGCGAAGCGGTGCTGCCTAATCCAACCCTAAACCATTTTCCATCCCGTTTTAGGAGCGTTTTTCCTCAAATTTAAATATCGTCCTCGACAGTGTATCACCCGTCCTTCCCTAGGGTTTAGTTTTGGTTTTACTGTAACAGTGTTGTACTACGAATAATCTTTGTTTAAAGAAAAGGGTTTAGGGTTGGATTAGGCGGCTCCGCGAAGCGGTGCGGCCTAATCTAACCCTAAACCCTTTTCCGTCCCGTTTTAGGAGCATTTTTCCCCAAATTTAAATCCCGTCCACGACAGGGTATCACCTGTCCTTCCCTAGGGTTTAGTTTTGGTTTTACTGTAACAATGTTGTACTACGAACAACCTTTGTTTAAGGAAAAGGGTTTAGGGTTGGATTAGGCGGCTCCGCGAAGTGGTTCCGCCTAATCCAACCCTAAACCCTTTTCCGTCCCGTTTTAGGAGCCTTTTTCCCCAAATTTAAATCCCGTTCACGACTGTGTATCACCCGTCCTTCCCTAGGGTTTAGTTTTGGTTTTTTTACATCACGATTTTTTAAGGAAAAGGGTTTAGGGTTGGATTAGGCGATTCCGCGAAGTGGAGCCGCCTAATCCAACCCTAAACCCTTTTCCGTCCCGTTTTAGGAGCGTTTTACTCCAAATTTAAATCCCGTCCACGACAGGGTATCACCCGTCCTTCCCTAGGGTTTAGTTTTGATTTTTTTGCACCACGATTTTTTAAGGAAAAGGGTTTAGGGTTGGACTAGGCGGCTCCGCGAAGCGGTGCCGCCTAATCAAACCCTAAACCCTTTTCTGTCCCGTTTTAGAAGCGTTTTTCCGCAAATTTAAATCCCGTCCACGACAGGGTATCACCCGTCCTTCCCTAGGGTTTAGTTTTGGTTTTTTTGCACCACGATTCATTAAGGAAAAGGGTTTAGGGTTGGATTAGGCGCACCGCGGCGGCCGCCTAATCCAACCCTAAACTCTTTTTCGTCCCGTTTTAGGAGCGTTTTTCCCCAAATTTAAATCATGTCGTACGTTTTAGGAGCGTTTTTCCCCAAATTTAAATCCCGTCTACGATAGGGTATCTCCCGTCCTTCCCTAGGGTTTAGTTTGGTTTTACTGTAACAGTGTTGTACTACGAACAACCTTTGTTTAAGGAAAAGGGTTTAGGGTTTGATTAGGCGGCTCCGCGAAGCGGTGACGCCTAATCCAACCCTAAACCCTTTTCCGTCCGGTTTTAGGAGCGTTTTTCCCCAAATTTAAATCCCGTCCATGACAGGGTATCACCCGTCCTTCCCTAGGGTTTAGTTTTGGTTTTTTTGCACATCGATTTTTTAAGGAGAAGGGTTTAGGAGCGTTTTTCTCCAAATTTAAATCCCGTCCACGACAGTGTATCACCCGTCCTTCCTTAGGGTTTAGTTTTGGTTTTTTTGTACCACGATTTTTTAAGGAAAAGGGTTTAGGGTTGGATTAGGCGGCTCCGCAAAGTGGTGCCACCTAATCCAACCCTAAACCCTTTTCCGTCCCGTTTTAGGAGCGTTTTTCTCCAAATTTAAATTCCGTCCACGACAGGGTATCACCCGTCCTTCCCTAGGGTTTAGTTTTGTTTTTTTTTTTGCACCACGATTTTTTAAGGAAAAGGGTTTAGGGTTAGACTAGGCGGCTCCACAAAGCGGTGCCGCCTAATCCAACCCTAAACCCTTTTCTGTCCCGTTTTAGGTTTGGTTTTACTGTAACAGTGTTTCACTAGAGTTTAGGTTTGGTTTATTGTAACAGTGTTTCACTACGAACAACCTTTGTTTAAGGAAAAGGGTTTAGGGTTGGATTAGGCGGCACCGCTTCAAACCCTAAACCCTTTTTCGTCCCGTTTTATGAGCGTTTTTCCCCAAATTTAAATCCCGTCCACGACAGGGTATCACCCGTGCTACCCTAGGGTTTAGTTTTGGTTTTACTATAACAGTGTTGTACTAAGAACAACCTTTGTTTACGGAAAAGGGTTTAGAGTTGGATTAGGCGGCTCCGCGAACCGGTCCGGCCTAATCCAACCCTAAACCCTTTCCCGTCCCGTTTTAGAAGCGTTTTTACCCAAATTTAAATCCCGTCCACGACAGGGTATCAACCGTCCTTCCCTAGGGTTTAGTTTTGGTTTTTTTTGCACCACGATTTATTAAGGAAAAGGGTTTAGGGTTGGATTAGGCGGCTCCGCGAAGCGGTGCCGCCTAATCCAACCCTAAACCCTTTTCCGTCCCGTTTTAGGAGCGTTTTTCTCCAAATTTAAATCCCGTCCACGACAGGGTATCACCCGTCCTTCCCTAGGGTTTAGTTTTGGTTTTTTTGCACCACGATTTTTTAAGGAAAATGGTTTAGGGTTGGACTAGGCGGCTCCGCGAAGCGGTGCCATCTAATCCAACCCTAAACCCTTTTCCGTCCTGTTTTAGAAGCGTTTTTAACGAAATTTAAGTCCCGTCCAGGACAGGGTATCACCCGTCCTTCCCTAGGGTTTAGTTTTGGTTTTTTTGCACCACGATTTATTAAGGAAAAGGGTTTAGGGTTGGATTAGGCGGCTCTACGCGGTGCGCCTAATCCAACCCTAAACCCTTTTTTTAAATCCCGTTTTAGGAGCGTTTTTCCCCAAATTTAAATCATGTCGTACGTTTTAGGAGCGTTTTTCCCCAAATTTAAATCCCGTCCACGACAGGGTATCTCCTGTCCTTCCCTAGGGTTTAGTTTTGGTTTTTTTGCACCACGATTTTTTAAGGAAAAGGGTTTAGGGTTTGATTAGGCGGCTACGCGAAGCGGTGCCGCCTAATCCAACCCTAAACCCTTTTCCGTCCCGTTTTAGGAGCGTTTTTCCCTAAATTTAAATCCCGTCCACGACAGGGTATCACCCATCCTTCCCTAGTGTTTAGTTTTGGTTTTACTGTAACAGTGTTGTACTACGAACAAACTTTGTTTGAGAAAAAGGGTTTAGGGTTGGATTAGGCGGCTCCGCGAAGCGGGGCCGCCTAATCCAACCCTAATCCCATTTTCGTCCCGTTTTAGGAGCGTTTTTCCCAAAATTTTAATCCTGTCGTACGTTTTAGGAGCGTTTTTCCCCAAATTTAAATCCCGTCCACGACAGGGTATCTCCCGTCCTTCCCAAGGGTTTAGTTTGGTTTTCTTATGTAAAATGTTGTACTACGAACAACCTTTGTTTAAGGAAAAGGGTTTAGGGTTGGATTAGGCGGCTCCGCGGCGTGCCGCCTAATCCAACCCTAAACCCTTTTCCGTCCCGTTTTAGGAGCGTTTTTTGACAATTTTAAACATAGTTACATAATCGTTGTTCAATTTAATATACCACAATTCTAATAGTAAATTGGACAATTAACCGAATTAAGATGTCATTCATTAAAAACAAGTGTTAGAAACACTGATTAAAAACGAAATACTTCGAAACAGTAACAGTAGTTAACATAAATATAAGCTATCACAGTAAGCATAAACTGCAACAGTTAAGGAAATATTAAATCTTTTACTCCGTTCTTAGTCGTTTGTTCACAGGAGGAGAATGAACGCTGCTTTCGCCCTCTAGCAACTCTTGTTTCAGATTATTCCTGTAACCTTCCATCTCTTCAATAGCTTTGACAACAAGATGCCACTTCATGTTAATCGAAGGGTTGACTTTAGCATATGACTTCCTAAAAGCTGTAACACCAAGGAGAAATTGACGGTCTAAATCAGTTTCAGTGTATTTCTTCACCTTATTTTCTTCTAACAGTTTCCCAATACACTTGTTTTCCGCCATCAGAAACTTGAGATGAGCTTCAGCATTATTCAAGTCATTTTCAAGCAGTTGTACTCGTTCTAGCATTTCTATTACCTTACTATCAGATGATATAACCTGCTCAAGTAATGAATCTCTATGCCTTGTCATTTCTTCCAATTCAAACTTGGTGTCTTCCACTTTCCTTTGAATTCGTTCCATTTTTCTCTTGCTGAAAAAAAAAAAACCTTTTTAAAACAGAAAAATAAACTGTTTTCCCTAAATTAGAGAAAACAAAATCTATTTATAAACAAACATAAACTGTTTTCCCTAAATTAGAGCAAGGTAGTCATATAATAAATGAAATTTTAGCAACACTGGCACATCATGCGACGGCTTTTCTGATGCCTTCTTCCTCGGCACATTGGTTTCTTTTTTACTTTGCTGGATCCAGCAAAGTAAAAAAGAAACCAATGTGCCGAGGAAGAAGGCATCAGAAAAGCCTTCGCATGATGTGCCAGTGTTGTCGAAGGAGCAATCGGTGCCCATTGAGAAGCAAGCAAGTGCACCTCCTCAAACGGAAAGAATCGTGCAACGTCAAAGGCAGCGACTAAGCAATCAAAATCGGTTGCAAAGGAGCCAAAAGAAGAGGTGCCCAAAAAAGTTACTATAACAAAGGGTCAGACCCTGAAGGCAGTAATGGCCAAATCTGCATAGTTGGTGACAGAAGAGGTGGCAAAGAAGGTGCCTAAACAAAAGACGGCGGAGAAGGTTGTAGCAAAAAAGAAAGTTTCAGCGGAAAAAGAGTCAATACCAGAAAAGGTAGTAAGCAAGAAAGAGAGCGTGATGGTGTCTGTAAAAAAGAAACCGACAAACGCAGTGCCAAAAAAGGTGGTAGAAACAAAGAAACCAGTACAAGTAACAAAAAAGAGACCTAGAGATAAGCCCATGTCATCTGAAGAAGAAAGTGATAGAGATTATGAGGTTTCGGATGACTCGAGCGTCAGCTCCAAAACGTCGAAGAGGGCTAAAACAGAGAAGAGACCAGCCAAGACGGTGGTGAAGGCTGAAAAAGAAGAAGTCTTAAAAAAGTATGTGTCTTTCTAGTGGCCAAAACTTGTATGTCTAAAGTTTCAGTTTCAGTTTCAATTGTAACACCCGCGAATTTCCCTTTTCACATTTAAAATTTATTAAACCATTTCATTACTTTATTTTACATTTTCGAATTATTCGATTTAATTAATTTTATGTCAAAACACGATTTCTATAGAAATAATATATAAAAGCTCATTTTTATAAAAAATGCATATTACTAAATTATATTTTTGAGGCGTAAATTATAAAAGAATAAATGAATACGTATTTTTGGTCGGACAGTAATGGTGACAATAATAATATTAGTTTCCGTCTCAAGTTAAAATAAACTCGAGACATTATTCCGTCAAACTTTAGACCGTCACATTCCAATGGGAAATCTTATCCAAGCGCGGACCAATCGAAGAGTGACAACACGCTCACCTACCCTCCTACACCCAACCTCTAAATATCTCTTTTATATAAATTTATATATTATTAATGTTAATATTATTATTATTATTAATGCATTGTTGTTGTTAATCCCGTGACCCACCCCCTTCTTTCCCCCATTTCCTTTCTTCTTCCTCTAACCTGCGATAAAGGACACAGGAGCAGCGAGCACCATACGACACCATTTTCGCCCCCTTAAATCCCAGATTTCTCCCTTATTCCTCAACCAAATCCCCTAATTCTTACACCATTAGCTTCCCCTGTTCATTCTTCATCTTTTGAGGTAAGAAAGTATTGTTTTTGTGGTGATTTCAGTTTGACCCGTCTCATGAAAGTTCTGATTTTTAGCTCTTTTATCTCGTTTTCTTTCCTCTAGTTTAAGAAACTGAAGAACCGGTGAGAAGCTCATACTTTTTAGACGTTTTCTCGGAGTTTTGAAGGGCAAAAAGGTAACGGTGATAGGTTACTCGACAAAAACGTCGAAATTCCATCTTAAGTGTCGTGTTATGTGTGTTTGTTTTGATAAAGTTCCGTTCGTTACACCTTCCCTCATTTGTATGCTCGATTTTTTATCTCGCCATTGCTGTCTTTATGCTCGGATTCGCTGGTTGTGTTCATGAAGATTTTGTGTCGAGGTTCCGTCTTAAAGTAACGTTTAAATCGGGCTGTTTTACATGAATTTAGAGCTGGGTTAAGTTAAATTTGGTGAGTGTTATTCAGGTTTAGCTGCGTTTTACTTCCGTCTCAATCCTACTTTGTATCCCGTCTGAAAACTGAGCCGTGTGGGCTGTTGATTTCATATTGAAACCGTGACAGGAGGGAGTCCGTGAGACTGTTTTGGGACGGGTGTGTATGAGTGGGCTTTAGCGGGTGTTTGTGGCTGTTCTTGGCTGATTTTGGGAGCGAGAGGGTGGCTGTTTGTGGTCTGAACAGGGGCCGTGTGGCTTGTCTCATCACGGCTAGCCTGAGCAGTGGCCTGCCCTTCCTGGCTAGCAGCCTAGCTTGGTCACGGTTGTTGGTAGGGACGTGAGTATGGCTGTCCAAAGTTCACTCTTTGAGTCGTGTATGGTAGTTTGTTTGGCCTCTCATGCGTTTGTTTCAATCATTCAAATTTCCGACTCGTGTTTTATATTACATGACTCGTTAAATATCGCTCTTAGACATGTTAATTTATTTGGACTTGCCATAATTGATTCGTTGGGCTAGACATATTATATTTGTTGGGCCTGACATAATTTATTTGTTGGCCTCATTTGATTTAATTTGTTGGACTGCACATGATAAATTTATTGGACTTTACATGACAAATTTGTTGGGTCTCACATGATTATATGTTTGAATTTTACATGAGTATTAAGTTGGGTCTAACATATCTTGTTTGTTGGGCTTAATGTGATTTAATTGTTGGACTCCTTATAATTTGTTTATTGGGCTCATAATTGAGTCACTTAAGTTGGTCACAATTTATCCCGTATATTTCATATAACGTAAATTGTTCGTTATCACTTGTTATATTTTATTTAACCAGCATGTTAAATCAGAAAAATGGAATATCTATTAATATATATAAGACAAGTATGAATTATTATTATTAAATAGTCATTTGTGAAGAGTCATATCCTTGATATGCCTTGTATTGTCTGTTGTGAGAGTCTTGGTCCTATCGGATACTAGGGGTGAGCTATAAGCCCTCTAGTTGCGATATGATCGTCGATTATACTTGTTTGTTAATTGATCGTAGAAGGAAATTAATTTTCCATTAAAAAATTAGGTTTTTGATGTTCTTGTTGTTATTGTTGTTGTTTGTGTCGATTATACTGATTCGTAATAAATTTAGCCTAACTGTTTTGCTCGAAGTGAGTAATTGATTTTCTGCGTTCTAGTTTTTCGCTTCAAAATTAGGGTTAATAATTTGTAATAAATGAGCAATTAATGTGTGTTACCGTTCTCCTTTCTACTGATTTATTTGTTCGTCGTGTTGAGTTGTTTAAAGTTTCAGTGTTACAATAACACCTTTACTGTATCCTTGTTTTGTTGCTTTCTTACTGCTAGTTTGTTGGCATAAAATAGTGTCACACTGTTTAATCAGTGGTGCTAATTTACACTTTCTTATTACAGGCCGGATAAATACCCAACTAAGCGCAAGGCCCAGTCGTTGGTCGATGTTATGAGCAAGTTTTCCGTAAAGCAAAAGAAAGCCATTAAAGAAATTGGTTTTGGAGGACTATTGAACATGAATATATCAGTAGTCCCTTTAGGGCTAATGAGACTTGCTTGTTGAGGCTTTTGATTACGACGGTTTCAAGGTTCATGTTCTTGAAACGAGAGGAGTTTGTCTTTGTCACAAAGTATGATGTTCATGACCTATTTTTACCTTTGGTGAAGGGTAATAATGTGGTCTTGACCGCGATCGGTCGCGGATCCCAGCCGAGGACACCGAGTTAAAAAACAAATGGAGAAGGAAGTTCAACATCTCTACAGAACAGAACATCAAGCTAGATTTGGTGACTAGTTGGTTTAAGAATAACAAGGGCGCTGCGGTGATGAGTTCAAGCGGTGTTCGTTCTTTATGCGCTCTCCACTTTTTAGCGCCCGACTCCAAATTATTCTGTTGATTTCGGTGTTGAAGGCTGTGGACGATGTTGAAAAAATAAAAGGTTTTAATTGGTAAAAGTATGTCTTTGAGAAGGTAGCTGAGGGTGTCAAGTGGTTAAAGACAGGAACGGTTAAGTGTCTTTGTGGGTATATTGTGGTGCTACTGTTGGCCTACATTCACCGGTTTGAGTTCAATGGCGAGGTAAAACCAACTGACTTACCTCTGATACAGCATTGGACAGATGAAAGTCTTTCAAAAAGAGTCAAAGACGAAGGAAAGATTGGCTGTCTAGGAGCTGATAAGATGTCAGAAACTGTCTATCCTATTTGTCTTGGCAAAGGATCCCCAACTTAAGGTAATGTGGCACTGTCAGTGTAATATGCTCACTGTAATATCGTTACTGTAATGGCTTTACTGTAATAACATTACTGTTACCTTACTATATTGTTAATTATTAATATTAATTACTAATATGTTTCTTTAAATAGGATGGGCAGAATCTGATGAGGGTGAGGATGACGAGGCAGTTTTTCTTAAGAATAGTGAGGGAAGGGAGTACATCTTGATGGAGAAGCTTCCTGGCATTGAAACAGATGCCGAGTTGAAGGAAAAAGCTGTTGATGAGAGTTGTTTTTATAAATTTAATTGTGTGCAATTGTTACAACTCCCAAATCTGGTATCTAATTCGTTTCTTTCTGTCTGGTTTATTGACTTAGGAGACCGACCTGATGTTGCTGATGTATAGAAGGGATTCCAACCTTGTTCACGAGAGATTTGCTCGGCCGATCAAGGTTTTTGAATCGAAGCGAAAATGTAAATCACCACTAAAGCCTGAATGCCTTAAATATGCCGAAGATGTTGTGCGAAAGGCTGAATCGTTGAAGAGGAGGGTGAATGACTTCCCGGTATATACAAGGTCCAAAGTCAATAGGAAGTTGGAACCATTTCCAACAGAGAAAAGTCCTAGGAAAGTTAAGTCAGAATCCCTGGTAAAGGAGGTATTGAGCAGTTTAAGTGAGAAACATCATGAAAAAGATGATGAAGAGGATGAGGAGGTTCATGACGAGGGCACGGAAGATAAGGAGGCGGGTGGTGAGGGCATGCAAGATGAGATGGAGGGTGGAGTGGAAAGTGATGATGAGGAGGGGACTGATGATGGCAACGATGATGACAGGACTGATGATGGGGATGATGATGATGAGGACGGGGATGACGATGGCGGTGATGTTGAGAGTCGTCTTAAAAACAAGAGGCTTCAAGAGGGTGTTACGGACATAGATAACGATGAAGAAAGTGCCGATGAAGAGGAAGACGATGAACAGGATGAAAAGGAAAAGGAGGATGAAGAGGAAGAAGACAAAGAGGACAAAGATGAGGATGTAGAGGATGTTGAAAGCCAATCTGGTGAAGGTAATAGATCGAGTAACAGTGTTACTGTTATTACTTTTACTTATAGTTTTACAATAACACTATTACTGTAATATGTTATATATATTAATAGTTAGTAATATAATATTCAATTACTTACTTCTGATGCAGATGAAGAGGATGATGCAGAGGAACAGGATGATGCAGATGAAGACGATGATGCAGATGAAGAGGATGAATCTGACAAAGGTGAAGAGGATGACGGAGATGAAGAGGAGGAGGATGATAAAGACGAAGAAAATGAAGACGCCAAAGAGGGGAGTGGCGAGGATGATAAAGATGCATCTGATGAAGGTCATATAGTAACACTACTACAATAATCTAATCACTTGCACTAACACTATTACATCATCGTTGTTATAGAGTTTTCATTTTACAAATAATTACTAATATTCAATTACTTTCCTTTTAGATGAAAACGATGATGCTGATGAATATGATCAGGGCAGGGTGACAAAACAACTAGCGAGCCAAAAGATGGATCTGGTGAAGGTAATAGTGTAATGCTGTTATAGGCTTTCTGTTACTGGGTGCTTTTTTAACAAACAATTTAGTAATATATATTCATTATCTGCTACACAGATGACAAGGAAGAGGCCGAAGGTGATGCATCAGGCAGCCTGAAGATAACCCAACTAGTGAGGCAGGTGAAGAGGCATCTCCTGAAGGTAATTGAGGAATCTATTTAAACTCGTTGTGTCGAGGGATGTAACTGTAACAATGTTACTGTGACGTAATTTTAACAGAAATTTACAGTGTATCTATTGTGCCTTTTTTGGTTCAAAGAAAAATTGTTAATATATATTGAATCCAATTACCTGTGACATAGATGACGAGGAAGAGGCGGAAGTTGATGAATCAGGCAAGCCTGAAGACAACCCAGCCAATGAGGCAGCTGAAGAAGGATCTCCCGAAGGTAATAGAGAAATCTATTTGCACTCATTGTATTAGCTTATGTAACACTGTTAACACTGTTACTATAACACTGTTACAGTAATGCTGTTACTGTATCGTAGTTTTATCAGAACTTTACAGTGATATATATATATTCAATTATCTGCTACACAGATGACAAGGAAGAGGTCGAAGATGATGCATCGGGCCAAGCTGAAGAGAACCCAATGACTGAGGCAGCTGAAGAAAGATCTTCTGAAGGTAATTGAAGTAGTAAATTTAAAGTAGCACTGTTAGTATAACTATGAGGCATTGTTGGTCCGAAAAACATTAGTAATTTATATTCAATTCAATTACTTGTGCCACAGATAACAAGGAAGAGGCCGATGATGATGCATCAGGCCAGGATGATGACCAACCAACCAGTAAGGGAAATGAAAAGGAAGATGACGATAAAGATGAAGAAGAGGATGATGGCAATGAAAAACCAAATGAAGAGAACGATGATGATAAAGATGAAGACAGTGCTGGCGATAAAAACGAAGATAATAGTAAGGAGGATGAAGCAACTGGTAATGAAGACGCCGATGGGAATGATGAAAAAGGCGAGGAAGGAGAAAAACCCAGTGAGGTGGTGATGAGACAGATTGGCGATTTAAGAACCAATAACTAGTCAAGTGCGATCAGTAGCAGAAGATGACGCGATGATGAAGTTGATATTATCGATGATTGCGGTGATGAGATCCTCGTATGCCGATTACGATTTAAGATATGGAAACCACTATTTGTTACATGTCGAAACAACTGAAGACTGGATGCGCGTGATGGATCCTTGTTACAGCTGCACAATCGAATGTGGCCTACCAGCTCCGAATCTAACACTTGTGTCCAAGACTATGATAAAACACAAGGAGATAATGGCGCCTATTTTTGAAGTTAGGAAAGAAACAATTGACTATTGTTTTATCGACGATGACGAGAACCTCACAGCTACGTGAGTACTTTATTTACTCTTGCATTGTGATAAACAAAACGTTTTACTTTGCAAGTGAATACTGTTTCAACTGAATAGTTGTTACTGTTAAACTGTTACTCTATTAAAAGGTGTTCTGACTATTACATCTCATTGTCCAACAGGGAAAGGCTTGTCTCGTATGGGAAGTATCACTTCATTCCAAGGGAAGATATAATTTCATTGGCTCCTGGTGAGCTTATTTATTTAATGGTGACTGAATGTTGGTCAATGTTGCTCAATGACCTCATCTTGTAAAGGTAGCAAGTGATACACCATTGAGGATCTTCATGGGCTTGGGTCAATCTGTATGTTACTGTAATAAATAAATTTTTATTCTTATTGATTTTGTGTTTCTATAATGTTTATTGACTTTGTATTTATATTTATTTTTGTAGGACGCATTAGCAACTATGGATCTTGCATTGGAAAACCCGTTCATAACAGAGATTTAGAAGGTGAAGTTTTGCTGTCCTTCAGACATTGGATCAAATACAACCCGAGTCCACTGAATTTCAACTGTGATATGGTAAACCACATTACTGTTAATTTTTTTTTATTCTTATATAAGTAGAGTGTATAGAAGTTCTATTTAACAATGATATATATCTGCTTAATTGCAGATATTCATTCCACTCATTCTGGAGGACCACTTTTTCTGTGCTTGCATAAATTTCATGTCGCAAACCGTTGACTACCTAGACAACAAACCCTTATATGCCAGATCCCGAAAAGAAAAAATGGCAAGAAGTGTGGTAAGTTCCTCTACTTACAGTAACAATGTTATACTTTTAAATTTCCATTAAAAAATTTTGAAATCATTGTTACAGTAACATAGATACAGTAACAGTATTACTTTTTGTGCATGCAAATATCATGGGGAAAATGTTGTCAGGCATGCAAATTGCAAAAGGCTCCAAAGTGGAAAGTTTCCCACTGCAGATTGTGAAATTTAAATGGCAGAGCATTGAAAAAAATGTGGATTGTGGAGTTTTCATGATGATGCACATGGCTTTCTACACGGGGAATGTTTTTGACTGTGAACTGGGGGATGAACGGAAAAGAATGTTGTACCGTGCTGAAATATGTGCAATACTTGTTCTTAGCGACTTGAATCAAGTACGAAAAGAGGTGCAAGGGAGGATATCAAAATTCAGGAATGAAAGGGAACAGCTGAAGAAAAAGCTGCTGCAAAAAAGAAGGCTGGAAGAGAAGAAGGAAAAAAAGGAAGAGGAAAAAACAAAGGAGCCACAGGAAAAACAAAAGGAGGAAGAGCCCAAAAAGTCGAAGGTGAAGTCGGTTGCTTACAAGCGTTCTCCTAGAGCAATTGGTGAAGATGAGGAGATAATATTTAAATTTCATAATGATGATGCTATGAGATGTTCTCTAGGTCACGGTGAAATTGACGGTGAAATATTCCTAGTCTCTGAATTTATGAGAGCAAATCAGAAACTGCTGTCCAGTACAACTAATCTGAGAAGGCACATTCTTGATTATGTGTTTATGGATGATATTGACTTCCACAAAGGGTAAAATACTTGTTGTTACTGTAAAAGTGTTACTATTACACTGTTTCTGTAAAAGTGTTTTTGAAACACTGTTTATGTTACACTGTTTCTGCGAAAACTCTTGAGTAATCTGACTCTTATGGTTCTGTAACAATGAGATCCTGGCTGCGTTTGGAGACAACAGGAGGTTGACAAGAGCTGATATACTCTCACTACGTCCTAGGAGTCACACAAATTGGATGGTGTTTGAATGCTGGTCTCTACTCTTGAATTATGTCGAGAACAGCAAAAGAGGCACAAGGGCAGCAGGGCCAACCATACTTTACTTAGGACTAGGTCACATGGTAAGTTGCATCGGTGTTAAATGTCTGCTTCTGTTCAATAACATATGATTCTTTTACAAGGGAAATCAAACCCTTACATTTTTTTTTATTTTTTTATTTTAAAAACTACAGCATGCTCTACTGGCTGTGATGCAAGAGGATAGTGAACAGTCTGATATAAAGAACGAGTTGTTTGAAATTTGGGATAATTTCATCAACGCGAGCAAGGCAAATTACAGACTTGATGCCGAACTTATTTTTATACCTTGTTTGGATGGCTATCACTACTTCTGTGTGTGTATTAATTTCCTCAACAAAGAGATTAGTGTGATCGACAGTCAATCATATGCTAACTGGGAGTCTTCATTCACTTACGACATCGCAACGGCAGCATTGAGTCCCCTGAGTTGTCAAATTGTATCTTTACAGTTTCAGTTTCAGTGTTATAGTAATACCTATACGGTAACATTTTTATATTGTTTCAGTGTTACTGTTACACCTATACTGTAACATTGTTGATTATACAGATTTCTTAATTGATAGTAAAAGGAAATTAATGTTGTTTCGACAGCCGGTTGCATGAGTGACTACCCGGACACAAAGGGCGACGTGAGGGTAACCGAAATGCTCCGCTATCCTGTGGTAAATGTGAAGTTTAAATGGCGTAAACGAGCTTCAGATTTGAAGAGTCACCTGTATCACATGATGATGTAGTCTCCAATTTTTGGGATATTCAAACAAGTCTTCTTTGCTCAACAACACATTTTATCGGCGGGCATGTGCTTCCCAAATTGCTGCATGTTTACTCATGGCTGACATCAACAAAATACGGGCTGAATTGTTGGACGCTGTTGAAATCTTCAAAAAATCAAAGAAAACAATCTGGCCTGATATAGCTGCAAAGAGGGAAGCCGCTAGAATGCTCAAAGGGAAGGCAACGGAACATGAATTGTCAGACAAACAACCACCGATTGAGAATGAACCGAAGCCACTCAACACCGAAATGCCTGTACTTCGTTTTAAAGTGAAAATCAAGTGATGTACTCTAAAACAATGTTACTTTAACAACGTAATAGTGGCTGTCATAGACAGTGGAACATATTTTGGAATATATTAGTAATAAGTTTGTTACTGTAACAGTAACTTACAATGTTACTGTAACAATGTGACAGTTGCAAAAGTGAAAAAAGAAAACATAATTTGACGTTTTGAATTCTTCACTCTTGCAGCTGTTATAACTGCACTTCATAGGGAAAACGAAACATGGGTTTGATAAATTTCATGTCTTATTTTGTCTTTTCGAATTCAAAATTAACTGTTTTTTAAAGCATTTAATTTTGAAAGCAGTTTTTAAAATGTAAGTATTTTTTTTTTTAACAAAAAAAGTCGAGACAAAATGAAAATAATGTTACTGTAACACTGTGATAGTAATAAATGAAAATTATAATAAATGATTTTGACGCTTTGAATTCTCCACTCTGTGCAGCATTTATAACTGGACTTAATTATGGGGAACATGCACGTGGTTAACATCAATCATCTTTTAAAAACAGTTTTCAAAGTAGTTAATAAAAGTGGTTTTTAAAGCAGTTATTTTTTTTATTTTTAAAAAAAAATAACTGTTTTGTTTTTCTCAATTATCTATAAATAATCACATTTTAAAAAAACACAATTATGTTACTGTAACACACGTTTTTGAGGCTTTGAATTCTACAATCTGCAGCAGTTATCTTTCTAAAACAGTTTTTCACTTTCTTCAAAGTGACATTTTTCAAGGCAGTTATTTTTTTTAAAAAAAAACTATTTTGTTTTTCTCAATTATCTATAAATAATCTCATTTTCATTCAACATTTACACTTCATTTTCTAAACAAAAAAAATAAGCCAAGACAAATTTAAAGATTTTTCATTTCTAATTTTTTTTTAATCTTTTGTAATATTAAATATCTATAATGATTATGAATGGTTTAATATTACAACTGTTGCTAAAATTTCATCTATTATATGACTACCTTGCTCTAATGTTATTACGGAAAGTAACAGCGTTACAGTTTATGTTTGTTTATAAATAGATTTTGTTTTTTCTAATTTAGGGAAAACAGTTTATATTTCTGTTTTAATAGGTTTTTTTTTTTGTTTTAGCAAGAGAAAAATGGAACGAATTCAAAGGAAACTGGAAGACACCTAGTTTGAACTGGAAGAAATGACAAGGCATAGAGATTTATTACTTGAGAGGGTTATAGCATCTGATAGTAAGGTAATAGAAATGCTAGAACGAGTACAAGTGCTTGAAAAAGACTTGAACAATGCTGAAGCTCATCTCAAGTTTCTGATGGCGGAAAACAAGTGTATTGGGAAACTGCTAGAAGAAAATAAGGTGAATAAATACACTGAAACTGATTTAGACCGTCAGTTTCTCCTTGGTGTTACTGCTCTTAGGGAGTCATATGCTAAAGTCAACCCTTCGATAAACATGAAGTGGCCTCTTGTTGTCAAATCTATTGAAGAGATGGAAGGTTACAGGAATATTCTGAAAAAGGAGTTGCTAGAGGGCGAAAGCAGCGTTCATTCTCCTCCTGTGAACAAACGACTAAGAACGGAGTAAAATATTTAATATTTCCTTAATCAGATTTATGCTTCTTGTGATGACTTATATTTAAGTTAACTCATCATTCTTGTTTGGAAGTATTTCGTTTTTAATCAGTGTTTGTAACACTTGTTTTTAATGAATGACATCTTAATTCGGTTAATTGTCCAATTTACTATAAGAATTGTGTTATATTAAATTGAACAACGATTATGTAACTATGTTTAAAATTGTCAAAATACGCTCCTAAAATGGGACGGAAAAGGGTTTAGGGTTGGATTAGGCGGCACCGCTTCGCGGAGCCGCCTAATCCAACCCTAAACCCTTTTCCTTAAACAAAGGTTGTTCGTAGTACAACACACATTAAAGATAAAACCAAAACTAAACCCTAGGGAAGGACGGGTGATACCCTGTCGTGGACGGGATTTAAATTTGGGGAAATACGCTCCTAAAACGGGACGGAAAAGGGTTTAGGGTTGGATTAGGCGGCACCGCTTCGCGGAGCCTCCCAATCCAACCCTAAACCCTTTTCCTTAAACAAAGGTTGTTCGTAGTACAACACTGTTACAGTAAAACCAAAACTAAACCTTAGGGAAGGACGGGTGATACCCTGTCGTGGACGGGATTTAAATTTGGGGAAAAATGCTCCTAAAACGGGACGGAAAAGGGTTTAGGGTTGGATTAGGCGGCACCACTTCGCGGAGCCGCCCAATCCAACCCTAAACCCTTTTCCTTAAATAAAGGTTGTTCGTAGTACAACACACTTTAAAAACCAAAACTAAACCTTAGGGAAGGACGGGTGATACCCTGTCGTGGACAGGATTTAAATTTGGGGAAAAACGCTCCTAAAACGGGTCGGAAAAGGGTTTAGGGTTGGATTAGGCGGCACCGCGAAATCCTTAAACAAAGGGCATATTTACAAAACAAATCGTATAACACATATTCTTTGTAAAACTTAGGAAATATGCTCCTAAAACGGGACGGAAAATGGTCCTAAAACAATATTTATTCTTTGTATAAAATGTTGTAAGTCTTTGTATAAAATGTTAACTATGATGTAGGAAAACCGAATGACTTTTTCTTGTGACATGTTATTGTCACAAAGAACACACAATTCTACTTTTTATTTTTCTTTGTGACATATTATTGTCACAAAGCAACACAAAATCCTACTAATTATTGATAAGGTCACAATGTTACTGTAACATCATAACAGTATCAAACTTTTTTCTTTTTAGCTGCTTTCTCAGCAGCTTCATCAGCTATGCGAAGAGTGCATGTTCTCCTGTCGTGGGTAACTTTTTCTTTGCAGTATGCTCATAGCCTCTTTGGCTTGGCTGCTTTTTCAATGGCCTGTTGTTTTGCTGACTTCAATCTTTTTCCGCTGCCCTTGTTGCGTGCTTGTTCCGGAGGGTGGATAGTGACTTCAGACGACGAGCTCCAGCCCAACAGAATCTCCATCTCTTGGTCTTTTGTAAGCGGTTCAATACATAACTTCTGCCGGAACTCAACCAGGAGGGATGCTAACTCTTCCGTGTGTTCAGCAGGTAAAGTTTTGAGAACACCAACTATCTGACGGAACTTTGACCATACGTTGCACAAATGACTGTTATCAGACGTAGCCATATATGAATCCTCATTGACATTCCCATTCGAATCAAGCCTGGAAGTAAAAAAGTTCTTGTTTATCATGGTGACAATGTTACTATAAGAAATTATGGTTACAATGTTTATCAGTAAAACAATCGTAACAAGTCAAAACTATCACTGTAATAATGTTTTCGAATCAAACATGTTCGCTGCGTGTGTGTTATTTAGCCAACGATCTACAATGTACTTGCTTGGTATTCGCCCAATTCCTTTGCCCTTGTACACCCACACAATATGCCTGCAGAGTAATCCAATTCTTTCGAACAGTTTACACTCGCATACTGCATCTGTGCTTCTAAGGTCGAACCTCACCTTGAAAATTCTGTCTAAATCAGCATCGATTACATGAATTATGCGCACATGCTCCTCCTTCTCAAAGTCATCAACACCACATGAATCGGCAGCCATTACTTCTTCTTGAAACACCTTGAACACAGCATGTGTGTATATAATAGTGCCATGCTTTTCTATAGGTAATTCTGTCTTAAGCTCAGGGAATGAGTGGTCGCTGTTATAATCATCGCACCTTCGTGTATAGCGCTGCTGGTCCATAACAATTTGGAACCTGGTTTTAATGCAACAAGGATTCGGCAACAAATTATTTATGTAACAATGAAACAATGGTACTGTAACATACACTATTCCTGGGTACTGTAAGGAATGAAAAAGAGTTGTTTACCTCATCCAAAATTCGACCAGTGTACCAAAGTGATTCTCATAGCGCTTGAAAAACGAATTTGTACTTTCTGATCGCTGTGTTGTTCTTAATATGCAGCCCAAGGCAAGGTCACGATGGTAGGCAGGAATCCAATGGTGTCTGTCGTCGAACATTGTAGTCAACCAATCATTATCTTCCAGGTGGAAATCTGAAATGACCTTCTGCCACTTCTCTTCGAACTCCGACGGCTCCATATCAGGGTCCTAAACAACAGCGTTGAAGCGAGCAAGGAAGTCCGTGTCTCTCTGCAGATCTTGAACCAACTTTGTCCGTGATCTTTTGTGTAATATGCCACATACAATAACGATGCCTAGCTGTCTTGAAAACAGAAGGGAAAGCCTGTTGTATGCCAATCATAATGAAACAGCAAGTCAGAATGTGATATTGACCATTGATAGGGAAAGAGCAAGTGAGTAAATTATATGTTAGTAATTTAGTTATAGTAACATTGTTATTGAATAACCTTGTAAAAGAGGAAGAGATGGAACATTGGTAGTTGGAGTCAGAAAGTTGTGGTACAATAAATTTAAGTAAGTCTGTTACAGTAACATTGTCACACTATTACCTTCTTTATGGCAGGGCATTGATCCGTGATCATGAACTGCGGCTCTTTTTGTCCTATGGCAGTCAAGAAATGCTGAAAGGTCCATTGGAAGGAGATGTCATCCTCGTGTAACAGGAGACAACCGGCAAACAACACTGACTTTTTGTGGTGATTAACACCTGTGAATGGTGTAAAAACCATATCATACTTGTTGGTTCCGTAAGTAGGGTCGAAGCTCACAGCATCCCCAAAGAATGAGTAGTTTCTAATACATGTAGCATCAGCCCAAAAGAACTTTGTTAGACGGTTTTGCGGATCAACATCATAGGCGAAGTAGAACTGGGGTTGGGTCGCTTTGAGTTTCTCGAGTCGATCAATGAAAAGGTCAGCATCTCTTAACCCAATGTAGCACTTGATATCTCTTTGAAAGTTCTTAAAATCTATCAATGTAGCACCGATATTTTCATACCCGTTGACAAGTTCCTTAACCTGTCTAAAGGTCAATCCAGCGCCAATATTCAACTTGGAGTTGTCCAAGATAAGCGTCTTCTAGAACATATCAAGGGATCGTGAAATCTTATCGAGATCTCGTTAGGACAGGAGGTGAGACGATGATTGTGGACTTGTAAAACTCGTCAATCGCCATTTGGGCCATCAAGGCCATGTAGAAGGGCAAATCGACGTACGCTCGGCATCCAATTCTTGTGATTTTAACTCGCTGTAATCGTAATAGTTGTGGACGAACTATCACCCATATTCTCATCATCCTTGGTTCTCGTGACGTTGTTTGGTTTATATTCCCTAAACCCTTGACGGTTTGCGGACTACGAATTTTGGTGTGCAACACCACCTCGTAGTGTTTTAAATCGTGCTTCCGAGGGGTAAATCCACATGCCCGAGCATAAACCTCGTAGAACTTGATTCCAGCCTCAAGGGAGGCGCGCACCAATGGTAGGTCTAAACTTGTGGTCAACCACACATCCATCCGCTCACTTCCATTAGGCGTGTGAGACAGAACAAGCGATTATTTGGTTGAGGATTGGGTTGCTCTTGGACAATTGGCGTAGAATGGGGTTGAGTGACAAGATTGAGTCAGTAATACAAAAAGGAAAATACGAGTATTAGTGACCTGAAATACAACGGTGGTATTACAAAGAGTAACATTGTTCTGATAATACTAGTACTATGACAATGTAGTGACATCGGGATGGACGGGAGAACAGGGAATATGCGAAGAGGCTGGACTACAATTTAGAACAAGAAACTAAAGTACATTGAAGTAACAAACGAGAACAACGGGACGTCCGTAGTGGTACAACATATGTTATATGTGCAATGGAAAATGAATATATGTGATTGTGTTACAAGAACATTGATATTGTAAAAGTGAGCACTCTGTAAGCATTGACAGCAGTAATGTAAATATACGAGACGGGGAACAGGAATATACAAGACAGAAAAGAGGTCAAATATAATGAAATTTGACCGAATTTGAACGAGAAAATCAACAAATACAAGGATATTTGACCTAATATTTAAGACAAAAGCAACTACGAGTATAATCAAAGGAAAGGAGACCGTAAATTGAAGTAGAAGTGAATGGATTTCATTAAAATTGAAGCAAACATAAAATCGATTAACCTAAAAAACTGAAAAGCAACAGAATAAAGACAAATATAATCAAAATTGACGGAATGTGACGATAAAGCACGATTACGATTGTAAGCGAAGCGAGAGGAGAACGCAAATATGAAAATTCGATAGGAAAAACAACAAATACAAGGATATTTCACCTAATATTTAAGAGAAAAGCAAATACGAGAATAATCAAAGGAAAGGACACCGTAAAATTGAAGTAGAAGTGAACGGATTTCATTAAAATTGAAGCAAACATAAAATCGATTAACCTAAAAAACTGAAAAGCAACGGAATAATGAAATTACAATAGCGAATGATCAGCGACATAGAATCCTGATGAAATCGCGAAAAGGAAAATCGAAAACGAAAGGATTACGGAAATTACGTTTGCATGTTAATGTCGGTAGAATCTGCATCCATTGTAGCAACGAGAACCTGGGAAACAGATTTAATTTGATTGATTTGCGAATGAATTGATAAAAGCGAGTAAAAAACAGGAACCTAGGGTTTGTTTGCTTGATTCAGAGGATTATTTTGACTTAGAGAGAGAGATAGAGAAAGCGAGGGAAAGAGACGGAGGAGAGAGAATGTGAAACTGAATTATGAGGGGGAGGCTTGAATTCTTAGCTTTTATAGGTTTGTTATAATTTCTGAGATTTAATCTCAGCCGTTGATTAGGAGTAGATCTAATGAATAAGATTAAAATGCTAGACTCACCTAAGATACCTAGACTCACTTGATGCAATTTCTATATATATATAATTTTTTAAAAAAATTTTTTTAGCAAAGGTCTTTTTTTTGAGTGATATTGTATTGAAGAACCTGTGATATTATATTCACAAATCCTCAATCGTCAAATATTTAGGAGTTCTCACCTAATTCGACTCTCTCTCTCTCTCTCTCTCTCTCTCTCTCTCTCTCTCTCTCTCTCTATATATATATATATATATATATATATATATATATATATATATATATATATATATATATATATATATATATATATATATATATATATATATATGGGAAGTCGGTGAGAATCGAAGTACGGTGCGAACCGTACGAACTACCCCAGATACACATGGTATTACTACTGGATACATGTGTATCTAGTAGTTATACGAAGTGTATCTTGTAGTTATATGAAATGTATCTAGGGTGGTATTTTGTGTATCCACTGCCACCACCATCACCACTGTCCCCACCACCGTCGTTGCCACAACCGCCGCCATTACCAACGCTGACCCCAACTATCACACCACCAACACCACTATGACTCACCACCACCTCTACTACCAGTGTCGACCTCCACTCATCACCACCACTCACCACCACCAACTAACATCAAACAACCACTATCGTTCCTCCCCGTAGTTCACCACCACACCCCAGCCCACCACCACCACCATCACCGCTAACAACAATAAACCACCACCGTCTTCTACCACTCCCTACTGTCACCACCCTCAACCACCAACGTTCACTGCCGCCGCCTTGTAACGACAACACCACTATCACCGGTGGCAACCTATACCCCCGGCGACATTACTGACGCATAAAATTCCGATGCCATTACCAAACGTTGACCTCTTTTTTATTTTCTCTCCTTATCTCGTTAGAGCTCCGGCGCCGATGATCTTTTACCTCCATGTATTCCACCAGCGAAATATCCGCCACCACTGACGGCACCAATGACATCGTCAGACATCATTGACCCCTAACAGCGTCACCATTCTATTCATCGGCGACCATCGCATCCCAACATTACGCCGAAGTTAGTTGTGCTTTACTCATTAATCTTAATTTTTTCTTCAAAATTCGAGATCTAAATGCTAGATCTAACAAAAACAAGATAAAATTGCATGGTTGGTTCATGGAGGCGAGGTGGTGGTGGCTCGGTATTGCCCGTCGATTGCATTAGAAAATAAGAATGGGAAGATGAATTAATGATATGAAATGTGAAGCATGAAGGAGACAAAGGAAATAAGAATGGGTTCGGCTATGTTGAAGGTCGACATTGCAGGTGGATTAGTGGTCCAAGTGGGGTTGTCGTTGTTTTACGGCTATAATTTGTGGTTCGGTGTTGGCGAATGGAGGTAGTCGTGGCCTGTATGTCAGGGTGAGAGAGAAAGAGGATGGGAATAACTAATGTCAGGGACGATATATGAGGTGGAGTGAATAGTTTATACAATTGAAATGTCAGCGTGCGTGTGTGATTGAGTTTGTGTTTTTAGGTCAGTTCGTAAGTTCGCACCTAATAATAGCTTCGTACAGGATCCTAATTATATATATATATATATATATATATATATATATATATATATACATATATGCACCTCGTCACTTTCAATTACCCATCTCACCTTATGTCCTACTCACCCACACATCATACTCTCGCCGGCGACCACCGGTGCTCCGACTACAAGTCGTCACCGGCATCTCCTTACCAAAACTGGCGGAGCTGTCCGTAGATCTGGTCGAACACCATTTGCTCTCTCTATCCCATCCACTAGCATTAGTCGGCGACCGGAGTCCCGGAGCTCCGTTTGTCACCTTAAATTCCACACCACGCCACTCCAGCGAACTTTCGTCATCCCATTCACTATCAATAATCCTTAGTCGGCTCGTTACTGAAGTATTAATGTAGATCTGGCTTTTAGTTATCGAATTTGATGTCGACGGCGACGATTTGGTACTATAAATGGTGGAGATGGGGAAGGAAAAGAGAGTTATGACGAGGGAATTGGGTGCGTGAGATTATGGACATAGGCCACCTACACGCCTAGCCAATCTGTGGACGTGCAACAGTCGGAAAGCCATGCTCGGTGGCATATTAAATGCTTTCGACCGGATCATTTTAGATAAGTCGGTTTCGTCTCGGCAAGGGTCTCGAAATGAAGTTAGTGATGTTCGGAGTTTCCACCAAGCAATTGTGGGATGCTTGGAAACCATTCGAATACACTTTATACCTAGGTCAATAAAGGCAAAAAGTGGTGTTTGACATAGGTACTAAAGATAAGGAATCGTCCCTATTTAGCACCCTATCTCTAGAATGACTCTCGTTCGCACTGGATAATGTCGTCCACTATCCAATGTTTCTGAGTAAGAGGTGAAGGTACGTATTGGGAAGCCCTTTAATCGAAAACCCAATCCTGCCCGCGGTAGCGACTTCTACTGATCGATCTTGGTTGGTTGAATGAAAAAGTTGATAAAACAGGTAAATGCATGAATGCGAATCCACAAGTTTTAACCTAACATGTGAAGTTTACTATGTTGGTTGTTTATCCAAATATCGAGTAATTGATATCGAGTTGGATTTAGTGTTGATTTGCATGCAAGATGGAAATTAAACATCCATTACCGAGTTAGGTTTATGGTGCATAACGTGATCCACTTGTCTTAGAAAGTCGTTTTGAAATACAAAGTAAGATGTGGACTTGTCAATCTGATCCGTCCTGTATTCGGGTTAACCGAAGTCGGGATCGTCCTAGACGAGTGCAGGAAAGGAAACAGGACCTGCATCAGGCAGCCTATTGAGGCGCGAGCCTTAGAGCGATACAAAGAAGCCTGCCCAGGTTTGAAAACTGGAAATCAGAGGGCCTGATTATGCGCGAGGCAGCGGACGACCCAAATGGGTGTCTCCTGGTTGTTGAAAAAGTTAATGAAATTGCTTGTAAAAGGTTATTTGAACCCGTCTTTGTTGAAAAGGTCGTTTAGACCGCTTTTATGCTAATATGAAGAACGAGACTTGAATAATCATCATTGTGTTGATAATATTCGATGCCGGGTTCGGTTTTGCAAGCTTGACATGAATAGTTTTGTGAAAATGGATGTAAAAATGTTTATTATGAACTAATTGTGTTAAGTTCATTGTTTTGTAATTAGTCAATGTTTATTATCGTACTCAGATTAAATCGACAGGGTATGTAGAACCAAGGACGATTATGCATGTATGACTAATATGGTTGTTTTGAAAATGTAAACAAATGAATAAAAGGTTTTAAAATACCTTTTAAAATGTTATTAACCAAATATATCACCGAAACACGGATTAAACCATCATGGTATAAGGAACCAAGGGTGAGCACAATTTATAGTTAAAAGGATTTATCATGAAACTGATTTGAAATGGTAAAGACCGATTGTAAAATGAAATGAAAATGGAAAGAATGGACTCAAACATGCTTGAGTTCTGACCTGGACAGCCAGTATAGGCGCGAGCCACCTAGTTGTGACTAGGGGCTTCTGTTTCAGGTCAAAACTCGCTTTTTGCTCATTCGATCCGTATTTTGGACCATGTTATGCATGTTTTAGCATGTTAAAGTCATAAAAACAGATAAAAGGACATGAAAGAAGAGGATTAATTACATGCTCATACTTACATGCTATGTTCTTGGCGAGAAATCGACGGAAGTGTAAAAACTTGTTAGTTCGGAAAACTCGGTTGAAAACCGTTTAAGCAAAGTAAAGAGTGTTATTTTGTTTAATGATTATGTAGTTGATCGAAATGGTCAGTCATGTGATTTAATGAACGATGATGGTACCAAACAATGTGCATGGCTCATATTTTCGATCGGTAGGTCAGAAATACGTGTCGGTTTGTGACTTGAGAAGTCGAGTCTAGAATTTTAAGGGAGAAAAGAGGGGGCGGACGCTCGCGTACCTCCAAATGGTGGCATTTGAGAGGTATTTATAGATGATTATTGTGTGGTTGTGTGCGTTTTGAGCAACGTGGCCGTATAGGCTACTCGAAGAGGCGCGAGCCATTTCACAGGTGTTCGAGCTGTCTTGTCATGATCACGTATTTGGAATCATGATTTGTTCTATACTAGGTTTTGGGTGACGTGCTTGTTGTACTTGACCATCAAGTATACCGTGTATACTTAGCATGGAAGCTTTGTGATGTTTGTTTTTCGTGTTTGACTCGGTTTGACTCGTTGTTGGAGTCGGTATTTGAATCTTGAGTCGGTTTTTGGTCCGGTGTCGGTTTTAACTTTAGTTAGTGTCATTGTGACCCCGTTGTCATGGATAAAACACTCCAGGTACTTTTGAAAAGTTTTGAAAATTTTTTATTTTCGAAATCGTTTTGATTTTTCCGATGTATATTTATACAAACGGTCGATTAAACGTAGCGATTCCTAAGCATGTTGTAGTCCGATAATCATCGGGTGTTTGTTGGGGATTCAACAGATACTGGGTATCTACATAGCGCCTACTTTTACTGAGGCTTGGATAGGGCAAAAGTCAAAGTACAGCCCCAGGTCAATCGAAGATTACAACCCGGAGACCGAGGCGACGTCGAGGAGGCTCGAAAGAATTCGGGCCAAGGACCTGCCATCGGGAAGGGCGACGCCAAAGCGACTCGGGGACTCGAGTCAAGGACCTATAGTCGGGAACAGTTTAGAGTCTGTCGACTATCCATGCGGGTTATTAAAAGTCCAGACTACGTACAAAGGCTCGCCGGCCATAGAAAGGAGTCATACCTGAGGCATCTTCGGGATATGTCCTTGAATTGTTTCTTGTTTGCGTGCAAAGGTTCGCCAGCCATTGAAGGTATGTTTGAGGATCGCCAGTCGTGTCGCGGATATGATAAGGCTCGCCAGCCGTATTGCGGGTATCTCGCCAGCCGTGTCGCGGATATGATGAGGCTCGCCAATCGTGTTGCGGATATGATGAGGCTCGCCAGCGGTGTCGCGGGTATGATGAGGCTCGCTAGCCGTGTCGCGGGGGTCGAACGATCGAGTGTGGGAAATAGTCGCGTTTGTCGGGCTTATTTCAAGAGGTTGTTGATTCACTGGGCTCCGTGGGAAGGTCACCCATATCCTGCTGGGGAATTTCGGCGTTTATATTGGATGTTTGTGGTGCCGGAAAGAGATAGGCATTTTGTAGTTTGAGCCTGGCTCCTGTGGATGGCGGTTTCCAATATCGTCATTCGATATTTCGAATTTTGAAAAGAGGTAACGGTTTTTACTGCCGTTGTTCAGAGTTTGTAGAAATGGCGAATGTGAGTTCAGCCATTCGCTGTTTGGAAAATAACGGTTTTTAATTCCGTCCTCTTGTGATTTGAAGTTTGTGAAAAATAATAAATTTGAATTTCACTATTTTGTTTTTGAAAAGGTGACGGTTTTTAATTTCGTCGTTTGAAATTGTGAAAATAACGAATTTGAATTTCGATATTTCATTTTCTTGAAAGGTGGCGGTTTTTAATTCCGCCGTTCGAAATTGTGGGAAAATAACGAATTTGAATTTCGTTATTTTTTTTTTTTTTTGTGAAGTGACGGTTTTTTATTCCGTCGTTTAAAATTTGTGTAAATAGCGAATTTTCATTATTTCATTTTTTGTTTGAAAAGTGACAGTTTTTAATTTCGTTGTTTGAAATTTGTGAAAATAGCGAATTTGAATTTCACTATCTTGTTTTTTGTTTCAAAAATGATGGTTTTTAATTCCGTCGATTGAAATTTTTGAAAATAGCGAATTTGAATTTTACTATTTTGTTTGAAAATGACGGTTTTTAATTCCGTCGTTTGAAATTTGTGAAAATAACGAATTTGAATTTCACTATTTTGTTGTTCTTTTTTTTTTGGGTTTTAAAATGACGGTTTATAATTCTGTAGTTTGAAATTTGTGAATTTGAATTTCACTATTTTGTTTTTTTGTTTGAAAATGACGGTTTTTAATTCCGTCATTTGAAATTTGTGAAAATAGTGAATATTGAATTTCACCATTTTGGGTTTTGTTTGAAAATGATGGTTTTTAATTCCGTCCTTGTCGATGCCTTGAAGAAGAAGGGGTCAAGATGGTATGGTAGCATGACCCTTGTGCATGTTGTTTAGCAAATGGAGCACGGGTGGGATCCATCGTGGTTGGTGCTTGGTGAGAACGTCCAAGCTTTGGACAAGAAGGGTTCTTGTGGAGAAGCTCTTTCGTTCGGATCTCCAATTATCCTCCAAGTATGGCTCATGGAGAGGCTAAGGTATGTTGAGCCTCCGGTTGATGCTTTTTCTTACTCTTTTCGTCACCTTACTATGAGAAAGAAGTTGTATTTGGATAGTTTTGCGTCAACCGAGGCGTAATGGACATCAAAATTGGTGGAGGAGGGTGGTCCTCATATCTATTGGGTGGTGCCGTGGTGGCACTTGAGGTCCTTCACGGGGTTTCCTGCTCCGACCGCTTGTTCTTGCTCTTTGATGGTCGTGGGCTTGAAGGTTGCTTCATTCATTTTTCCGGAAAGGCTTATGAGGCAAATGGGCCACCAACAAAAGGTGCCCGCTCAAGATACTCTTGTCCAAAAGAGTGTTTTCCGGAACTCCGAGCTTGTGGAGATTTTTGAGAGGTGGTCGGCCACTCGGCCGACTTGGGAGGCTGCAAACCCAGCTTCAACGACATGGGTGACTCCCGCTAATGTCAAGTGGTCAAGAGCTCAAACCTTGGAAGAAAGGTCAAAGTTCCGCAAAGATGAGGTCATTGACTTGATGTATAGGGAGGTTGGCAAGGCCAACCGCGCCTTCTTTGACGATTTTGCTGATGATGTTATCCCGGATGTGGTGAGGCCACCGAAAAGGAGGATCTTGGGTCCGAAAGAGATGGTGAGCCGTGTGGGGGCTCGGCTTGGGCCGAGTATTGGGTCTTACAAGAGACCGGATGTCATTGCCATTGTAGATCCGTTGAGGATTCGTTCCGAAGAGGAAGTCCATCCTAGGCGGGCTAACAAGAGGAACAAGGGGAAGATGTACCCCGAGGGAAAAGGCAAGGGTAGAATGGAAGAGTGAAGACCTCCATTACCCGTTTTATTATTATGCTGTATTAGTGATTGTGTATTATTATTATTATTATTATGTTGTACAAGATATGTATTGTGTATTTGTGCTAGTATTAATATGTAAGATGTCTTAGTCGACGTTTTAGCTTGGCAAGTTGTGGACTTACTTAGCTTTATTTGTTGTCAATTTGTAATCCTTCTCATTATTAATTAAATAAGAGGATTGCTTGTGCTAATAAGAGTTGTGAACACTTGTCATTTCTTCCATCCATTTCGTAAAGGCAATTCGGTTTGAATTATCCTAAATATTGCACATGTGAAGGGGATTTTTGTGGGAAGGACGAAAGGCCTTTTTTTGTTCTTTTTTTTTGTGGAAAAGGGAGTGCTTCCTTTTTTGGGAATTTTTATAGGTGATTGTTTTTTTTTTGTGGGGGGTGGTTGTATCCTTCTTGTGTAAGAAAGGATTGCCTACGTATCCACCTAAAGAGGTGAAATCAAACCAGGCTCGTAGTTCAAAAGTTTTTTTTATTTGTTTGGGTTTTGTGGTTGTATCCCTCTTGTGTAAGAAGGACTGCCTACGTATTCACCTGAAGAGGTGAAATGAAATCATGCTCGTAGTTCAGGTGTTTTTTTTAGTGCAAATGGATGTTGCCTTTGACAGATCAAAGGCTGCTTGAAACATCGCAAGGTGCCGTAACTTAGACTCGATAAAACATGCAATTTCAAATCAGAACGTTTTGAGGAATTGACTTGAAAGGGAGATTGTTGTCACCAGTTGTGAAACTAGGGAAAGGTTTGTTGGTTTCTAAGGTTCAAGGGTAGTATTTCTTGAGTTGGTCTAGGTTGGTCGGGTTTGTGAAATCCTACCCGTCTTGGTCACTCAGTCTCACTGCACCCCCGAAAATATTTTCTTAACTAGGTATGGCCCGACCCAATTGGGTTTGAATTTCTCTCTCGGATCGACGGGTAATAGTGCTCGAACCGACTTGAGGACCAAGTTGTTGGAGTTAGTGTCCTCCACAATAGTGCGTTTACATAATAAATCTCATTAAAGGAATATCATCAGATATTTAATTATTTGATCCTCGTCAGTTGATTAACGTAAATCGATAACGGTTGGCTGACTACAGTTTGACGTTATTGTCGTGAGACGGCGGTGATCAACTGACCCCTTTCGGTCACACCTAAAGGAACGAACCCCAATTGACAACTAATTAATTGTATGAGATACAATTTATTTTGTCCCTTGATTTGTAGACTAAAAGGTTAGTCGATTATTTTAGAGATATTTCGAGTTGCGAACTCGAGGCACGGCAGTTATTATTTAATTATGTGATAATTGAATAATAAATTTTGGAAGACGGGTTTTAGTTAATTAATTGTTAATTCACTAAACTTGTACTAATTGATTAATGTGATTAATATTAGTACGTAAATAATATGTGTAGCGGTACACGTATATTTACGGAGAGATTTGAGTGAAATTAGTTATGGAAGTATTTAAAAATGAAATGATGTTTAAAGTAAAATTTACACGTATTTGTGCGACAAATATAAGAACCGATATGGACCCATAAATGGGCAATTGGACCGTGTAAATAAAGTTAGTGGATGATCATAATCATTTCACTTTTACTTGTTTTTCTTCCATAAGTGTCATATGATCATTGTGCATGTCATAATGTTTTTAGACAAAAATTGAAACAAGTCCACTCCTACACTCTACCCCTCCCACCCGGTTTTCCTCCTCTCTATTAAGACCAATTTTTGTTCATTTATGCATGCTAGCTCATTCATGTGTTTTTCATGTGAACAAAAACTACTTATCTCTCTAAAATAATTATCCATCTTTTACTAAGTTGTTAGTAAACTAAAAATAAATAATTATTAAGAGTGTTAGTAATATTTACATATTATCAAGAGAATTATTCTAACTAGTTACTAGTAAATACTTGTTAGATTAATTGGGTTGAGTTCTTTGGTGCACATTGTTAGGAGATCTTCTCTCTGAAGATTTGTTAGGAGGATCATCCTTTTGTTATAATCTCAAGAACAATCAAGGTAGGAGATCTTGATTGTGCCCATATTACCATAAAAATCTATGTAAGGAAATTGTTTTTCCTTAACTTTCATTTTTATGCTTTTATATTTGCATGCATGTTACATAGATCACCAAAATGATAAATTATGAGATAATTTAATTTTTATTAGAGAGTCTAATATGGATCTATGATCTTTCAAGTGGTATCAGAGTTTAGGCTTGTAATTTGCATGATGATTTTAAGCATATTAATGAATTATGAGATAATTTATAAAAACTCAAAAATTGTGTTAGAAGAGGTTTTAGCACGAAATTTTTGGGGCATGCACATCTACTGATCTCAAAAGATTTGTGGTAAAGTTTGGTGATTTATGAAGTTATTTTGCTATTTTTAATGATTTTTGGTAGAAAACCGAGTCAAAATGCCGTATTTTAGTTAAAAATTGACTAAAAATAGTTAAAAGTTGATTCGGTCTATGGAATTTTTATAGTGTTTCATGCATATTTTCTACTGATTGTATGCAAAAGGTTGAAGCTTGGTTTGAATTTTTTGCATGTTTATTGATTTTATGAGTTAAAAGTCGATAAAAGTGAAATAAATTAATCATAATTTCGAAACAATTGATTCTGCCCTTGATAAATTTATGTACATTTGATAATATTTTTAAATGTTAAAAGTAAAATTTAAAATGTGTTCTCACCTTGTTTTGATGTTTATTGGTTTTAGTGGTTAAAAACCGATAAATATCGATCTTTTTCTTCATAAATTTTATCCGGATTTTTGGGGAACTTTTTCTGACATTTTGGTGTTCTTGGGAGTGTTCCATAATTCTCAAATTTTTTGTTTCAATTTTGGGTAATTTTTCAATTATTTTGGATATTTACTTAAAAATTATGATTTTACCGATTAAATTAGCAAAATATCACCAAATCAAACTAATTATTCATCATAAAATTATTGAGGACTAATTTTGAGGTTCAAAACAGTTTGGAGAATTATTTTGGACTTAAATGAGATTTAAGAGTTGATTATTGATTTTTACATGTTAAAAATTGATTAAATCCACAAAACCCGAGATGGATACCAACGATTGATAGATAGGGTGATTTTGGCATCATTTTACAGAATTTTAAGCATATTTATTTAGATTGAATGAATGATTGTCATTTATTTAAAGTATTTATCTTGTTGTACCTAGTATGGCCTAATTTAATTTTAATCGTTATTACCCGAAATGAATGGGAATAGCGATTTGTTTGTAATTAAATACGATCTCGTATCGTCGATTTGTAATTAATTAATAGTTTGATTTATTTTATTAATTAATGTATAATAGGAATAACTATGTAATTCAATTGTAATAGTCATTCTTTCTGGCGTTTCCAAAAGACGGATTACATCGAGACGGAGTCTATTTTTGGAAAGTGTTCCAAATCCCACAAGAAGGAGCCACTTTTGGAATGAAGAGGCAAGGGACCAAGGAGTTGGTTTCCGATATGCAATAGACTAGTTTTTATTAACTAGGTGGCCATACTAGGATTTATTCATATGCTTACTTGTTTGCTTGTTTTTATTTTCACGCATGCCAAAATTGCCATTCACATGCATTTTATTTTTGCGGTTGTCAATTCACGTCATTTACATTCACCGACTTAGTTCAGTTATAGGGAATTTATGACTAAATTGACAAGATCTCTCACATAACTAAAATTGAGATTAGCCTTACCAATTAGTAACACCTATGAATCTCTTGTTCATTAGAGCCACGCTCGCTCAAGTGGGGTGTTCTCTTTTTATCTTGAGTAAGTAGGGTGGTAAACGGTTATCACACGCTAAAATTGGTTGGAATAAACGGGATATAAGACGGTCTTGTGTTCCGGGGCTAGTAGATGAATTTAAGGAAATTCGTCGACCAAGAGTTCTAGAGGTAGAATTAGTCAACGTGACTTACCGAATTTACACAATTATGGGATGTTTCGCCCAAGCGATGCTCATTTTGGTTTAATATTTGGGTCTTGGAATCATTTATATAATTTAGTGGGAGATCATTATATAAATGCTAAAACTTGTTTAACATGTTTTCACAAGTAATTTTTAAAACAATGGATGTTAATATTTCCTTATTTGTTGTAGCATTTTAATTCGCAATGGCAACTTCATCAACTCCATCAACTACTTCACTAGGCAAAGATTCATGGCTAAGGTCCGTAATGGACAAATGTATCTTAAAAGATGATGGTAGTAACTTTCTTGAATGGGAATCCAACATCAAAAGTGCCGCGTTGTCCGACAATGTGCTCACTTACTTGACCGATGCTCCTCCCATCGAGCCCGGTCCAAGGGCTTCATCGGCGGTGCGGACCGCCTATGATGACCATGTGAGGATGTCGAATGATATCAAGAATGTGTTATTATGGTCGATGTCCCGAAAGCTCAAGCTATCATGCATTTCTTTAAATGCGTACGAGATATTCACTCGTATGATTACTATGTTTTCACAAACACCTAAAGTCCGTCAATACAATGTGGCGGCACGCTTCTTTGAAGCTAAGCTTGAGAGGGGCCAAAATTTTGGTCCCCATGTGCTCAAAATGGTCGAATATGTCGACATCCTAGAGCGTCTAGGGTGTAACATTCCTAAGACTCTTGTGGTGGATCGTATCCTCCACTCACTTCCCACCAAATTTGCCCACTTTAGGGTGAAATACAACATGAATGGCATGGATAAGAGTTATCATGAAATTCATGCACTCCTCACCCAAGTGGAGAGGGATATAGAAGCTAGTGGGAGTGACAAAGGGGATGTTTTAACCATGAAGTTAAAGAACATGTCCCTTGGAGTTAAGAAGGGAAAAGGGAAGAAAAAGTCCCAATTCAAGAAATCGTCAAAGAAACATGACAAGGGAAAGGGGAAGGCCGTTGTGAATGGCAATCCCAAGGCAAAAAGTGTCAAACTCTCCGAGGCCGAATGTTTCCATTATATTGGGAAGGGGCATTATAGGAGGAGTTGTCCCAAATACTTGGAGGATCTCAAGGAAGGGCGTGTGACACCTATTGGTATGATTTCGTCTCTCTATGTGATAGACGTTAATTATGCTTGCACTTCCACTTGGGTACTTGATACCGGATGTGGCTCTCACCTTTGTAATCATTTGCAGGGTTTAAGGGACGTGCGAGCACTAGCAAAGGGTGATGTGGATCTCCGCATGGGCAATGGAGCTAAAGTAGCGGCTTTTTCCCTGGGGACCTATGTGCTCACTTTAGCTAGTGATCTGGAATTGTATTTAAATAAGTGTTATTTTGTACCAACTTTAACTAAGAACATCATCTCCATTTCCGCGTTAGACGCGGAAGGCTTTTGTTTTATGATTAAGGACAATAGTTGTACTTTTTCATTAAATGATGTGGTTTATGGCAAGGCCATTTCAATTGGAGGCATTTATGTCTTAAATGATGTTAATGACGTTTATCATATGGAAACTAAAAAGCTCAAAATGGGTGATCCAAACGAATCCTACCTTTGGCATTGTTGTTTAGGCCACATAAACGAAAGACGCATAAAGAGACTTGCTTCATCAAAAGTGCTCAAACCATTTGGTTTTGAATCTTATGGTACATGCGAGTCTTGTCTTCTTGGCAAGATGACTCGTGCATCTTTTGCGGGAAAAGGGACACGAGCTAGTGAGGTTTTGGCTCTCATACATACGGATGTGTGTGGACCATTAACCATCACCGCTGGAGGAGGTTTTCACAACTTCATTACTTTTATTGATGACTTAAGTAGATATGGTTATGTCTACTTAATGAAGAACAAGAGTGAAACTTTTGACAAGTTTAAAGAGTTTCAAAATGAAGTAGAGAACCAATTGGATAAAAAGATTAAGACCCTACGGTCCGATCGTGGTGGTGAGTATCTAAATATTGAATTTGATTGACACCTAAAAGATTGTGGTATAGTATCACAATGGACTTCTCCTGGCACACCATAATTAAATGGTGTGGCCGAAAAGAGAAACCGAACTTTACTAGATATGGTTCGGTCTATGATGAGTCTAACTGAGCTTCCTAGTTCATTTTGGGGTTTTGCCCTCTTGTCTGCAATATTTTCACCAAATCGAAGCCCGACTAAAGTGGCCGATAAGATTCCATATGAGATATGGACAGGGAAAGTACCTCATTTGTCATTCATGCGTATTTGGGGTTGTGAGGCGTACGTCAAGATTAAGTCTGACAATAAGCTTGCACCCAGGTCTGACAAATGTCTTTTTGTAGGATATCCAAGGGAAACACGTGGCTGTTACTTCTACAATAAACACGAGAACAAAGTGTTTGTGGCTCGTGATGCTATCTTCCTAGAAAAGGAGTTTATTTCTAGGAGACAGAGTGGGAGAAAATTTGAACTTGAAGAAGTTCGAGAGCTACAAACCGAGAATGAGTTAGAGGAGAACGTGGAGGATAGCATTCCCTCTTCCTCTGAAACGGTAATTGTTCCTAGAAAGTCAAGTAGGACTTCTAATCCACCTGACCGCTACCTTGGAAACATCGAAGAGGATGGTGTTTTATTACTTTTGGAAAGTGATGAACCCACTACCTACAAATCGGCCATGTCTAGTCCCGACTCCTCACTTTGTCTAGAAGCCATGCGATCCGAAATGGATTCCATGTACGAGAACCAAGTATGGGACTTGGTGGATTTATCTGAGGGAGTGCGACCCCTTCAGTGTAAATGGATATATAAAATTAAGCTCGGCGTGGATAAACATGTAGATGTTTACAAAGCTAGATTGGTAGCAAAAGGTTTCACCCAAGTTCATGGTTTACACTATGAGGAAACCTTCGCTCCAGTCGCTATGCTTCGGTCCATTAGGATAATCTTAGCGGTTGCCGCATTTCATGATTATGAGATTTGGCAAATGGATGTCAAAACCGCCTTCTTGAATGGGATTCTAGAAGAAGAGGTGTACATGATACAACCTTAAGGTTTTGTGGATACATCTAACCCTAAGAAGGTGTGTAAGCTTAAGAAGTCCATCTATGGTCTTAGGCAAGCATCTTGGAGTTAGAATCATCGCTTTGATCATGTCATTAAACAATACGGTTTCACTAGAAGTGTGGAAGAACCGTGTTTATACATGAAGTTTAGTGGGAGTAAGGTTGCATTCCTTGTCCTATATTTGGATGACATATTGCTCATCGGGAATGATGTTTCATTGCTCACTCCCATTAAGGAGTAGCTAGGGAAACACTTCCAAATGAAGGACTTGGGAGAGGCACAACGAATCTTGGGTATCCGGATCTATAGGGATAGGTCCAAGAGGATACTAGCATTGAGTCAAGAGGCTTATATTGACAAACTTCTTGACCGGTTCAATATGAAAGACTCCAAGAGAGGATTTTTACCTATGGACCAAGGGATTACTTTGAGCAAGTCACAGTCTCCCTCCACCCCTAAGGAAATTGAACACATGAAGACCGTCCCTTATGCTTCCGCTGTTGGGTCTATCATGTATGCTATGATTTGCACTCGTCCCGACGTTGCGTATGCCTTGAGCATAACAAGTCGTTATCAAGCCAAGCCTGATGAGAGTCACTGGATAGCCGTAAAGAACATCCTTAAGTACTTGAGAAGGACTAAGGATTCGTTCTTTGTGTTTGGAGGAGAAACTGAGTTGCGTGTAAAAGGTTACACGGACGCAAGTTTCCAAACCGATTGGGATGATATGAAATCCCAATCCGGCTATGTATTTATGCTAACTAGAGGAGCTGTTTGCTGGAAGAGCTTCAAGCAAAGCGTTACTGCGGATTCTACAACAGAGGCTGAGTACCTTGCAGCGCCTGAGGATGCGAAGGAAGCTGTTTGGATTAGGCAATTCATGGAGGGGCTAGGAGTAGTTCATTCCGCCAAAGATCCTATCACTCTATATTGTGATAACAGTGGAACTATTTTTCAAGCCAAAGAGCCGAAGTCTAGTAACAAATCTAGACACATTTAAAGGAAATACCATGTAATTAGAGATTATGTGGAAAGGAAGGAAATTGACATTTGTAATGTTGGGACAGATGATAACATTGCTGATCCTTTAACCAAGCCTTTATCAAAGGCTAAGCATGATGGTCATGTCGTCGCAATGGGATTGAGACGAGTACCAGATTTTCTTTAAATTATGGATATGTAATAATTGGATAGTGTATCTCTTATTATATATATGATAATCACATTCATTGTTTTCGCATTCATTCTTTTATGAATCTTTTATTTACTGCGACTAAATTTTAAATACCTTGTTTATCTGAATAAGTTGTGGAGACAATGTTGAACACTATTCAAGTGAATAAGATGAACATTGTATTTTGTCCCTAGTCACTTAATGAGGTGACGTCTCGGAGTGACTAGATTGTAAGTCGATTGATAATTGATCAACACCATGAGGTCATACGTGATAACTAGTCGATTACATAGGAAGAGTGTGTGACACTTTGTCGGACAGTGACCATTTAGAGAGTCCCTAAGTTCTATTATAGACGCCTGGTCGTGGCTGGAATCTCTAAGATGTTCTAATGAGTCGATTCTTTTGACTGGAGACTATTATCTGAGCTAGTGCAGTTTTCGAGTGACTTTGGTTTTTGTCCTAGGTCGTGCCGTGAAAGGAGGCCAAAACGGCATTTACTAGGTCATGGTGATCTGTATTGTACAATAGGATAGATATGGCATACATGAATTGTCCACCCATGTTGGGTAACTATATCTCAAGGCCACTCGAGGAGTTAATGACTACAAATGTGTGGCCACGCTCAGAAGTAATATGTGAGAGATTTTTCCGGTCAGGTAGTCACACTCCCGATCGAGAAAACTACTCGCGATATGTTCATGTGCAAATGCGACCTCAAAGACACCTTGCATTGAGTGGGAGATTAAAACGGACAAGAGAATTGGTAGCGCACACCTTGTGTCGGACAAGTGGGAGATTGTTGGAGTTAGTGTCCTCCACAAGACTGCGTTTACATAAAAAATCTCATTAAAGAAATATCATCAGATATTTAATTATTTCATCCTCATCAGCTGATTAACGTAAATCGATAATGGTTGGCTGACTAGAGTTTGACGTTATTGTCGTGAGACGACGGTGATCAACTGACCCCTTTCGGTCACACCTAAAGGAACGAACCCCAATTGACAACTAATTAATTGTATGAGATACAATTTATTGAGTCCCTCGATTTGTAGACTAAAAGGTTAGTCGATTATATTAGAGAGATTTCGAGTTGCGAACTAGAAGCACGACAGTTGTTATTTAATTATGCGATAATTGAATAATAAATTTTGGAAGACGGGTTTTAGTTAATTAATTGTTAATTCACTAAAATTGTACTAATTGATTAATGTGATTAATATTAGTACGTAAATAATATGTGTAGCGGTACACGTATATTTACGGAGTGATTTGAACGAAATTAGTTATGGAAGTATTTAAACATGAAACGATGTTTAAAGTAAAATTTACACGTATTTGTGCGACAAATATAAGAACCGATATGGACCCGTAAATGGTCAATTGGACCGTGTAAATAAAGTTAGTGGATGATCATAATCATTTCACTTTTACTTGTTTTTCTTCCATAAGTGTCATATAATCATTGTGCATGTCATAATGTTTTTAGACAAAAATTGAAACAAGTTTACTCCTACACTCTACCCCTCCCACCCGGTTTTCCTCCTCTCTATTAAGACCAATTTTTGTTCATTTATGCATGCTAGCTCATTCATGTGTTTTGCATGTGAACAAAAACTACTTATCTCTCTAAAATAATTATCCATCTTTTACTAAGTTGTTAGTAAACTAAAAATAAATAATTACTAAGAGTGTTAGTAATATTTACATATTATCAAGGGAATTATTCTAACTAGTTACTAGTAAATATTTGTTAGATTAACTGGGTTGAGTTCTTGGGTGCACATTGTTAGGAGATATTCTCTTTGAAGATTTGTTAGGAGGATCATCCTTTTGTTATAAGCTCAAGAACAATCAAGGTAGGAGATCTTGATTGTGCCCATATTACCATAAAAATCTATGTAAGGAAATTGTTTTTACTTAACTTTCATTTTTATGCTTTTATATTTGCATGCATGTTGCATAGATCACCAAAATGATAAATTATGAGATAATTTAATTTTTATTAGAGAGTCTAATATGGATCTATGATCTTTCACAAGTCGTCTTCTTTTATGTCTCTGGGTTTGACTTTTTTGTTGATTGCCCGTTGTATACGTCGTTTGTATAGCTGGATGTTGTGTAAGGCGTTGAGTCGTCGTTCATCTAGGAGTTTGAGTTGTTCAAACCTTCGACGGGTCCATTCTGCCTCAGGAACTTGACTTTCTAGTAGAATGCATAGAGATGGAACCTCCAACTCTAATAGTTGTACTGCCTCCATACCTTATGCCAGGTAGAAGGGTATTGCTCCTGTTGGTGTTCGAATGGAGGTTTGGTATCCCCAGAGTGCGAATGGGAGTTTGCTCAGCCAATCGTGGTAATTTTCCTGCACCCTCTTGATGATGGTGACGAGTGTTTTGTTTGATGCCTCAACCGCTCCGTTGGTTTGGGGACGATAGGGGGATGATCGGTGTCGTTTGATTTTTTATTTGTCCAGCAAGGCCTGTGTTTCCTCTCGGAAGAGGGAGCCTTGGTCGCTGATGATTTCATGGGGTACCCCATATCTGCAGATGATGTTGTCTTGAATGAACCTAGCCACTTGTTTGGCGGTCAAGACTGCATAGGATTGTGCTTCCACCCATTTGGTGAAGTAGTCGATTGCGACGAGGACAAAGTAGTGTCCTTTGGTGCCTAACGGGTTGACTTTTCCGATGATGTCGATGCCCCAGGTCGGGAAAGGTCAGGGTGATGTCATGGTGTATAAAAGGGATGGTGGTATGTGTTGTATGTTGCCGAAGATTTGGCAACTGTGGCAATGTTTGACGTAATGTCTGCAATCGGCTTCCATGGTGGTCCAGTAATAGCCTAACCGCATGATTTTTCGGGTTAGCATCATTGCGCTCATGTGAGGACCGCATTCTCTGTCGTGGACCTCTTCCATGACTTTCTTGGCTTTGTCGTAATTAATGCAAAGGAGAAGGATCCCCTGGGGTGTTCTTTTGTATAGTTGTTCTTGGCTTATCACGAATTGTGGTGCAAGTAAATGGATGGCTCTTTGTCCTCTTGTATCAGAGTTGGGAGGGAATTCGTTTTTGGTTTTGTAGTTGAGGATGGGTTGGTACCAAGGTTTGACATGGTTTTCCTCATCGTTGTTGATGGCACAGATGTGAGCTGGCTCGATCCTTCTCTCGACACATAAGGGCATCGGTGTCATGTCGTCGGGTATGTTGACGAGCGCGATAAGTTTTTCTAGAGCATCAGCAAATTGATTTTCCTCCCGTGGCAAGTGGAAGTAGTTGAATTGGTCGAAGATTTCGGCTTCCTGATTGATTTTTGCTTGGTAGGGTGCTAAGCTGTCGCTTCGGATTTTCCATGATCCGGACTCCTGATTGATGATGAGTGATGAATCACCGTGGACCCTTAACTTTTTGATGTCAAGTGTTACGGCTGCTTGTAGTCCGATGAGGCATGCTTCACATTCGGCGGCATTGTTGGTGACGGCGATGTCTAGCTTGACTGAGATCGGAACTTGTTCCCCCTTTTTGTGATATTAGAAGGACTCCTACCTCGAAGCCTCTCAGGTTTGATGCACCGTCGAAGTATAGGTCTCATGCATCGACTTCGGCACAAAGGATGTCTTCGTCAGGGAGTCATCATGTGTCGGTCGTTGGATCCTCGTTGACAGGATTTTCTACTAGGAAATAGGTGACTGCCCTTCCCTTAATGACCTTGAGGGGTACGAATTTGAGGACAAATTCGGATAGCATGAGTGTCTACCTAAACAGCCTTCCGTTTAGCACGGGCTTTTCGAAGATGTTTTTGACCGGGTCCATCTTGGAGTAGATGTGAACCGTGTAGCTGAGCATATAATGCCGCAGCTTCTTTGTTGACCAAACCAGGGCAAGGAATGTCTTTTTCAGTTGGGTATATCTTGTTTCGTATTCGATGAAACTTTTGCTGATGTAGTAGATGGCTCGTTCTTCCCCGTCGATTATTTGTGCTAGCATTGCTCCCATGGCTGTGTCGGTGACAGTCAGGTATAGGGGTGGCATGAGGACAGGAGGTGGCATGAGGACAGGAGGCTTGGATAGGATTTACTTTATCCTGTTGAAGGCCTTTTGATAATCGTCGTCCCAATCGGTGTGATCGGAGGCGCGAATCTTCTTGAAGATAGGTTCACAAATCATGGTGAGCTTGGCTATGAAGCTGCTGATGTATTGGACTTGACCGAGAAATCCTCGAATCTCCTTCTAATTCTTAGGCCGAGGCATTTTTTGGAGAGCTTTGATTTTGAAAGGATCAATTTCGATGCCCCTCTTGCTGACGACGTGTCCCAGGAGTTTTCCGTAGGTGACCCCGAATGCACACTTCTAAGGATTTAGTCTTATGTTGTATTTTCGAAGGGCGCTGATGTGGCCGTCTCGCTCTTTTGATTTGATGATCATGTCATCGACATATATACTTCCACCTCGTTGTGCATCATGTCGTGTAGGAGAGCAATGGCGGTTCTTTGGTAGGTTGCTCCGGCATTGATTAGACCGAAGGTCGTAACAATGCAGTAATATGTACCCCACTGTATAGTGAATGCAGTCTTGTACATGTCTTCCTCAACCATTTTGATTTGGTTGTACCCAATATACCCGTCCATGAATGATAATATGGCGTGCTCGGTGGTGTTGTCTACCAAGATGTCAACATGTGGTAGAGGGAAGTCGTCTTTTGGACTTGCTTTGTTTAGGTCTTTCTTAGGTACGGGGACTATGTTGGCCACCCAGTCAGAATATTCGAAAACTTTAATGAATCCGGCTTTGAATTGTTTGTCTACCTCTTCCTTGATTTTCAGGGCCCATTCGGGGCGTATACGGCAAATTTTTCTTGACGGGCTTCGCTCCGGGTTTAATAGGTACTCTATGCTCTGCAATCTCTTTGTCGATCCCAGGCATGTCAGTAGGACCATGCGAATACGCCCCTGTATTCGTGTAAGAAGTCGATGAACTGCTGTCTTTCCGAGGGGTCAAGGGTGGTCCCTATCCTAAGTTCTTTAGGTGTAGTGTCGGTCCCTACATTGTGGGTTCGGTCTCCTCAATGATGGGTGTCCTATCTTCTCGTTTGTCAAGTTCTTTAGCTAGGTGAGGTGGGTAGTCACTCAAGTCAAATTCCTGATATTCGTTCAGAATTGCATTGCAGTTAAATCGAGACGAGTCGTAAGCAAACTTATCATTCATTAAGTCGACCTAAGCGAAAAGCTCGGATAGGACATACATCTCATGGGCAGTGAGAGGCAACACAGTAAAGGAGGTGGCCCCTGGAACAAGCTCCAGGTTTCTACCTTCTGCGTGAGTAGGGGTGACCCTAGTTGACTCAGCCTCTGAGGCAGCCACAAGTTTGTGACAAAACAGTGGAAAAGTGATATTGAACGGGACATCAGGAGCTCTAGGAGCTAAGACAGACTCTGACTCAAGTTTGTTATCAAACTCGGATTCAGACTCAGTCTCGTCTTCACTTCCCTCTTTGAACATGGGGCCTTCTCCAGTCGTGATCTTGAGAATGCGGCCTTGGCAATCGGTCCACTTGACAGTCTTCCTCCAGCCTTGGGTAGCTTTCTCTGAGTCAACATCAGAGATTAAGGCAGTGGGATCGAACTGGGTGTCTTTGAGAGCGATGTTGATTATGTCCTCATAGTCGAGGTGCTTGATGTTGTCTTCTCCGAAGAGGAGACTCACGGCTTGTCCGTCTAGACATGGGGTTGATCAAGATTTAGTTGACGCAGCTTTGGTGTTGTCGGGAATGAAGTAGCAATCTTGAAAGATTTCTACACCCGGGTGCTTGACCTTTGCTACGGGGTCGTAGATTGGCTCGGGAAAGCCGTTGTAAAGCTCGGACTCTCCCTAGGAGAAGAAGTAGCCATTGAGGGTCAAGTGATAGGGGTGGAGGATGACTCCTTGCTTTTTGCGCTTCCGTACTAGGAAACCCATTTCCTAGATGTCTTGATTGGTTGGCTCGTAGCCTAGCCCGAAGGGGATGTTGGGGACCTTGGCCTGTTTCATGGGATGCAAGGAGCTTTTAAGTGGGTTGAGAGGTAGGCCCTAGAAATAATCCTAGCGCATAAGGATGCGGTTGACTGTGAGGTTCGAGAACGGGCCAAAATCAAAGGGTGCTGATTCATCGGTGAGGGAATTCCCAAATTGGAACCCCCACATTTCGTTGTCGTCCACCTAAATGATTTGAGAGGCTATTCTCTTCTTCATGATAGCCTTAATCGGGGATGTAGGAATCGTGATTATTTTCCCGTTGAAAGGGACCCTGATTTTCTGATGAAGGGTTGAAGTGACGGCTTTGGCTGCATGGATCCAGAGGCGCCCTAAAAGCATGTTGAAAGATGCGTCGATATCGGCGACTTGGAAACTGGCTTGTCTTTCCACAGGTCCTGTTGCAATGGTCAGGGTAATGAGGACTGCGACCTTACGACGAGTGCCGTCATAGGCGCGTACTCCTTGATTAGTCGGGATAAAGTCAGCTTCCTAGATACCCAGTTTATGGGCCATTTTTAGGGGAATGACGTTGACTGCAGATCCGTCATCCACTAGGGCCATAGGTACGTTCTTCTTCAAGCACTGCATAGTGACGTACATGGCGAAGTTATGGTTGGCTCCGAACGGCGGGATATCTTCGCCGGAGAAAATGCCCGGGTTCTTCAGGTCAGGGACATCCTTGGTCATGTGTGCTACCACTTCTTCAGGAGAGGAGGTAGATGGAACTGTCAACTTCCCCAAGGCTTGTAGCAAAGCCTGCCGATGTTCGAAGGACGTGGCAATCAGTTGTCAAAGGGATATTTCGACCTTGGCCTTTTGTAGTTTCTTAAGGATCGAGTTCTCAGGAACCCTGGGTTGAACGTCCACGTCCGGGACCATTTGGTCATTTGTTGTTGGATTATTCATTGTGTTGTTCGGATTCTGGTTGGGGCGTTGATGCGTGTATTTTATATAAGGTTTTTACCTTATTTTTACACACATTTCTATACTATTTTACGTGGCATCAAGCTACAAATACCCCCGAATAGTCTACTTTGGTTCGTCTTGTGTAAATTGCAGGTACAGACCGGAAAGAAGATAAATCAAGCCTAAGCTCGTCCTATTTGCATAAATTTATGGAGAACAAGGAATCGGAGCCTGGAATCTATAACTTTGAAGACGCGAGAGCTTATTTCGGAAGGTGTCGAAGTGCCTTATATGCTAATATAGCTCGATCGACCTCTTTTCAGTCGATCGAATGCTTTATTTTCAAAGTTTAACTCGATCGAGTAGTTTTCATACTCGATCGAGAAGGCCACTATAAGGAGTTACTCGATCGAACGGTTTTTCCATTTGATCGAGAGGATTTGCTGCATAGTTACTCGATCGAGTGGTTTTATTCCACTCGATCGAGAGGTTTTACCCTTCAGCCGTGTTTTCGCCTTATTTCTTATGGTCTTTTGTAATTAGGCTTATTAATTAGGTTTAGGAGGAAGTTTCTCGTGTGCTATTTTACGAGGAGGACTGCGCTACTCTAAGGATCTCTTCTTCCTCACTTCTTCTCTGGACTTTTTACTCTCTTTTATACTCCAGAGTACTCAGATTCGGAATTTGTAATCGGTACATTTACTCCTTTTATTTCATAATCATAATTTCTATTTTAATTCTTCTCTTTTCTTGTTGATTTTCATTATTGCTTTATTCGATCTTTCTATTTTTATTGTTATAATGTTTTATTTATATTATCTATGCATTATTATTGTTGATTCGATGACGATACGTAGCTAATTTCCTTTTGCTAAGACTAGGGAATCCATGATTATGAAGGAGTAGTAATTGATTTATTAGGTTAATGCTTGTGTAGTCTTTGTTGTTAATCACTGCAATTGTTTGTTTCTGTCTAATTGAGTCGACGCAATTAGTCATTTAATCATAGTAAACCTTGACCTGGACCGGAAGGTTGGAAAGGTGAGACTCGTAGCGAACATTAGGGCACCGTAGTGTGGGCGGAAGCTAAGCTATTTGTGCTTTAGAGCGAATTGAGACCGGAAGGAGATATTCACCGCTCCATAGACCATACTTGCATTGACCTGAGACCTAGATTGCTTGACTGAATGATCATGGTGAACCGACTATCTTAGCTGATACCTGTCGATGTGAGTATCAAAAATAATATTTATAATTCCAAACTACAACTAGCAAGTGGTAGTAAGGGTCGATCCGCACGGAGGTAGGGAGTTAAGTTGTTTTATTTCAGTCTATGAATTTCTGGGGGGTTTTGGATTAGATTAAATCTAATAATATAAAATAAGAATGCAAATAACGAAAGAAATGTAAACAATAATTAAAAGAAGGCTAAGACGATCGGTTCACTGTAGCTACGATGGCGGTAAACCTAGGTAAGTCTGAAATAATCATGTAATATGGGCAAATAACAGGTTCTCTCGGTCCGAGTTAATTAGTAGCTCCTTTCGGCCTATGCTACTAATCCCTAAGTCTCACTAAAACTAGCTCTCGCCCTGAATAGTGATTCCTAAAGCCTAAATTACTTATCTTTCGATCTTAGCAATTTAGTCGCCTCAATTTATTAATCTATTTTCCCTCCCCTATATCTCGATCTTTTGGGTCGGTCAAATACTAAGCATTTAACTAGTCGCATGCATTCAATTTTGTCAAATATTGCAATTAAAACATTGAAACGATGCTAATCTAACACGACGCAGTCGATCGACCAATGAAGGTAGTCGATCGACCAACAGATACAGTCGATCGACCAACAAGGTCAGTCGATCGACCAAACCCCGACTCAGGTCTACCTATCTTACGCCATCTACACTACGTATCCCCTCACATCTTAGCACCGGAGATTTAACTACTCATACTGGAATTAATAGTGATAACGAAACTAAAGATGCAAATAACAAAATTCATAATTAAATTAAATAAACAGTAAAACCGCATAAAAGAAGGAATTAGGGCTTAGGGATTCTAACTAATCAATTCTAATCTATAAAGAAAGAACAAAATTCAGAGCAAGAAATACAAGAAATAAGGGAAGCAGGACGAACAAATCTGGATGCAAAGAAGAACTTTATTAAAAATACTTAAGAAAACTGCAAACTAGGTAATGATAAATCTGAACCCTAATACCAAATTAAAAATGAATCCTCCCTAAAGCAGCAGGAAGAGTTACGTTATATAGAAGTATTACGTAAAACTCTTCTAAAAACCTAATTACAAATGGGCTTAGGTTAGAAATCTTTTAATTCCCGTCAGGTTGCACAAGCGGTCGATCGACCATTGATATCAGTCGATCGACCAAAGGTCGAGTTATCAGAAGCTTCTGATTTGGAAATAAAACTTGTTCGTCAGCTCACATGGTCGATTGACCATGGGACACAGTCTATCGACTGACTGCTCATCCTGTAGTCAACTGTTCAACATCTTGGCAGTCTATAGACCATGTAGGTCAGTCTATAGACCAAGTCAGCTGGTAATCCGCTTCTGAAACTCTCGCAAATCTATCTTTCAGGCCTTGCTATGCGCACCAAGTTCGCTTCTCGAGTCTTTACTTCACGCCAGGTTCTATGCTTAGTACTCGGTGACGGCTTCGGCTCATTTTCCGTTGCATTCTTCCCATTTCTGCAATATTACACAAAAACACGAAAGTAGACGGAAATAGGGAAAATAGTAGCATAAACTACATAATTGAGCTCTGAAATGCGTGTAAAATAGGGTGTAAAACGTCATATTTAGGACACGCATCAAACTTCCCCAAACCAAACCCTTGCTTGTCCCCAAGCAAGAACTAGACTCGATCTTAAAACCTAATTGGAACGATTTCAATCTCAGAGCAAAATGCAACTATAAAGCCTAAACCAGTTTAATACAACAACTAACAATCAATTAGCAATATGAATCATGCAAACGAGTATGTAGTCGTTAAAAATTGCGGAACTGTCAACTATAGAGACTTATCGTAATGGACTCTCACGGATCGCTCATATCACACGTAAGCACAGGTGAATATATGTAAAAGATAAAAAGAAGTAATTTTTTTGTAATGACACTCACCTAACTACGACCTATAAGAACATGCCTGCAATCTAATTTGAAAATAATCTCTACAACCGTACGTATGCATTCCAACCATTAATGACCATGACACATGCCAAGGCACAATTTGTATATGTGAGGTATGGGTAAGAAGGGGCTAAGAAAAATTTGTAATAGAGGAGTTAAAGCCAAGCTAGTAACTTACTAAACACCAAATTATAACAATATCCCAACTTCATACTCAAAATAAATCAAAACGGTGCTTATACTAGCATAATTCTAACAATCTCCATAAAATAATAATTCCCCAAATAATATTAAATTGCGACATGGGAATATAAAATCACCAACTAATGAAGATTAAATCATGTGATTTTTCTTCTTTTCTTACACTACTGCAGCAAGCAGTCGATGGACCAAGTGGGACGGTCGATCGACTGACCTCTTTTTTTTTCGAACTCCTGTTTTTTTTTTTTTTTTTTTTTTTTCCTGTTTTTTCAACTTTCCCTTCAACATTTCACCAACATATTCTCAACACGAGACATAAAAACCAAAATGCAATAAAATATTCCCGTACGACTACCAATACTATCTCAGCAAGGGTATGCCAAATATGAAATGTAGCTTATGGGACAAAAAAGGCAAATTTGGCTTTTGTGGGGTTTATGGGTAAAATGAATAAAGGGGAACCTCTACCACATGTGTCAACAAACCACAACCCGAAGGCATACAGGTATTAAGCAGATTAAGTTCATATTTATGCATATTGATATAACATGTCTCATAAGAAGTACTACTCACATTCCTAAAAGAACTGGTCATGAATGACACCAGTTATAAGCTCTAAACCTCATAATATAATGTAGTTTGCCAAAAATCTAAGTCAAGTCTCAAGATTCAGCGAATAAATTAACGAAAACTCGTAGATATGCATATGTGATGCTACTAATAACATGTCAATGAGCACGGCTTAGGCATAAACAGATGAAAATGCAATGTCATCATTGAAATACTACCGTTCCGACTCGACCTACATGCTAAAATAAACATGCATTTTTTTTGGATTTTTTGAAATTTTTGAAATTTTTTTTTATATAAGAGGAAAATAAACAACAATGCAAGACAAAAATGTAAACGTGAATGCAAATCAGAGTGAATGCAACGCAAAACCCTTCCCCAAACCAAATCACACAATGTCCCCATTGTGCGAAATCATAGTATAAAGAAGCGAAAGGAAATGGGGAGTTACGATAACTAACTAAACAAGACATGAAGTTAAACTCGGAAACTCACAAGACTTTAAGCGCGCAAAAGGAAACCTCCCCAAACCAGTGTGAGCTAGGAGGTTTCAGTAGCCAGCAGTGCTACCATAAGTACCTGAAAGGACAGAAAATACCGTGCATTATCCGAGAAAACAAAGTTGAAGTGGTAATTATGTGCAAAGAATTAAGCTGAAGAAAGCGATAGATGAATGAAAAAGAAAGAAAATAAGGAGAAAACTCCCTAAAACTCCCTTTCGTGCTCCGTAAAACGACCAAACACAGCAGAGGAATGATCGAAAACAGGTACAGCAGCGGGAAGCGGTCGATCGACCACACAGGCCAGTCGATCGACCAGGGCATCTGAAACATAAGCTCCTTAGCTGCAGTGGTCAGTCGATCGACCACACAGGCAAGTCGATAGAATGACATACCTGACGAGGACAGTGCTTTCTCCAAATTAACTCAAATAGCGTGAGTCAATATGGTCCAACAACCTGCAAATGCACATAATACAGCGCCCAAAATTGCGCTAAACCCAAATATAAAGTCTAAAGCCCAAAAAAAAAAATCTTATGCAAACCATACTAGAGCGAAGTTTCGCGCAAACCAAAGCAATAAATAGTCTTAAAAATGCAATAAAAGTGTCTAAAATTTATGAAATAAAAAGTGCTTATCCGCGAAAAATGCGGAAAATCTCCGACCATGGCTTCTGGCTACACGAGGTACCCTCCACGGTGCTCAACCTCTCAGCACTCCAATCCACCACATTGTCCGACGGGTCAACATCAGAAGCATCTTCCCACACTTGGACATCCTCATCAGTCTCAATCTCCAAGTCTGAAACTGTAACTCAAACTGGCGCCTTCTTGGGCTCCTAATTTGGCTCCTCATCTGGCTCCTCATCCATCCCATAGCTAAGACATCCTAGACCACCTCTTTGAACGATTGTCTCCTGCACAGCTGGAGCAATGAACCACTATTCCTTCCCCAAACCATTTCCTGCAATATCCAAAACAGAAGAATTGTCCTCCAATTTGCTCCTAATCTGGGGCGGAGGTGTCGCAACAGGAATAGGCACATGTACTAAAGTAGGCATATTAGAAAGCACAAAATAAGATTTCTTTTCAGAAATCATATTACAAGTAACTGGCCACATAGGGTCCTTCTTCCTAGGGGACTGGGCAAACATAATAGAGTGCTTGCCTACCTTAAAGGTCAAAGTTCTTTCCCCCACATCAATTACTGCACCAGCAGTGTGAAGAAATGGTCTTCCCAAAATAATTGGGGTGTTGACATCTTCAGGAATGTCCAAAACAACAAAGTCAACAGGAAAAAAAAACTTCCCAATTTGCACGGGCACATTCTCTAAAACACCTATCGGCCGCATCTCAGACCGGTCAGCCATTTGCACAGTCATGTCAGTAATATCAAATCTAGTCAATCCTAATTTCTTAGCCAGACTCAAAGGCATAACACTGACACTAGCCCCTAAATCACATAATGCCTTCTCAATTGAGAAGGTACCAATATTACAGGGGACAGAGAAACTATCTGGGTCAGACAGTTTACGAGCGCAGCAGTGTGAGTTAAATATGAACTAGACTCCTCAGTTAAATGCACAGACTCGACAACATTCAAAGACCTTTTCTTAGCTAGCAGCTGTTTCATAAAAATCATATATGCAGGTACTTGATTAACTAGCTCTAAGAAAGTTATTTGCACATTAAGACTACGCACTAAATCTTTGAATTTACCGAATGTTACCTCATCTTTGGTTGGCACTAGTCTCTCTGGATAAGGGGCTGTAAGAAGCAACTTAGCCCTCTCTTCTAGGTCTCTCATACCGGCATCAGTGGACTTAGGCTGAAAATCCACTACTTTGTCTTTGTTGTAGCTCGAACCTTCTTCAGACCGTCTCAGGAATGAACCATTAACTGTTGTAGGGTCATACTTTGGAACCGGAACTGACCTATCAGCATTTGGATCTTGCCTCGATAATTTTGGAGTCGTCTTACCCCGAAACAAGAAATCCCTCAAGTTATCTGGCATTGGAGGACGAAATGGTTCGACATCAGCAGCATCATCAGTCGATCGACCAGTGGGGTCGGTCGATCGACTGATCTCTTTTTTTTCAGAATGAACAGAAAGATCAGAAAGTGTCGCTGAGGAATAAGGGGTGGTCGGTCGACTGGGTGTGGCGGTCGATCGACCGTTATCGCTGTTGTTCGTCTTTTTCTTGCTCTTTTTCTTCTTTCCTTTTCCAGCAGCTTCTCCACCTTTTTCAACCATAACTCCCTCGGGTTCATCCCCTACAGTAACGGGTCCAGCAAGGGTAGACATGCTTCTTAGTTTTATTGCATTCAGGGTCTCTTTCTTCTGGTCCGGCTGCGACGGTAACTTCCCCGAAGCTCTAGTAGCAAATTTACTGGCTAACTGGGCAATTTGAGTTTCCAACATCTTTGTACTAGTCTCTCTAGCCCGAGACTCCATCTGCAGCATTCCCGTCAACCTCTGAAACATGTTTTGGAGCTCAGAAGCCTCAGAACTTTGAGACTGCTGCTGCTGCTGCTGAGGTACATAAGGTTGTTTCTGGTATGGTTGTTGCTGCTTATGAGGGGGCACATAATTTTGCTGCTGCGGAGGTGGAGTCGTATTTTGGACATTCTGGCTACTCCACCTCAAATTTGGATGCACATTAGAAGGGTCAAAGTAGGTGTTGGTCTGCCTATAATGTTGAAAAGCAGCACAAACCTCATTGGGACTGATACAGAAATCTGCAACGTGTCCTTATCCTCCACATCTCTTGCATGAAAAGGGACCGTCTGACACAGCATTTACCTGATAAATACCACCCTTTTAAGCTCCTCCTAACTCATACTTGTCAAATCTCGTCGTAAGAGCCTCTAATGCAGCTACGGAAGGAGATTTAGCAGCTCTCCTTTGATTTCCCCTAGAGTTTCCATGCTCAGCTTTATGGGTGGCCAGGCCATCGATGATTTTCCACCCCTTTGTCTCACCGCTATTTTCTTGAAATCTCTCATTAGCTCCAGCATCTACGATAGCTCTCTGATCATCATAAAGACCATTATAGAACTGGTTGCACAGAAACCATTTCTCAAAACCATGGTGTGGAATAGAGCGAATTAGCTTCTTGAATCGGACCCAAGCTTCATGAAAATCTTCATTAGGTCCTTGCTTAAAACTCGTGATCTGAGCTCTAAGTGCGTTTGTCTTGGCCGCGGAATAGTATTTCTTGTAAAAAGCCAAGGCCAATGAATTCCAGTTTGTAATTCCTAAGGCAGCACGATCCAGATCCCTATACCACTCCCTTGCAGCATCTCGGAGTGAATAGATAAACATTGTCTCCTTGATCTGGTCCTGAGTAACGCCTTCAGGTGGAGGGATGGAACAGACATAGTCAACAAATATCTCCATATGCTTGGCAGCATCCTCATTTGCACCTCCTCCAAACTGGTTTCTCTCAACCAGATTGATATATGATGGTTTTGCTTCAAACCCTCTAGTGGTACCAGCTGGTAAAGTAAATTTCTTATAGAGATTTTCAGCTTTTGGCTCGAAATGACTCGCTATACTAGCTTCTTCAGCCATATCTGGAGATGTAATGGTCTCAGCTGATGAGGTAGAAATAGGAGATGAAGGTGGATCCTCCTCAAATAAGTCGTTCTCGTAGTAACTGGACAGAGTACTCAGCTCTTCCTCTGCCGGCAATACTCTAGATGATCGTCTCAACTCACGCAAAGTCTTCTCGATCTCAGGATTTAACGGTCGTAACTCACCACCCTATGACCTGCGCATAAGAGGAAACTACAAGTAGAATATGAGAATGTTTAAGGAACAGAAGTCCCTTAAACTTAGAGAATAGACTAAAATAAAAAGGAACAACTAAAACTAGCGCTGCCTCCCCGGCAACGGCGCCAAAATTTGCTACCTGTCGATGTGAGTATCAAAAATAATATTTATAATTTCCAAACTACAACTAGCAAGCGGTAGTAAGGGTCGATCCGCAGGGAGGTAGGGAGTTAAGTTGTTTTATTTCAGTCTATGAATTTCTGGGGGGTTTTGGATTGGATTAAATCTAATAATATAAAATAAGAATGCAAATAACGAAAGAAATGTAAACAATAATTAAAAGAAGGCTAAGACGATCGATTCACTGTAGCTACGATGGCGGTAAACCTAGGTAAGTCTGAAATAATCATGGAAGATGGGCAAATAACAGGTCCTTTCGGTCCGAGTTAACTAGTAGCTCCTTTCGGCCTATGCTACTAATCCCTAAGTCTCACTAAAACTAGCTCTCGCCCTGAATAGTGATTCCTAAAGCCTAAATTATGTGGGAAATATCGGTATATTTCATCAAGAAAATTTCGGATTATAACGAAATTATGAAATATGAAATTGCTAGTCATAAATGAATTGCATAAACAAAAGAATAGAGATTAGAATTAACCTTCAGCCCTAGCAATTTGGCCTAAGAACAAATATCGAGATCGATATTCTCCTAATCGTTGCACCCAAAATGCTTTGAGAAATGCCCTTGTTCTTGCTAGAAAAAGATCCCTAATTACTAATTATTTTTTTAGGGTTTTGATGAGAGTGTTTTAGTCAAAATCAACTGAGAAAAATAATCCTCCCTCTCACCTAATATAACCGAAAATAGGAAGAATAAGGGGAAGATATTTTTCTTCTCTTTCTTTTGTTAAACCGTGTAACACCAAAATAAGGAGGAAAAATCTTATTATTTTTGGTAGTTATCATATTGTATAAAATGTGTATATAATTATCAATTATCATTTATGTCATCATGTATTAATAAGTCCACACACAACAGTTTGTAGTCGATTTATTAATACCGGTCTGTCAACATTTATTATGACAATTTCGTATAATATATACATTAACTATAAATATCGCATATTTATAATTTGCTAATTAAATATAACCAATTACGTTTAATTACGAATTAACATCTTAATTCGTTTAAGCTAACATTATATACATTAATTAAATATAACAGTTTATATTCAATTTTACGAATTAACAATTAATTCGTCTCAGCTGATATTATTTTATTATATTAAATAATCGTCTCATCATCACATTGACTAACTTTTTAGTCAAATACATGGACTAACCTTTTAGTCATATAAGGCATCAATGTGATTACATTTTCATATAATCACATCTCTCAAACACATCCTTTAGGTGTGACTTTTAGGGACCTGTTGATCACCGCCATCAGTATGATAATAATGTCAAACTTCTAGCAAGCCAACCGTAATTAGTAAACGTTAATCAACTGATAAAATACTAAGTATACCCTGTGAACCTATAAGATATTTATATACGTTATCACACTAACTGTGGAGGACACTAGCTCCAACAATCTCCCACTTGTCCTCACAAGTGTATGTGCGATAACCGATTCTCATATCCTTAATTTCTCCCACTCAATGTAAAACAATTTGCAAAATCCGTATTCACAAAGGTCGTATTTTACAAGTGATCAATATCAAGAGTGGTTTTCCCAACTAGAGAGTAACTTAACTAATAAACGAATCATCATTCGAGCATGGCCATGCATTTCAGTTACAACTCCTCGAGTGGCCCTGAGAAATGACTAAACCTGATAAAGGTTGGATATTTTCTTCAACTCGAATCCTGCAGATACAAGCACAGTATGAAATGACCCAGTGAAAATCAGCTTAGCCTCCTGTTACGGTCGACCATGAGAAAGAAACCAAAGTCACCCAAAAACTGCCTTAATCTCAAGAGACAGTCGATTGTCAAAAGAATCGACTCTAGGAACACAATGGACGTCCAATCCACGACCTGGCACCGAATGTTTTTAAACATTTAGGACTCCATTACGTTGTCACAATGTCTTACGAGGTATCGTTATAACTCACATCTGTGATCGATTAGCCAACCTTTTGACTTATGGCTCGTTGAACCCACCATCAATCAACTTCACAATATAATAGCCAGAGTTATCAGCTCATGTAGGCGATTATAGACCAAAACAAATATAATGTAATTCAGTTCACTTTGTGGCGTTCAATGCTGTCGTACAATCCACATGAAAAACAAAATATGAAATAATACGATGAAGTTATAAATAGCATATGAAAAAGAAAATGTATCGAATCCATAAGCAACTAGTACAACTCAGGAACATGTTTAATTCCCATGGAAATAACGTGCCCTTCATGCTTATCATATTTCAATGGTTTAGTGAGAGGGTCCACGATGTTTTCATCCGAAGCAATCTTGTCAATCACTATCTCCTCTTGCTCCACGTAATCACGGATCAGATGAGCCTTCCGATGTACATGTCTAGACTTGTTGCTAGACTTAGGCTCCTTGGCCTGGAAGATGGCACCTCTATTGTCATAATAGATGGTGATTGGGTCATTCAAACTAGGAACTATGGTTAGTCCTTGTAAGAATTGACGCATCCATATAGCTTCCTTTATCCTTTTACGGCGGCATAGTACTCGGATTCAGTAGTAGAATCTGCTACAACTTCCTGTTTGGAACTTTTCCAGCTGACCGCAGCACCATTAAGAATAAAAATGAATCCAGACTGAGATTTCAAATCATCTCGATCCGTTCTGAAGCTAGCATCTGCGTAACCGATTGCACATAGCTTAGTATCTCCTCCATAGGTCAATGCCCAATCCTTAGTCCTCCGTAGGTACTTAAGGATGTTTTTAACACCTATCCAGTGTGTTTCACCTGGATTGTTTTGGTACCGACTCGTCATACTCAATGCATATGCCACGTCTGGACATGTGCATATCATGGCATACATGATTGATCCTATGGCTGATGCATAAGGAACACGACTCATGCGTTCAACCCCTTCAGGTGTCTTGGGTGACTGAGACTTGCTCAACTGCATCCCAGAAGTCATTGGAAGGTTCCCCTTCTTGGAGTTGGTCATGCTGAACCTTTCAAGAATCTTATCTAAATAAGACTCCTGACTCAGTGATAACATCCGTCGTGATCTATCTCGATAGATACGGATTCCCAATATGCGTTGTGCCTCACCCAGATCTTTCATCTGGAAATGGTTCTTCAACCATCCTTTTACCGAAGATAAGAGAGGAATGTCAATCCCAATCAAGAGTATGTCATCGACATACAATATTAAGAAAACAATCTTGCTCCCACTCGACTTGATATATAAGCATGGTTCTTCGACCGATAGAGTGAAACCATACTCTTTTATCACCTGGTCAAAATGATGATTCCAACTCCGAGAAGCTTGCTTAAGTCCATAAATGGAACGTTTAAGCTTGCACACTTTCTTAGGATTTTCAGGATCTATGAAACCTTCGGGTTGTACCATGTACAATTCCTCCTCCAAATAACCGTTTAAGAAGGCGGTTTTCACATCCATCTGCCAAATTTCATAGTCATGAAAAGCGGCAATTGCTAACATTATCCGAATGGAACGCGGCATAACTACGGGTGCAAAGATTTCATCATAATGCAATCCGTGCACTTGAGTGAAACCTTTTGCCACTAGTCGTGCCTTATAGGTATCTGGTTGCCCGTCTACAGAATGCTTTATTTTGTAAAGCCATTTTCACTGAAGAGGTCTTACCTTGTTAGGTAAATCAACAAGATCCCATACGTCATTCTCATACATGGAGTCCATCTCGGATTGCATGGCTTCAAGCCATAGCTTAGAGTCAGAACAGGTCATGGCACCTTTATAGGTAGTGGGTTCATTACTCTCTAGGAGCAAAACGTCATTTTCCTTGCCCATACCAATGTATCTGTCTGGGGGATTAGAGACTCTACCCGACCTCCTAGGTTCCTGAGGAATGTCAACCGTATCATTAGTTGAAGGAACATCTTCCTCCATCTGTTCCTCGGTTGTTGGTTCTTGAATCTCCGACAGCTCGAAGGTACTATTACTTGACTTGTTCTCGAGAAATTCTTTCTCTAAGAACTTCGCACTAGCCGCAACAAAAACTCGATGTTCGGTAGGCGAATAGAAGTAATGACCAAACATTCCTTTTGGATAACCAATAAAGTATGTCTTGACCGATCGCGGGCCGAGCTTATCCTCGTGTCTCCACTTGACATAAGCCTCGCAGCCCCAAACCCGAATAAAGGACAAGTTAGGGACCGTTCCCTTCCATATTTCATACGGAGTCTTGTCGACAGCTTTAGACGGACTTCGGTTAAGTATAAGAGCAGCTGACAAAAGAGCAAAGCCGCATAAGGAATCAAAGATTACCGTGTGACTCATCATGGATCGAACCATATCAAGTAGTGTTCGATTTCTCCGTTCGGACACACCATTTAATTGAGGTGTTCCAGGTGGAGTTAACTGTAAAACTATTCCACAGTCTTTAAGGTGTTGATCAAACTCATTTGAAAGATATTCGCCACCCCGATCTGAACGGAGTGCTTTAACCTTTCTTCCTAGTTGGTTCTCAACCTTATTCTGGTATTCCTTGAATTTTTCAAAAGACTCACTTTTATGCTTCATTAAGTAGACATATCCGTATCTACTCAAATCATCCGTGAAAGTGATAAAATATCTATAGTCGTCTCTTGCGGTGATTGACATAGGTCCACATATATCAGTATGTATGAGTCCTAATAGGTCATTAGCGAGCATTCCAACACCTTTGAAGCAAAATTCGAGTCATTTTGCCGAAAAGACATGATTCACACGTGCCAAATGAAGAGAAATCAAATACGGGGATAGTCCCATTCTCAATGAGTTTCTTTACACGTTTTTCATTTATGTGTCCCATTCGACAATGCCATAGATAAGTTTGATCTTTGTCACCAACCTTTATTTTCTTATTATTCACATGTAATATATCTGTGGTTTGATCTAAGATATAAATTCCATTCATGGAAACTGCTTTGCCATAAACCATTTCATTAAAAGAGAAAAATACAGCTATTGTCCTTTATTGAAAATGGAAAACCGTCTTTATCAAGTATGGAAACATAAATAATATTCTTAGATAAACTGGGTACATAGTAACAGTTATATAAATATAACTCAAAACAACTAGGGAGCTGGATTACGTATGTTCCCATTGAGACTGCAGCAACTCTTGCTCCATTCCCGACTCGCAGGTCCACATCACCCTTTGCGAGGGGTGTGATGTTTTTTAGGCCCTGCAAATGATTACACAGATGAGAACCACAACCAGTATCTAGTACCCAAGTTCCGAAACTTGCATGGTTAATCTTAATCATATGAATATAAGATGTCATACCAACAGGAGTGAAGCGGCCTGCTTTTATGTCCTCATGGTACACGGGACAGTTCCTCCTCCAATGCCCAGTCTTGTGACAATGGTGGCACTCAACGTCACCGCCCTTGCTCTTTGCCTTGCCTTGTGAGCCACTAGTCTCACCAGGCCCACTCTTACCGTTTCCTGACTTCTTAAACTTTGGCTTTTCTACAGTTAGGTCGCCGTGAGCTTTGCCCTTACCCTTATTCTTGTTGGAAATCATGAGAACATCTTGCTTCATGCTCCCACTCAATTTCATATCCTTCTCGGTCTGTACTAGAAGTGAGTGTAGCTCATGAGGACTTTTCTTCAAGTAATTCATGTAGTAATTTACCCTGAAGAGGGCAAAACCATCATGAAGTGAATGAATCATACGGTCAATGACTATGCTCTCACTGATTTTGCAATCAAGTGCCTCCAGTTTCTCGACATTCTCAATCATGTTAAGAATGAGTGGGCTAACCGGTTGGCCCTTCTGGAGTTTCGCATCAAAGAAGCGACAGGTATGCTCATAAGTAACGATTCTCGGTGCTTTTTAGAACTCATTACTGAGCGTGGTGAAAATCTTGTTTGCACCTTGGGCAATGAAGCGTCTTTGCAAATTGGTTTCCATTGCAAAAATGAGTACGTTCTTTATCGCACCCGCTTCCATGACGAAGTCACTATAAGCAAGTGACTCGTTAGCTCTTGCATTGGGGCCTGGGTTTGGCGGTATTGGCTCAGTTAAGTACTTGAGCTTGCCGTCAGCAATTGCAGCATTCCGTAATGATGCCTCCCAGTCCGCAAAGTTGGACCCGTTATTTTTCAGTCGTGTGGACTGATTCATGTGGTCCATGAAAGTTTTGAGCAAGGACTCGCGTGCAAGTGTGGCACTTGGCATAGGGATATCATTATTTCCAGCCATTTGTTGTAAGAAGTATTATCAATATAAAACTAATTCTACACTGCGAAAAGAAGAAAAATATAATAAGCATACTCATCGTTATGATTTAAGTCTAATGCAAAACTGTTACAATGCGAAGACTCAAGCATTTATACAATTGACCTCCCTCAAGAATTATATAAATGATCCCAAGACTCAATTATCTGTAAATTGATAAGCCAACCTTTTGGCTAATTCTACTTTTAGAATTCTTGGTTGATAAATTTCTGTAAATTCTATCTATAGTCCATCATAATCACGAGAAACTCTTTGGATTATAACGTTGAGGTAAAATAAGTCAACACAAACTACTTACCCAACGTAGAAGGGGTCATATGGAGAGTAAGGTCCTATATGCCTACTGACGAAGAAGGGATTCATAGTTGTTTGGCCTATAAAGACTAGTCTCAATTTTAGTTTTAGAGGAAGATCCCATCAACTTTATTTTAATTCATTTTAAGTGAACTAATATCTAGCATGCGTGAATGAATAAACTAAGATGATGGTTTAATATAGTGTGACATCTTTATGTCCATGATAACTAACATTCAATCTATATGAGTCAATTTTCATGCATACTAGTAGGTGGTTTGGTTTAGGCGGAATATGAAGCACTAACTATCATGCGAGGAAAAGCAACAAGAATGGAAAAACGTAAAACAAAATTAAAGTCCTAGTGTGGCCTATCTACCAAAATGAACATAAATACAACTTTGGAATCCTTCCTAGGACCCGAGAAGCTTGTCTTGATGTTCCATCTTGGTCTATGTAGCGGGAGTGAGCAATCCAATCTCCATCTTTTGTCTTCTCAAAATTACAATTAATAAATTACAAAATAAACCTATTTAAATTCTAATTTCAAAAACATAATACTAAAGAAAATCAAAGGAGATTCGAGATCTCAAATTACATCAAGACTATGTTTCCATCATTACGAAAACATAATCAACTAAGGCCACACTAGGTAATACATAAATTACAACCAATTGCAAAAATACGTAAATAAACCATTCAACAATTCATACAACTAAATAAAATGCATCAACTATAAATTAATCATTCAAGACATAATTCCTTAATTTTGTAGAGTAATTTATCCAAACCACCTAATTAAAATGATCAAAATTATGTGACAATTCCTCAATTACTCACAATAATTCCAATCTTAATACACATTAACTTGTAATATGAATTAATCTAACATTATTTTAAACCACTTTGAAATAATTGGGTATCTTTAATTTGTGAACCTTTTCACAACAAAACAAGCATACATTATAGATCTAATGTATAATAATTATTGGCCAAAACAAACATAAAAAAAAACGAAATTCTTTTTTTTTTTTTTCTGCTCTCGACATTTAGCCAATAAAATCGAAAAACAGTTTTTTTTACTCTCGGCATTTGCCAATAAAATCGAAAAAACCAGATTTTTTTTTCTTTTCTCTCCGCATTTGCCCTAAAAACGAAAAAAAAAACAGTTTTTTTTTTCTTTTCGAAACAACCCTTTTAAAATGAACAATTTGTTTAATGTTGCTACTATAACAAGATTAGCATAATCATCAACTTTTAATTTAAACATGGATCCAAACTAGATGATTCAATTTAACCTCTTAAAATGAATATCTAAATTATGATTAAATCAATTATCCGAATATTTGATTCATCACAATTGTTTTGAACATTATTAAATTAATGAATCATGATTCTAAACAACAATTTAAAACCATGTATGCCAAAAAACTATATAGCAAAAACAAATGAACATCATCAATCAAAACGATTTCCATTTACATTTTAATTTAATTCTTATTAAATCAAAACATCTACAAATTTATCATATTATCATCTTAACATATTAAAATAACAATATCAATAAATCAAAATGGAAATAAGGTATCAAAAACAAAAAATTGTTTCGGCAAAAAAAAAAATTATTCGGCCGAAACTCTTTTTTTTTTCTCTTCAAATTTTTTTGTTTAAATCCCTTTATGAAATTCATATAAAATAATTTCGTGGCCTATGCTCTGATACCACTTGTGGGAAATATCGGCATATTTCATCAAGAAAATTTCGGATTATAACGAAATTATGAAATATGAAATTGCTAGTCATAAATAAATTGCATAAACAAAAGAATAGAGATTAGAATTAACCATCAGTCCTAGCAATTTGGCCTAAGAACAAATATCGAGATCGATATTCTCCTAATCGTTGCACCCAAAATGCTTTGAGAAATGCCCTTGTTCTTGCTAGAAAAAGATCCCTAATTACTAAATAATTTTTTAGGGTTTTGATGAGAGTGTTTTTGTCAAAATCAAGTGAGAAAAATAATCCTCCCTCTCACCTAATATAACCGAAAATAGGAGGAGTAAGGGGAAGATATTTTTCTTCTCTTTCTTTTGTTAAACCGTGTAACACCAAAATAAGGAGGAAAAATATTCTTATTTTTGGTAGTTATCATATTGTATAAAATGTGTATATAATTATCAATTATCATTTATGTCGTTATGTATTAATAAGTCCACACGCAACAGTTTGTAGTCGATTTATTAATACCGGTCTGTCAACATTTATTATGACAATTTCGTATAATATATACATTAACTATAAATATCGCATATTTATAATTTGCTAATTAAATATAACCGATTACGTTTAATTACGAATTAACATCTTAATTCGTTTAAGCTAACATTATATACATTAATTAAATATAACAGTTTATATTCAATTTTACGAATTAACAATTAATTCGTCTCAGCTGATATTATTTAATTGTATTAAATAATCGTCTCATCATCACATTGACTAACTTTTTAGTCAAATACATGGACTAACCTTTTAGTCATATAAGGCATCAATGTGATTACAATTTCATATAATCACATCTCTCAAACACATCCTTTAGGTGTGACTTTTAGGGACCAGTTGATCACCGCCGTCAGTATGATAATAACGTCAAACTTCTAGCAAGCCAACCGTTATTAGTAAATGTTAATCAACTGATAAAATACTAAGTATACCCTGTGAACCTATAAGAGATTTATATACGTTATCACACTAACTGTGGAGGACACTAGCTCCAACAAATTACTTATCTTTCGATCTTAGCAATTTAGTCGCCTCAATTTATTAATCTATTTTCCCTCCCCTATCTCTCGATCTTTTGGGTCGGTCAAATACTAAGCATTTAACTAGTCGCATGCATTCGATTTTGTCAAATATTTCAATTAAAACATTGAAACGATGCTAATCTAACACGACGCAGTCGATTGACCAATGAAGGTAGTCGATCGACCAACAGATACAGTCGATCGACCAACAAGGTCAGTCGATCAACCATACCCCAACTCAGGTCTACCTATCTTACGCCATCTACATTACGGATCCCTTCACTGTGGGAAATAATCTGTATACTTCCCTTAAAATGAAGGATTATAACGAATTTAATGATGACGATCACTAGTCATAAATTAAAATACATAAACAAAAGTATAGGATTTAGAATTAACCTTCGGTCCTAGCAAATACGGCCTAAGAACAATATCAAAATAGATATTCTCCTATCAGTTGCACCCAAGATGCTCCGAGAAATGCCCTTGATTTTGCTAGAATCGATCCAAAAATTAAAATAATTTTTAGGTTTTCTTTGTGTTTTTCCGATGAGAGAGGGGGCAAAAATGAAAAATGAATTAGGTCAGAAAATCTTCTCCCTCACTCACCTATAAACCGTGTATAGGAATGAATTAGGGTAGGCTTTTCTTTTCTATTTTTCTCGGCCCATAACCGAAATAAGGAGTATTCTTTCCTTATTTTTGGTTATTCCAAAAATGTATAAAATGTGTTAAATTGTCATCTAGTGAGGATCGAACCCATGACCTCTTGGTTTGTGTACCCTCACTATTACCACTATGACACATTCAACTTGTTGATATTAAATATAACCGATTACATTTAATTACGAATTAACAGATTAATTTGTCCAAGCTAACATTACATACATTTAATTAAATATAACTTATTATATTTAATTTACGAATTCACAGTTAATTCGTCTCAACTAATATTATTTAATCTTCATTCAATAATTGTCTCATCAACACATTGACTAACTGTTTAGTCATATTAGGCATCAATGTGATCATATTTCTATAACCACATCTCTCAAACAAACTCTATAGGTGTGACTTTTAGGAACCAGTTGATCACCGCCATCTGTATGATAATAACGTCAAACTTTCTAGCAAGCCAACCGTTATTAGGTAAACGTTAATCAACTGATTAAATATACGAAGTATACCCTTGTGCACCTGTAAGAGATTTACAAATGTTATCACACTAATTTGTGGAGGACACAAGCTCCAACATTCACATCTTAGCGCCAGAGATTTAGCTACTCATACTGGAAGTAATAGTGATAACGAAACTAAAGATGCAAATAACAGAATTCATAATTAAATTAAATAAACATTAAAACCGCATAAAAGAAGGAATTAGGGCTTAGGGATTCTAACTAATCAATTCTAATCTATAAAGAAAGAACAAAATTAAGAGCAAGAAATACCAGAAATAAGGGAAGCAGGACGAACAAATCCGGATGCAAAGAAGAACTTTATTAAAAATACTTAAGAAAACTGCAAACTAGGTAATGATAAATCTGAACCCTAATACCAAATTAAAAATGAATCCTCCCTAAAGCAGCAGGAAGAGTTACGTTATATAGAAGTATTACGTAAAACTCTTCTAAAAACCTAATTACAAATGGGCTTAGGTTATAAATCTTTTAATTCCCGTCAGGTTGCACAAGCGGTTGATCGACCATTGATATCAGTCGATTGACCAAAGGTCGAGATTATCAGAAGCTTCTGATTTGGAAATAAAACTTGTTCGTCAGCTCACGTGGTCGATCGACCATGGGACACAGTCTATCGACTGATTGCTCTTCCTGCAGTCAACTATTAAGCAACTTGGCAGTCTATAGACCATGTAGGTCAGTCTATAGACCAAGTCAGCTGGTAATCCGCTTCTGAAACTCTCGCAAATCAATCTTTCAGGCCTTGTTATGCGCACCATGTTCGCTTCTCGAGTCTTTACTTCACATCAGGTTCTATGCCTAGTACCCGGGGACGGATTCGGCTCATTTTCCGTTGCATTCTTCCCATTTCTGCAATATTACACAAAAACACGAAAGTAGACGGAAATAGGGAAAATTGTAGCATAAACTACATAATTGAGCTCTAAAATGCGTGTGAAATAGGGTGTAAAACGTCATATTTAGGACACGCATCATTAGCTGCTTTCTCCTTATTTGCTTGATCTTTATTCTCTTGCCTTTTTCTCTTCCTTAATCTCTTTAGTTTAGAACAACAAATTCAAACCTCCAAATTGGTTACCGTGACAGACTTAGTTAAAGCTGACATTTTCCCATCTCCCTGTGGAGATCGACCCGACTTCCCTAGCTATATTAGTTAGAGCCAGTTGGTTATTTTTTATAGGTACACGACTAGCCTGTCAGGCGTCTGGATCGAGTAAGGTGATTGATCTCTTTTGCTCGTTTGCCCTTTCCCGAAATAATGTAGACATCTTCTTCATCGTCTCTCCAGATACCATTGGTTTCGGGGACGCGAGGGTACCTTGGAGGGGTATTCCTAGGCGGATAGTTTTTGTAGGGGAAGTTTTTGTGGGGTCAAGTATTATGGGGTTGATTATTGTGGGGTGCATGCCAGAATGGTCGCGGGAGCAATCCCTTCTGGAACTGGGAGTTTTGGGTGCTTGGAGGACCCTCCCTTGGGCGTGGTGCTGGTGTTGGCGGGTTGAATATCAGCCGGTGGTAAGCGTCCTCAAGTCGGGTGATCCATTCCGAGAGACTGCCTATGGCTTCTTCGACCTACTGAAACATGGTGAGCATGGTTGCGGCGCTGAATACGAACATCTTGTTCAGGGTGTCTTTTTCCAAGGCATTCAGCTCGTCCTGAATAGGCAGGACGAGGTGTTAGCAGTCCATAGTTAGCTCGTCATTGGAGATGGCGTGGATTCCCAGGGGTTTGTCTTGTTATTTGGTTTTGCTGGCGGAGGTAAGGGTAATTCTCCTTTCTCAATCATATCTTGAATGGCGTGCTTCAGCTTGAAGCAAGCTTCTGTGTCATGACCTTTGCCTTTGTGATACTGGCAGTAGAAGTCATGTTTCAAAAAGCAGGTTTTTCTTACCTCAGACGGGTCTGGAGTTGGTCAGATTGGCTGCAGTTTCCCTTGATCCATGAGACTTTTTAGGGCGCTAGCATAGGTTGTTCCCAAATTGGTGAATGCCCTTTGAGGACGCTCAGTTTTCTTCGTAGTTTGTTCGAGGAGGTTGACCTCGTCGATTTTGTTTGTTTGACCGTAGGGGCGAGATCCAGTTGATGTAGACCTCTGGTAGCCTCTACCTATAGTTTTGGCTAGAATGCCTTTACGTAGGTCATCTTCGATGCAAGCCCCGAGGATCTGCAGATCCTATAAGGTTTTGATGTTTTGGTACCTCAGTAGGTTGGCATAAACTGGACGGAGGTTGTTGACAAACTTCTCCCTCAAAGTTGATTCACTCGGCTTACTGACCAATTGGGCGCTCACTCTCCTCCAACGGGTTAGGAATTCGGTGAATCCCTCATGGTCATTCTGAGTCAAGACCTCAAGAGTGCGGGTGTTGGGTTCGATTTCGACGTTGTCGGCGTATTGTTTAGCAAATTCAACGGCGACTTCGTCCCAAGTGGTAATGCTCTTTGGCTCAAGGGAATAGTATCATTGGCGGGGAATCGATTCCAGGGACGATGGGAAGATCCGGGTGAAGAGTTCCTGTTTGACCCCTTTGATGGACATGTAATCCTTAAAGGCCCGAACGTGATTGAGTGGGTCCTCCCCTCCCTTGAACTTAGGCACATCAGTTAAGTTGAAGTTATCAGGAAGTTGATCCCCGACGGGTTCGAATCTTCGATTGTTTTCAAGGTGGATGTTGTTACCACGGGTTAAGAGTTGCTCTTCCAAGAGCTTGAGCCTTTTCTCAGTTTTGGTTAAAGGCGTAGTGTTGTGTTCTCCGGTTTCCTTATTTTGCAAGGTGTCGATACTGGTCTCGACACAGTCCAGAGTTAACTTAAGGGTTGTGAGCAGGCTGGCTAGTTAAGCAGTTGTGAGATCTCTTGTGTCGTCGTTGTTGTTCTTCGATGAAGCTAAAGACGGGGCCATGGATCTGAGGCAGAAAATGCCTTACGTTACATCCAAATCCGATATGGTTTAAACGACTAAACGCAGACAACACAAAAGACGGAAAGACATTTTGGACTCAATGAGACGACGGCAACCGTGTGTGGTGCCTCGGCGCTAACTCGATTTATGGTGTGACGGTGTTGACCGGACTTTGACTCGCGTTCAACGTAAGGGCGTGACGACGTTGAATGAGTCTCGAGGTGAGACGATCCATAAGTAAAGACCCATAAGTACGATTACTTTGACTCGGTAGATACGAGGCGGAATTGGAGTGGTGGACTGAAATTTTCGAAAATAGATATTTTCAAAAAAATTCATTTGTTGTTTTATGGACGGTTTCCGAAGAGTAGGGATCTTCAAAGAGTCGGCCAGCTGAAAAGGGTTGTCTTAGGTTTATTTTTAAAAGACGGTTTGAGTTAGAGTTGCGGTGGGTTTGAAAAGAATGTGTTGTTTTCGAAGACGGCTTTTTGAAATCCAATATCGTGCCTTTTGAAAATCGAGATTTGAAAGGGTTTTAAATTGTTGTGGTCTCGAGGACGGTGTGTTGTCCTCGGGATTTAAAAAGCCTCGAAAAAGGTGTGTCATTTTCGGGTTTTGAAAGGGCCATTGTGTTAGCACAAAACGGGTTAAAATATGTGTCTTGACACGGCTATTGTAACAGCGCAAAAAGGCGTTTTTGAAATGGTTGAAAAAACCAGTTTGAAAATCGTCATTACGACGGCCTAAAAAGGTGCTTTTGATACGGTTGTGAAAACCTGGTTTGAAAATCGTCATTACGACAGCCTAAAAAGGTGCTTTTGAAACGGTTGTGAAAAACCGGTTTGAAAATCGTCATTACGACAGCATGAAGAGGTGGGCAACGGTCGGCGAAAAAGCGAGGTTTGAAATGGCCAGTATAACGGCGCAAAAAGGGTGTTTTGAATGGGAAATGACACGGAAGGACTTATGATCATATAGCACATAAGCACTCACAGTTCATTATATTATGCATAATGCTGACACGGGTTTTATCTGAATAAGGGTGGTTACACACCAAGCGATCAGTCCACGATTTTCGAGAGGGATACCAATCTAAACAAAATGTGTAAGGAGGGTGCCCTAGCCTCGTGCAGGAAGGAAATGAATGCTCTTTGACGAAACAGAAATGTGTAACGTCAACGGTATGCTTGACGCAATCGGGATTCGAAACGCAGGGATGATAAAACTCACGCCAACGGGACGAGCCAATTGGTTGATAAAGGTTAGGTTATGGGCCCGGACAAGGAACCCGACTTATGACCGTATTATCAATTAATGCATTTCAACTAAGACCTCGTTCGAGTCTCACCATCAAGGGATCGCAAAGACACAAGTGCTCTAGTTTTCCCCAGCGGAGTCGCCAATCTGTGGACATGGGCCACCTACACGCCAAGCCAATTAGTGGACATGCAGCAGTCGGAAAGACACGCTCGGTGGCGTATTAAATGCTTTCGACCGGATCATTTTAGATCGGTCGGTTTCGTCTCGGCAAGGTTCTCGAAACGATGTTAGAGATGTTTGATGTCGCCACAAAGCAATTGTGGGATACTTTGAAACCGTTCGAATCCACTTTATACCTAGGTCAATCAAGGCAAAAAGCGGTGTTTGACATAGGCACTAAAGATAAGTAATCATCCCTCTTTAGCATCCTATCTCTAGAATAACTCTCGTTCATCCGGGATAAGGTCGTCCACTATCCAAAGTTTCTGAGTAAGAAGTGAAGGTACGTATAGGGAAGCCCTTTAATCGGACACCAAATCCCGCCTGCGGTAGCGGTCTTTACTGATCGATCTTGGTTGGTTGAATGCAAAAGTTGATAAAATGGGTAAATGTATAAATGCACATCCACAAGTTTGAACCTAACATGTGAAGTTTACTATGTCAGTTGTTTATCCAAATATCGAGTAATTGATGTCAAGTTGGATTTCGTGTTGATTTGCATGCAAGACGGAAATTAAACATCCATTTACCAAGTTAGGTTTATGGTGCATAACGTGATCCATTTGTCTTAGAAAGGCGTTTTGCAAATACAAAGTAAGATGTGGACTTGTCAATCGGATCCGTCATGTATTCGGGTTAACCGAAGTCGGGATCGTCCTAGACGAGTGCTGGAAAGGAAACAGGACCTGTATGAGGCAGCCTATTAAGGCACGAGCCTTAGGGCGATGCAAAGGAGCCTGCCTAGGTTTGAAAATTGGAAATCAGAGGGCCTGCTTAGGCGCGAGGTAGCAGACGACCCAAAGGGGTGTCTCCTGGTTGTTGAAAAAGTTTATGAAATTGTTTGTAAAAGGGTATTTGAACCCGTCTTTGTTGAAAATGTCGTTTAGACCGCTTTTGTGCTAATATGAAGAACGAGACTTGAATAATCATCATTGTGTTGATAATATTTGATGTCGGGTTCGGTTTTGTAAGCTTGACATGAATAGTTTTGTGAAAATGGATGTAAATTTTTTTTATTATGAACTAAATTTGTTAAGTTCATTGTTTTGTAATTAGTCAATGTTTATCAACGTACTCAGACTAAACCGACACAGTATGTAGAACCAAGGATGATTATGCATGTATGACTAATATGGTTGTTTTGAAAATATAAACAAATGAATAAAAGGTTTTAAAATACCTTTTAAAATGTAGTTAATCAATTATTATCACCGAAACACGGATTAAACCGTCATGGTATAAGAAACCAAGGGTGAGCACAATTTATGGTTAAAAGGATTTATCAGAAAAGCGATTTGAAATGGTAAAGACCGATTGTAAAATGAAAAGAAAATGGAAAGAATGAACTCAAAAACACGTTTGAGTTCTGACCTAGACGGCCAGTATAGGCGAGAGCCACCTAATTGTGACTAGGGGCTCCTATCTCATGTTAAAACTCGGTTTTGGCTCATTCGATCCGTATTTTGGACCATGTTATGCATGCTCTAACATGTTAAGGTCTTTAAAACAGATAAAAGGACATGAAAGAAGAGGATTAATTACACCCTCACACTTACATGCTAGGTTGTTGGCGAGAAATTGACGGAAGTGTAAGAACTTGTTAGGTCGAAAAACTCGGTTGAAAACCGTTTTAGCAAAGTAAAGAGTATTTTTTTGTTTAGTGATTGTGTAGTTGGTCGAAATGGTCGGTCAATTGATTTAATGCACGATGACGGTACTAAACAATGTGTATGGATCGTATTTTCGATCGGGAGGTCGGAAATACGTGTCGGATTGTGACATGAGAAGTCGAGTCTAGAATTTTAAGGGAGAAAAGAGGGGGAAGACGCTCGCGTACCTTCAAATGGTGGCATTTGAGGGGTATTTCAAGAGGATTGTGTGGTTGTATGCGTTTTGAGCGACGTGGCCGTGTAGGCTACTCGAAGAGGTGCGAGCCATTTCGCGGGTCTTCGAGCTGTCTTTTCAATATCACGCATTTGGAATCATGATTTGTTCTATTCTAGGTTTTGGATGACATAATTGTTGTACATGACCATCAAGTATACCTTGTATACTTAACATGGAAGCTTTGTGATGTTTGTTTTTTGTGTTTGACTCGGTTTGACTCATTGTTGGAGTCAAGATTTAAATTTTGAGTCAGTTTTTGGTCCGGTATCGGTTTTGACTCTAGTTAGTGTCATTGCGACCCCGTTGTTGTGCATAAAACACTCCAGGTACTTTTGAAAAGTTTTGAAAATGTTTAGTTTTCGAAATCGTTTTGAGTTTTTCGACGTATAGTTATACAAACTGTCGATTAAACGTAGCGATTCCTAAGCATGTTGTAGTCCGATAATCATCGGGTGTTTGTTGGGGATTCAACAGATACTGGGTGTTAGGCCTGGAAATCCGCAGACCTTCCTGATCAGTATCTCACCTGAACCTGACTGCCAAGCTGTCAGGCTATCAGGGCACATGAAGATAGGCGCCAGGCCATAGAGAGGACAACAGTCGAAATATCACGACGATATTAGACCATATACGCGTGTTATAAAGGAATTATATACGCAGCATTAAGTATGAAGATTACACAGTTAAAGCAGTAATTAAGGGATGAATAATTGGCAATTATTACTGGTAATTATGGAGAATTAACCGCAATTAATACCGTATCAGGCAGCCATTCAAGGAGAAAGCCTATATAAGGAATACTTTGAAGATATTGGGGATATATCATACACACACAGGAAGAAGCACACACATTGCATAGAGAAATATTAACATTGTTCTTTTCATACAATCTTTCTCCCAAACAATATAGTGAAATCCTCTCCTGGCTTGGTGCCCGTGGTTTTTTCCCATTCAAGGGTTTTCCACGTACAAAATTGCTTGTCTTATTGTTATTGTTATTATTTCATTTACAGTTTATTATTGTATCCTGATGACCTGACCATCAGACTACCTAGAGCTAGTTAACCTTACACAACTCTACCCTGACCTGATTTCGCCATGCGCAAAATCCATACAAAACAATTGGCGCCCACCGTGGGGCATCTAGCTCTTTAAATCCTTTTTTCTTATCTTACAAAAAAACTCAAAAAACCTACAAAAATGTCCCAACCCACCGTTGAAGAACAATTGAATGCAGCTCTCCCAAAAATCGCTGAGTTGGAAGGCCTGAAAGAAAAAGTGGCCCAAACTGAAGCAGAAATCCTGCAATTGAAAGAATCTGAGTCAGCCCTGAAGCAAAAATTGGAAAAAACCCAAGGGGCAAGCTCTAGATTCCAACCAGGAACCCCATTTTCATCAATCATTAAAAACATTTATTTTTCCAGTTTTGGGAGCCCAAGTATTTCTAAAGCCATTAACGTAGATGGTGATGATGAAGCAAAAGATGATGACAAAGAGAAACCCGATGAATCTGCAACAGCCATCATGATGACAGTAGTTCAGGAGATCAAGAAACTTAACGAAAAAATCGGTAAGATACCAGGAGTACCTGCCAGCATGGAAGAAGCTGCCCCTGACAGCTATGCTGATTCGCCTTTCATAGACGAAATAAAAAAAGTATATCTACCAAAAAAGTTCACAATTCCATCCATGAGGGTCTATGATGGAACCACGGATCCACAAAATCACGTGGCTCTTTACAAGCAGAAAATGTTGGCTCATCTATTCCTACCGAGTTCAGACAAGTTTGCATGTGCAAAGGATTTGGAACGACCCTGACTAGCCCTGCCCTGCAATGGTACATCAACCTGCCAACTGGCAGCATCCACTCCTTTGCCAACCTGATCAACAGTTTCAACCGGCAGTTTGCGAGTAGCAGGGTGTTGGAGAAACGATCCAGTGACCTTTACCGAGTTACACAGAAGCCTGATGAAACTCTCAGGACATTTCTTGCAAGATTCAACAAAGAGAAAGTATTTATACCCGAGTGTGACGTTGGAACAGCAGTGGAGGCATTCAGATAGGGGTTACTACCATATAGTGACTTATACAGCGAACTCACTAAGTATCCCTGCCTCACCTTCGAAGATGTTCAGGCCAACACTCTTGCTTTCATCAGGCTGGAAGAAGATAAAAGCTACAAACTTGGATCACCCAGTAGACCAAAGGATCATGAAAGAAGCAATAGGAAAAGCAACAAAGGAAACAATTATATACCTACTCCGTATTCCAGGCCAGATCAGTCAGAAGTTAACCTGGCCCATGAGTATCAAGGTAAGGTTAAAGTTTATCCACCTATCTCCGAGCATAACTTCAGTGTTGATATTGCAGGATTAATCCAGAGACTTGACAAGATGGGATTAGCTGTTAGATGGCCCAGGAAGTCAGAAAATCCAAATCCCAGAAGAGACAATTCAAAATGGTGCGAATTTCACATGGATATTGGACACACCACGGATGATTGTTTAACCCTGAGGAAGGAGGTAGCCTACCTGTTAAAATCAGGGTACTTAAAAGACCTCATCAAGACGAAGGGCAGGAACGCAAACCAGGATAAGGAGAATCGGGAGCATAAGCAGGATCGTAGTCTCCCTCCACCACCACCAATCTATGAAGTAAAATTCATATCTGGCGGTTCACAGATTTGCGGCCTGACAAGTTCAGCAGCAAAAAAGATAGCTAAGACGCCGAGAACTGTGTCACCCTGCAAGCCGGATCTTGTCCCGACAATCACTTTCAATGATTGTGACCTGGTGGGCATCCCTGATGTTCATCATGATGGCCTGGTAATTTCTATGCAGATTGGAACAGCCACGGTAAGAAGGATCATGGTAGATGGAGGCAGCTCAGTGAACCTGATCATGCTTGACGTACTGAAAGCCATGAAGATAAACGAGGATCAAATCATCAAGAAATCCAGCTTCTTAGTAGGATTCAGCGGTGAAACCAGAAGCACCCTAGGATAAATCCACCTCCCAACCTACGTGGAAGGAGTCTCATCTTATGAGAAATTTGGAGTCCTTGACTGCCTATCGTCCTACAATGCTATCCTGGGTAGACCCTGGATCCATAATGTCAAGGCCGTACCATCAACCTATCACCAGTGCATCAAGATACCAACGGACTGGGGCATAGCCACGATTAAAGGAGATCACAAGACAGCCTTCCAAGGCAGGTAAGTCCCTGGCATAACAATTACAGTACCCTGTCAGGAGCACTTATGTGGCACCTCCCAGAATGGAAACAGACCAGGTAATCCTAGACCCTGAGTACCCTGACAGGTATGTTTTGATAGGATCTGACGCACCAGGTAGTGTCGGGCCTGAACTAGTAAAATTCCTTAAAATAAATCATCTTGGTTTGCTTGGTCACATTTTGATATGACTGGAATTAGCGCTGATATAACTCATACGCTCAATGTTGACCCATCTTTTAAGCCTGTACAGCCGAAAAGATGCAAGTTTGCAGCTGAAAGAAATACCATTATTAACGAGGAAGTAGAAAAACTCTTGGATATGGGGATGATCAGGGAAGTAATGTACCCTAAATGGCTGGCTAACGTAATTGTTGTGCAGAAATAGAATGAGAAGTGGATAGTCTGTGTAGACTACACTGACCTGAACAAAGCCTGTCCTAAAGATCCATTCCCCCTGCCTCATATTGATGCTATGGTAGACGCCACAGCAGGCCACGAAATGCTAACATTCATGGATGCTTCCAGTGGATTCAATCAGATAAAGATGCACCCTGCTGACCAGGAGAGTACTGAATTCATTACAGACCGAGGCATATACTATTACACTGCCATACCTTTCGGCCTAAAGAATGCAGGGACAACGTACCAGCGCCTGGTCAACATGATGTTTAAATACAAAATAGGCGACATCATGGAAGTATACATAGACGACATGGTGGTGAAATCCAAGAAAGCAGAAGATCATGTGAAGCATCTAGAAATAGCATTTGAGATATTAGAAAAATATAACATGAAGCTAAACTCTTCAAAATGCCACTTTGGAGTCTCTGCATGCAAATTTCTCGGATATATGGTCACAAAGAGAGGCATAGAAGCCAGCCCTGAACAGATAAAGGCTATCATGAAACTACAGTCACCCAAGTCTGTCAAGGATATCCAAAAATTGACAGGTCGGGTAGCTGCCCTGAACCGCTTCATATCAAGATCCTCTGAGAGATGCAAAACATTCTATAACCTCCTCAGGAAAAATAAACAATTCTAGTGGACGGATGGGCATGAGGCAGCTTTTCAGGATCTAAAATCCTATTTATCATCTCCACCCTTACTGGCTAAGCCAGAAAAGGGAGAACCTTTGTCAAGATATACCTATCTCATCGACACAATGATCAGCAGCGATCTGGTGAAGGAACAGGACGGTCAGCAACATCCAATCTACTATGTAAGTAAAAACCTGCTAGATGCTGAGTTGAGGTATGGACTACTTGAAAAATATGTTTTAGCTTTAGTTATGTCATGTACTAAGTTGAGACCCTATTTGGAAAGTTACCCCATTATAGTCAGGACCAATCTGCCCATAAAATCTGTCCTGCGTAAACCTGAACTTTCAGGCAGGATGGCCAAATGGTCAGTACAGATTAGCATATACGACATCTCTTTGAACCTAGGGCAGCGATCCAATCGCAGGCCCTAGCGGACTTTGTGGCTGATTTTAGCCCTAACCTGGAACCAGACTTGATAAAAGAGGTCAACCAACTAGAAAATAAAACCCAGACTAGGAATGGACCCTATTCATAGATGGGGCATCCAACGCCAGGGGGACAGGGTTAGGACTAGTACTTAAATCACCATAGGGAGACGTGATAGCTCAGGCTATAAGCTGTGAGTTCAAAGCTACCAACAATGAAGCAGAATATGAAGCCCTGATAGCAGGCTTAAAGGTATGTCTAGACCTCGGTGTTCAAAACCTAAAGGTAAAAACTGATTCACTCTTAATTGTTAATCAAATAAAGGGAATTTATACGGCTAAGGATGCAAAAATGATTTCGTATTTAGAATATGCAAAAAATCTTACCGCTAAATTTGCTTTATTTGACATAGATCAAATATCAAGAGACCTGAATACCCAGGCTGATGCTCTGGCCAGCCTAGGTTCAAATTTCACCTCCACTATTTTTGACAAAATACCAATTGTGCACTTATTAGAGCCAACCATCAAAGAAACTCGAACAGTCAATCCTGTCAATCAGGACAGTAACTCTTGGACTAAACCCTATTATGATTGGTTTCTCCGAGGAATACTACCTCAGGGTAGACATGAGGCAAGGGCTTTTAAAATTAGAGATTCAACTTATGCTATCATCAATAACACTCTGTTCAAGAGATCGTAGGCTGGACCCTACCTGAGATGCTTGGAGCCTGACGAAGCCAAACTAGTACTTCAAGAAATACACGATGGATACTGTGGTAACCACAAGGGAGGAAAGAGCCTGGCAAGCAAAGTTCTCAGGACAGGCTACTACTGGCCTACACTTAGGGCTGACTGCCTGGAATACTCTTCAAAATGCGAAGCCTGCCAAATTCATGCACCAATCATACATCAACCATCTGAACTCCTCCATTGAATCTTCGCACCCTGGCCATTCATAAAGTGGGGCATGGATATTGTGGGAAAACTGCCTGTAGCTTCATGACAAAAAGTATTCATGTTAGCTATGACTAATTACTTCTCCAAATGGATTGAGGATGACTCTTTCAGACAAGTAACTGAAAAAGAAGTAATATCCTTCATCAGGATAAACATCATTTGCAGATATAAAGTCCCATCAGAAATAGTATGCGACAACGGAACTCAATTCGTAGGGAAAAGGACCCAAGCATTTTGCCATGAATGGAATATCAACTTGGTAACATCAACCCCTGGATACCAAAAAGCTAATGGCCAGGCGGAGTCAAGCAACAAGGTAGTCATAAGCTGCCTAAAAAAGAAGCTGAAAAGAAGACGAGGCAGAAGGGCTGAAGAACTTCCATTAGTACTATGGGCAGACAGGACAACTCCAAAAACTGTAACAGGCCAAACACCTTACTCCCTGGTGTATGGCTGTGAAGCTGTCATTCCCGCGGAAGTACGAGTTCCAAAATCCAGATACAGCTTGAACAACGTTGAAGCAAACAAAGACCTAATACAAGACAACTTGCTCCTGACAGAAGAATTAAGAGACGCTGCCAAAATCAGGATGGCATCATATCAACAAGCAGTCGCCAGGACTTACAATAAAAACGTCAGGGTCAGGGTCTTTAAAGAAGGAGACCTTGTCTTACGCAAAGTATTTCCAAATAAAAAAGAAAAATCATCAGGCAAACTGGCCCCCACATGGGAAGGCCCTTACTTAATTGATTCAATTGTTGGACAAGGAGCATACAGGCTCCAAACGCTAGAAGGGGAAATGATCCCAAGATCCTGGAATGTAACCCATTTAAAATTATTCCATATGTAAAGATCAAGCTACAAACAGGTATAAATTCAATCTCTACTCAACCTAACAACATGCTATGTGATGAACTACATATTTTACGTGCCTTATCTGTATTTTATATCTGTTCAACTAACCCATCTATTGACTTTTTGAATCCTGAACAATTATACATGATAAAAGATTATATGCATAAATATTTAGGATTAAGGACTATTCTACTATACATTCCTGAAACAAAAATTTTGCACTTAACTGTGCTGATGAGTTGGTAACCGCCACCAGATACAGTAAAGAGTCAGGACCAATCAGGCATGAAATAACTGCCTGACCTGACTAAGTTTACTGCCACGGATTACAACTGGCTGGACGCAGCAAGACAGGTGTAAGGGTTTTCTCTCCCAAACACTTAGTCTAAAATGCCCTCTTGACAGGCCGAATACCAAGCCCTCCAGCTAGGCAAGGGACATAAGCCCTCCTGACATGCCGGTTTTCCCACCCCTTCAACCATTATAGCAAAAAACTATACTTGGTTGAATTACTCATGAATAACAAAAACGAAAATAATGTGCAGGTCATTCAAACAGAATATTTGACAGGCCCAACAGGATGAAACTCACAAAGAGATATCAAAAGCAGAATAAGCCAAAAGAAGGCCATTATGCCTATATTAATAAAAACCATTACCCCCTAGGGCAAAGGTGCCAAAATATTCACAAAGCTAGGGATAGCCTCCCTGACCCAACACAGGAAAAGAAAATTATTATTTGTCCAGAGACATCCCCCCTGGATGGGCCAAAATACCAAACTGAAAAAATAAATTACTGCTTCTCCTTAGAAACAGCATCAACATCAACACCCTGCTCCCTGCTCTTAGCCGGGTCAGCATCAACATCCTGCTCCCCTGGAGAGTCGACCTCCTGTTCATTTTCCATGTTATACAGGTCAGGATACTTTGAAGCAGCAAAGGCCATCTCAGCTACAGGGTCCCATCTCGCCCTGGCCTCGACAGGCTCTGACATAGCAGCCGCTCTTCCCTTGATATAGAAGTAGAGGGAAGCATCATCCAACTTAAACTCCAAGTCATCCCTCTCTTTGGTGAGCTCCTCATTTCTGTCCAAGGCCTCCTGCAAAAGCCGCTTGCTTGAAAATGCCTTAGTCTTAACAGCATCCCTCTCAACTTGCACCCTTGTCAAGTCAGCAGCTTTAGCAGCCAGGTCAGCTCGTGCAAAATCCAGCTCAGACTTTAGCCTATCATAATCTGATCTCATCAGATCAATTATGACTACCAAAGAAGTAGCCTGATAGGCATTATGGAGACAGGTCGCAGCACCCTGATAAAAAACAGAGATAAAAGAATGAGTAACTTACCCTAATAATAGAAAACTACCAAAACAAAATACACATAGAAATTGTTCCAACCTACTTCCCTTACGGCAGCCAAGGTACCAACCAAGAGGCTGATTGAATGATACACTAAAGCAACTGCCTAAGTAGCAGTCTAAACAGGGTTAAGGGTGAGCATGACATCTGATTTAGAAGCAGCATAATCCCTGATCGTCACCCTAGTAGCCTCCATATTGTCCACCCTGGCTCTCACTTCCCTAACCGGGGCAGAAACATCAACATCTTCAATTTTCCTTTTTCGGGCTGCTAAACTTGTTTCAGCAGGGGTAGCAGGTACAGAAGTGACCTTGTTCACTCAAGTCAATAACAGGCTCAGCATCCCCGCTTCCCTGGGAACCTTCCTCCTTAATCTTAGCCAGCCTGGCTGAAAAGTCAGCCATACCAAACCTGGCAAGGCGAATAGATGACCTGGTGGCTGCAACACGAAATACTATATCAGCAATATAAACCAAACATTATCAGGAAGCCTAGGTAAAAATAAAGGAAAGATTAAGGTAAACTTACTGCCTGAGGTAGTAGCACTAGCAGCCCCTGAAGCTTTAGCCGCCCTTGGAGCACCGTCAGCTTTCAAACAGCGAGGAAGGTGACCAAGCCCACAACAGAGAGGCCAGGACCTCTCCAAAGGAGGAATGGCAAGGAAAGCAGAAACATTAGGAGTAGGATACTCAGTTTCAGTAACCCAGTCATCAACTGCACACATAAAAGGTATGGCTTATTATAATTTTCATTTTATTTTTCACTAACAAAACATGCAGGACAAAGATGGAAACCATAAAGACTCACCAGCAAGGCAGGCCTCATGATTCAAATACGCAAAATCAGGACCCACAGAATTGGTCCTGACAAACATGTACCCAGCAGCCCAGCCTTTATCATGGCCACTGTCCAAGTTACTCAAAAGAGGAGTAGTAAACGCCCTGACCTTAAAACTTATACGGCCAGGACTGTTTGTTTTAACAGCATAACAAGTCTTTAGATCGTCAAGAGAAAAAGAAATATTGTGTTTTTTACAAAGATTCTCAATGGAACATACAACCTTCCACACCATTGGCATTAACTGATTAGATGGAACATCAATCTCCTTAATAACCTCAACCATAAGAGGAGAAAAAGGAAGCTTACACCCTGCCCTGAAAGCCCAGTCATGGATGCAAAACTAAACAAGACAAGCCCAGACGGCCCTAATGGGAGAATTCTCAGGAATCCAGATTTCAGCATCAGCAGGGACGATCCCCTTATCCTTCAAAATCTTCTCAAACTCAGGCTTCAAACAGTTTGTAGGAGACTGATCCTCATTTAAAGCCTTCGTAGGCTTAAAGTGGAAATCACCATGAAATATTGAGATCATCTCCAACGGAAAATCACTCGGCTTATTGATTGTGGGAGATGGAGCAGCAGAAGAAGTAGGCAAATTTTCAGAAGAAGTTTCCTCAGGATTCTAGGGAGGAGGAGTTGCAGGAACCACTGCCCTGGTAGATTTTTTCTTTGCAGCCATTATTTGAAAGATATGAAGAATTGATTAAAGATTGAAGAAGTTGGAAATTAAGAGAACTGAAGAAAAAGATTATCAAAGAGAGAAAATAAGAAGAAACAGCTTTGGTGAGTTCAACTTAATGAAGCACGCAAGTATTTATAATGAAGAGGATTAGGGTTTCAGCCGCAAAGAAAGTGGATAATCATTAAGGAAGTTGCAGTAAATATCACACGCGTCAGCAACTGCACTAAAATAGCTGTTACAGGGAACTGACCAGGCAAAACTTAACCGTTGGGTAATCTTCCCAAAAATAAAGTTATCTCCTCATTTTTTTGTCCTGGCACACTGCAAATGAGGAGATAAGGGGCAATTGTTAGGCCAGGAAATCCGCAGACCTTCCTGATCAGTATCTCACCTGAACCTGACTGCCAGGCTATAAGGGCACATAAAGATAGGCGCCAGGCCATGGAGAGGACAACGATCGAAATATCAGAATGATATTAGACCGTATACGCGTGTTATAAAGGAATTATATACGCAGCATTAAGTATGAACATTACGCAGTAAAAGCAGTAATTAAGGGAGGAATAATTGGCAATTATTACTGGTAATTATGGAGAATAAACCGCAATTAATACCGTATCAGGCAGCCGTTCAAGGAGAAAGCCTATATAAGGAATACTTTGAAGATATTGGGGATATATCATACACACACAGGAAGAAGCACACGCATTGCATAGAGAAATATTAACATTGTTCTTTTCATAAAATCTTTCTCCCAAACAATATAGTGAAATCCTCTCCTAGCTTGGTGCCCGTGGTTTTTTCCCATTCAAGGGTTTTCCACGTACAAAATTGCTTGTCTTATTGTTATTGTTATTATTTCATTTACAGTTTATTATTGTATCCTGACGACCTGACCATCAGACTACCTAGAGCTAGTTAACCTTACACAACTCTACCCTGACCCGATTTTGCCATGCGCAAAATCCATACAAAACACTGGGTATCTACACAGATATCCTCGGCGTTGTCAAAGGTTGCCGGTGATATCGCGAGCGTGGTCTGGTTTGTCGTGGCTGATGGCTGGTGGCAGGGTGGTGAGATGGCAGAAAGGTAGTCGGTGAAGAGTAGAGGATGGGTTGCTGTTAAAGTGGCTATCGAGGAAGTGGAAGTGGTGATCTTATACTCTTATATTCATGGTGCTCCGTTTTTCACTAGTGTCGTTTGGTGTATTCTGAGATGTCGCCGGCGTAGGTATCGTGGTCTCCGGCGACTGCTGGTGATGGCGGCTCATATGTTGGGTGATGCCAGGTGGATACACAAGGGTATTACAGTAGTCTGTAGATACACATATGTATTACATATCTAGAGATTATTTAACGTATCTGTGTTCATTAATGTGTCTGATAAGACGATAATTACTTATATATACACTTCTTATCTATATAGTCTTAATGTTGTCTTTGGCATTATTCAAGTTATTTGTAATACATTAGTTAGTTTTGGGATTTAATCGTAGAATTATTATTTTAAATGTGAACGGGTTAATCTATGTGTGTTTTGTTTTATAAATTACAGTGAAGATGGAGCGGGTTACTAAAGTGATCCGAAAAGCAGAGAATAGACCCAAAATCTTGAACCGAAGTAACAAGACAAGTCAGAATACTAGTGAAAGCCCAAAACTTGCCCCATAGTTGCACGTGACACTCAAGAGTGGTAAAACCAAAGAATAAAGAATAGAAGAAATAAGAACAGAAAGCCATGAAGCTACGGGAAGCACGACAAAGTTGAAGAAAATGGAAATTCCGTCTTATCGTGGACCCTTCCTTCCAAATTATATCTACTTTAATATTTTCCGTATCCAAAATCAATCCCGAATCTTCCAGAATTCGATCCTGAGTTACCTATAAATACCCAAGTTCTTCATCAAAAAGAGAGGCGAATACCCGTATATTTTATAGATATTGAGCAAAATAGTGACGATTTGAGACCTAATTGGGTCGTGTGAGCGGTAGGAGACTGTACTCGGGCGGAGTCTTAGCATACGTTCGATTAAGTGCGAATTTGAGGCGGTCCCTGAGGTGCGACAGACCAATGTTCCAACTACAGATTCAAGGTAGAAACTAAGTCCTCTCCACCTTTCTTGTATTCAATTTATGGTTTATTTTCGTTGGTTAATTTAAGTATTGAAAACCGTTGGTGGTTTAATTATTAATCTTTAAAATTTTTGTATCCAAAGCTTTTCTCATTCTTAATTGAAAGTTGCGATTTCAGTTTATAATTTGTTATCTTATTGTGGCTGAGATTGTATACTTCTGCTAATTGTGTGATTCAGGCTTAATTCGTATTACATAATACGAGTATCAACTACCTTAAATTGATCTCTGCGAATTGGGGTTAGTTTAAGTTAGGAGTAAAATTTGGTCATTTAATCTTTAGGTAGTAACGAAACTGAAGGGATTAATTGGGTTAATGACGTCTTCTTGGTTTGATAATGCTTCTAATCCGGTCTTTAGTAGGGTGCGACAAACTTATATTGGTCGGTTAGTTAATAATCGGTCTAGGCTTAGTTCATGTCGGTCTTATTCTAACAGAAGATAAGGAGTTCTTGTTATCTTGAATTCCAAAGTTAATCTATAAATATACTTGAGTTTTGTCGTAAACAATAATCGGTTGACAAACTAGAATTACCAGTAGAATATGTGCTTAATGGGGGTATTTAACTTCACGTCTAGATTTAGTATTTAGTCCTGTTAGTTTAGTTCAAAACTACAAACAAACTCCCCCTAATCGTACATAATGTAAATAGCCGTAAATGTGTAAATAAATGGTATATATGTAAGTAAATAAAAGTACTCAATAGTTAATTAGTTTTTCCAGTCTCTCCGTGGGATCGACCCTACTTATTCTTTACTACGTTGTTATTTTTAAGGTTAAGATAGGTTTATAAATTATTAATTTGTATACGCTTAACGACACGTACAAAATTTATGCGTCATTGCCAGGGAGATTGATGAATTATTAATTTTCTATGTTTTGTATTAAGTATCTATTTTTGTTTTGGTTGGATTTTATGTTTGTGGAAATCGTAAGTAGACGGACATGTTTTGTTAATACTTTTTGCATGTTGTTTTCTTAGGCTTTTTCTACCTATTTTTGAATCCAGTTGGACTAAATCTTGTAACACCCTTGTTTTGATCAAATTTTATTTATTAAAGTAATTCTTATTGGTATATATAAACTGTTATAAGCTCTGTTGTTTGCCGGATGAATATGAGGAGTAACTTGTAAGCTACACCTGTTAAATGTATATACTTTGTTTAGTACCAAATTAGCACCTCCAATTCCTCGAACTTACTTTTTATTTACCGAGTTGTTGGTGTCCTTGAGTAACTATTAACGTAAGACTTACTCTTTTGTAGTCAATATGCTAATTACGTTATGATTAGAATAATGAGTAAATAATGGGATGATCAAAGAGCTTGGTTTGGGAATATAGTTAAGGATGCTTAGGGGACAATAGTCTACTTTACATGTTGAAAATTTTGTAATGAATGGTTTGGTAGCAGTATAATGTTGATATTAATCGGAATCGACTAAGGTGAAAGTATTGAGATGCGTTTGGGTTAAATTGTTCATCTTATCTTGGTGATGTATGCTGGCTGATATTGTTGGTTTTGTTGGGCGGATGCAGTGACATGGTATTTTATGGCAGTTTGAACTGAGTAGAGTATGATATAAAAGAGTGTACAAGAACTTGGGCAAGAGAGTAAATAAATATTGGGTTGAGTGACGTTTTTTTAGGAAGCTTGTAGCCTAGCTAACTACTCGTCTTCTGGTTTTACGTTAGCTTGATCTTATTTTAGCTCGCTATCGTGAAGTGCAAAATTTATTGTCTGAGTTCCTCCCTATCTTTTATTTATAACCCTGAAAAAAATTATAGTTGTTGAGTATTGAGAACATCAATGAAATTTGTTCTATGAGAGTGAGACTTATGATGGTAAAACTGTGATGTGAGAAATAGAGCTGATGTTTCTCATTTGAGGTACAGTTGGTATAAATTGACTAGACTCATACCAATCCGACACTCCACGTCGTAATTTAACCCCAATAAGATAAGATGTGTACCTTTGGGCCCATTATTTTGTCCTCACTTAAGCCCAAAAGCACAAGGCCCTTTTACTAAGTGGTGGGTAGAATCCTTTATAAACATATCATAAGCTCCTTACTTTCCCGATGTGGACAAATCTCCTATCAAACACTTGGGGTGTTACAAACTCCCCTACTTGAATAATACAACGTCCTCGTTCTACCCGAAGGCTGACCACAACCAAGCCCAGAAACATCCCCCGCTAGCTGGGTGACCCGGGTACTCATTACCACAGGCTCACCGCACGGTCGTAGGATTGCTCTGATACCATTTATAACAACCGGGCCCGCCACATCATAACTTAACCCCAATAAGATGAGATGTGTACCTTTGGGCACATTAGTTGTCGTCACATAAGCCGAAAAGCACAAGGCCTTGTAACTAAGTGGTGGGTGGTATCCTTTATAAACATATCATAAGCTCCTTACTTTCCCGATGTGGGACAAATATCCTATCAAACACTTGGGGTGTTACAAGACTCCTTCACCTTTCTTTAAGGTGATTTTATGGTTTATAATAAGTGTAGGGGAGTGAGTGTTTGAAGCTGAGACATCGATAAGCTGACAATTGATGGAAAAATAAGGAGTATTATCTGAAATTTAGCGGTTGTTGCTGATGCTGAGGAACTGAGATTATATTATTGGCTAAATGGAATTAGGATTTGAGTTTTTAGAAGACATGGATGTTTGAGTTGGCTCTTAAGCTCGCTGAGTTTTGAGGATTATTCAACTGTCCCGAGCCATGACATAAACCAAGACGCTTCTTGGGAGGCAACCTAAACTTAATTTTTATTGCTTTCATGTGTGTTTAATATTTATAAGCATCTTAGTTATTTAGTCGAGTCGGCTTAAGTGCCTCCCTGAGTTTCGCAACCTTTGTAGGGGGATGTTCATAGTGTCAATTGCACAAAAAAATTAGTTTAGGTAAAGAATAAAAATTGCTGCTGATATTCTGGTTATTTTGCCACCTACATATTTCACGGATCTTGGTCGAGTGATTATATTTTGCAGGAATGAAGATATACATGGCTCTTAGATTGCTTATAGATTGTTGATGCAATAATAAGGGCACTACTACCTCCCTGCAAGCTCTGGTTAGAAATCAAAGTGTCATACTTGGGATGAGACAATCACCTAGAGCACATACATTCTACATCTGAGCTATATACTGGAAGCTGGTTGTACATGGTTGACCTTGAAGAAACTTTAACAAAAAGCTGGGGTCTTGCTGCAAGTCGCCTATAAATTATATCTGCTAAGTACCTTATTCCCTATTATTTTTATTATATCCTTAGTTATTCGTCTTGATGTCTATTTTCGACATCGAGGACAATGTCGAGTTTCAGTGTGAGGGAGACGCATGGCCTAAAAACTCGGTTTACTAAAAAAAAATTGCGTGAGTTTGTGGTTTTTGTGTGCTGAGAATGGAGTCTGGCGGGTTGCCATGTATATTTTGTTGTACTTTCAGGTGGTTAAATTTTTGGATATGTCCGTTTTTGGAGAAGATGCTGTCAAAATTTGGTCAAAAATTGGTACTTGACAAGTAAAATAGACCTTGTTTTTATCGGACTAACTAGACTAGGGAGTCGACGGCGAGCTCTAATCTAACAACTTTTCAAAAATACTAACTTAAAAATAATTTCACTAATATTGGTATTATACCTTAAAAAAACCTTTTGAAGTCGTGTATATATGAGTTTTTCCTCCATTTTGTACTTGGATTGATTAAATAAGTGACATACATATTTGAAATCTCCTTTAAATTAGAATCATAAAGCACTTACTTTGGCTACCTTTTTTACAATTTTCGTTGACTCTAGAGTGTGGGAGCGTAAGCCAGTCTTATTCACCAATTTACTTTCATAGGTGATTCTCGCTTTAAGTTCTTGACCTCAATTCTATCCAGTGTCCGAGTGATTAGACTCTTAAGGGACCCAATCAACGTATTGGGAGAACGCCTAATGACTTCTCCGGATGGGCGGGATCCATTGGTTGAAAGCTCACTATAAGGGACACTAGATATATCCACGGGTACGGAAGGTGGAGATGTTGAAAAAAAAAGGAAAAACAAAAAAACTAAGTTGAGAAAAAAGAGAAAAATAGAAAAAAAAAACAGAAACAGAAGAAAAAAAATAGGAACAAAATTGAAAAGAAAATGAATGAAGGAAAAAAAAACTTGGACATTGTGATGGTGGATATGTGTTATGGTAGTAAATTAATTGAGGTATGACGGATACACTTGAATGCTCGGGAGAACGATCCTAGTACAATGTACAAGAAAGTAAATCCCTTTTCCGTAGGACCTTAAATTGCCGACACCCTTCTCTACGAGACAATACATTTGCCCATGCGCACCAAGATAGTCTGACCGAGTGTATTGCTAATGAATTTATTTATCATTATAATTTAGAAGCGGTTTAAAATATTTATGTTGGCTAATTAGGTGGTTGTATAGTTTGAAGTGGAGGAAAATTTTTGTATATGTTGCTTTCTAATCTAACTACAAATATTTTCCGTAGACCTACTAACTTACATAAAATGATTTCTGAAAATGTTTTAGTTTGTCGTTGGTAACCTTGTTTTGATATGTCTAAAATCTTTGAGGCACTTATTATTTTTGGCTAATGTTTTGTCATTATCGAAGACGACAATAAGCTAAGTGTGGGGGTATTGGATAAGACGATAATTACTTATATTTACACTTATTATCTATATAGTCTTAATGTCGTCTTTCGCATTATTCAAGTTATTTGTAATACATTTGTTAGTTTCGAGATTTAATCGTAGAATTATTATTTTAAATGTTAACGGGTTAATTTATGGGTGTTTTGATTTATAAATTACCGTGGCGATGGAGCGGGTTACTAAAGTGATCCGAAAAGCAGAGAATAGACCCAGAATCTTGGACCGAAGTAACAAGACAAGTCAGGATACTAGTGAAAGCCCAAAACTTGCCCCATTGTTGCACGTGACACTCAAGATTGGTAAAACCAAAGAATAAAGAATAGAATAAATAAGAACAGAAAGCCAGGAAGCTACGGAAAGCACGATACAGTTGAAGAAAATGGAAATTCTGTCTTATCGTGGATCCTTTATTCCAAATTATATGTACTTTAATATTTTCCGTATCCAAAATCAATCCCGAACCTTCCAGAATTAGATCCCGAGTTAGCTATAAATACCCAATTTCTTCATCAGAAAGAGAGGCGAATACCCGTATATTTTATAGATATTGAGCAAATTAGTGACGATTTCAGACCTAATTGGGTTGTGTGAGCAGTAGGAGACCGTACTCGGGCGGAGTCTTAGCAGACGTTCAAGTAAGGGCGAATTTGAGGCGGTACCTGAGGTGCGACAATCCAAAGTTCTGACTACAAATTCCGGGCAGAAACTAAGGTCTCTCTACCTCTTTTGTATTCAATTTATGGTTTATTTTCGTTGGTTAATTTTAGTATTGAAAACCGTTGGTTGTTTAATTATTAATCTTTCAGTTATTTGTATCCAAAGCTTCACTCAATCTTAATTGAAAGTTGCGATTTCAGTTTATAATTTGTTACCTTATTGTCGCTGAGATTGTATACTTCTGCTAATTGTGTGATTCATGCTTAGTTCGTATTACATAATACGAGTAGCAACTACCTTAAATTGGTCTCTGCGAATTGGGGTTAGTTTAAGTTAGGAGTAAAATTTGGTCAGTTAATCTTTAGGTAGTAACGACAGTGAAGGGATTAATTGGGTTAATGACGTCTTCTTGGTTCGATAAGTTTTCTAATCCTGTCTTTTGTAGGGTGCGACAAACTTACATTGGTCGGTTAGTTAAGAATCGGTCTAGGCTTAGTTCATGTCGCTTTTATTCTAAGAGAAGATAGGGAGTTCTTGTTATCTTGAATTCCAGAGTTAATCTATAAATATACTTGAGATTTGTCGTAAACAATAATCGGTTGACAAACTAGAATTACCAGTAGAATATGTGCTTAATGGGGTATTTAACTTCGCGTCTAGCTTTAGTATTTACTCCTGTTAGTTTAGTTCAAAACTACAAACAAACTGGGGTATTTAACTTCGCATCTACCTTTAGTATTTACTCCTGTTAGTTTAGTTCAAAACTACAAACAAACTTCCCCCTAATCGTACATAATGTTAATAGCCGTAAATGTGTAAATAAATGGTATATATGTAAGTTAGTGAATAAAAGTACTCAATAGTTAATTAGTTTTTCCAGTCTCTCCATGGGATCGACCCTACTTATCCTTTACTACGTTTTTATGTTTGAGGTTAAGATAGGTTTATAAATTATTAATTTGTATACGCTTAACGACACAAATCAGTGTGTATCCAGATAGTTTGTACGATTCCTTTAACACTTCTACCATTATTTGGGGCTGACCATTGCATTTGATCTTGTAGTCATGGTGGTCCATTTTCACCCACCCATTTATGTTTATATTCATGTGAAGAGTCTATGTAAAGAAATACTCAAGAGGGGGGGAGGGGAGGGGGGTTGTGAATTGAGTATGTTGAACTCTTGCCCACTTTTTCGATTTATTGATATTTTATTAATTACTCGAAGTTTATTAACTAAACTTGATTAATTAATTTATCGTATGTGCGAAAATGAAATAATAAATGCGTAAATAAAGGAGACACACGTAGTTTTGAAGTGGTTCAGTTTCACAAGTCGAAACCTACGTCCCCATTATTCTCGATTAATAACTTTAGTACCTTTCTACGGATTACAAAATTATCAATATAACTCGTACAACTAACTATAGTTGTAACTCAATCTGAGTATCGTTAAATACTCGATTTCTATCTTACGTTAATAAGAAAGTACTACTAGATTCTACTAGTGTTCACGTTAATGAACGAGTATGTATACAATGAATACTATTATCCTATTAATGAGATGAATGAGAATGATTGACTTAAAGAGAGGCACACGATTTTTAGCTTTTGACACAATTAGGGTTTCGAAAATAATTTGCAAATATGAAGAGATTGAATTCGAAATATGCTTAATGTTTTTGCAAAGGTTTTTCCCAAAATAAGTGTCTTCCTTTTCTAATGAAATGTTTTGGTATTTATAGGAGTAGATAAACCTAAAACTAGGTCAAGAAGAACGAAACCCTAGCCGGCCTCTTTGGCGTGAAATCTCTTCAAGTGGGCTAGGTTAGATCTTTTATTTTAGCTACAAAATACTTCTTATTTAAAAACCCTAATTACTACTAGGATATTTTCGACTAGAAGGTGATATGGCCATAATCCATTTCACTCTAATTGAAAATTTAACAATAATTATTTTTAAATTATAAAACTAAGATAATATGATTAGAAACCCTAGATTACATACCAACCCATAAGTTGTATGATAAGTCAGTAGGATTAATATAATCTATATTATCAATTTCATCTAGAAAGGATAAAGTATAAATATCACTTTAATTTTCGAAACAATAAGTGAATCTAAAGCTTAAATTGTGCTGCCTTATACGTCGTTCATGGTTATAGGTCAAATGAATATAACCAAGAACTTTTATAGGTAAGGTTAGAGATGAAATAGCTATAACCATACTTTCTCAAAGATCATTTTGTCCATACCATTTATAGCATGAAATCCTATATCCCTAATCTTCATGAAATCTTCAAATATAGGTTCGTTTCTTCATCTTGATCTAGAAACTCTTCATCTTGAGCTCCCATCAAATAATATATTGTTTTGCTTGATTTAGTCTTCTTTGGTTATAGAAAAAAAAACTATAACCAAACTCGATTACCATGCTCCAATATCGTCATGAAAATTCCATCATACGCTACAACCACAATTAGTCTTCATGGCAATTGTCAGCTAAGATATGCACCATTTAACAAACAATTACAAGCACAAGTGTATAACATATTACAAATAATAATACTTGTCATTATCAAAACTTATACGAATAAGGCCTGACAAATTCCCCCTTTTTGATGATGGTAAGTCTCTTATGATTTGTGACTAAGGTCAAGTTCCCCCTCAACATACTACTACCAAAGTTATAGTAAGTTAATCGCAAGAACAAGCTATTTGTATTCAAAGGTATAACATGGAACCCCTTAAGAGATTAAAGATATTGACAAGGAGCAAGCTTAGGCAATAATTCAAGTCATACGATTTCTTCCCCCTCTTGACATCATCGAAAAGACAAGAACAAGACATGAAACAACTAGAATAATATAAGTTGAGGAAAGAGATAGTCATGTAAATACGAATTAAGAAAACGAGAATGATTAAAATAAGCCCACAACATAAAATTATCCAACACAAACCATAGGCCGAAAAAGAGATGCCACAATGGGCCGAATAACCAAAAGCCAAAATGGGCCGAATGGTGAAGCATTCAACATAAAGTACTTAGGAAAAAAAAAGGAAAAGGGAGATGGGCTTATGGGTGTTGGACTTGGGTAGGGTCAACATAACCCGGTCGAGTCCGGTACTCGAGAGAATCAAGACGATCAAGACATGGGTGCACATTATTTGCTTGAGCCACCAAGCAAATGTCGAAGTTGGTCATCTTCAAATTCAAAGCCCGAGTAAATTCATAAAGTTGGCCCATTTCTTCACTCATTTCACGCCCAATTTGCAACAAAGCTCCGCCTTGAGTTGCAAAATCCACAACCGTGTTTGATTGACGATCCGTAGCTTTGAGAGTCACGGCCAATTTTGTTTCAAAGGCCATTAGTCGAGCAAACAAGTCATCATTGCTAACACCCGAGCTAGACGACCCCACACCCTTTCCCGTTGCCATTTCCGAGACCAAGCTCTCAACTAACTTTGATTGAGCCTCCAATTTTTCATTAACCGACACCATGAAGGCATCGAGATTTTTTCTCCATAGCCTCTAAACCCTCCAATTTCTCATCCGAGTTACCCTTTGCTAGAAATACCAATTCCGGACCACAAGCGGAAATTTTCATCAATTTGAAATGAGTGTCGCTCATCTCATCCCTAGCACTCACACCATAACTAGAAGGACTAACCACCCCCTTATGCTCCAAAAGCCGAGACACCCACATACCATAAGGTAAGTCTATAGTGGTATAAACTTTATCCTCGGTTACAAGCATTGCGGTTTGTATGATGCGGTGAAAGACTAACAAAGGAAGACTAACTTTCTTTCCCACCATCCAATGATAGACCACGACCATCTCATAAGTCGACAATTTATCCCGACCACCACGGCAAGGCACGACGGTATTCCATAAAAAATTAAGAAAGAATTTCAATTTTGGCGACAAATTACCCGCCAACAAACGACTACCACCCTTAGCATCAACCTCAAAATAATTCTTAACAACCTCCTTCTCACCCTCGGTCAAGGTACCCCATTCTACACTTGGATAAATTTTGGCCCCATCATCAGGAACCGAAAACAGAGCACAAAAATCATCAATGGAGACCTTGACTTCGGTCCCACTCACAACCGCACGCGGACATCCATTCTTAATCGACACAGTTGCATAAAATTGAATGACTTCAATAGGGTAAACAGGACTCGAAAACTCACTGATTATAACCCACCCTTGAAAATTCAAGAAAGTATCAAAGAACTTTAAGGCTTCGTACATACCATACCACTTTTTGGGATATGAACGTCCGGTATGAATGTCGTAACCGGACACATGATGAACCAGTTCCTGTTCCTCCTTGGTAAGACGAAGATGATTAAGATCCATAACAGTAGCTTTCGGCATATAGTGCCGAAATAGAGTCCTCTTAGCACCGTCACGAGCAATTACTTCTTGAATTTCTTCCACGTCATCTTCCTCAACATTTGCCTTATTTTTACCCTTACTTAATCGCCTTTTTTTGCTCTCGACTTCCGATAGACTTCGGTTTTGGTTGGGATTGTTCGGTTTCGGATTGGCAGAGGGAGATGGGTGAGGAGATGGTGCATTGGGAGTGTTGCATGTGGGTTTGGATGAGTGTGTCTTTGTGTTTGCTCGAGTTGTGGGTCTCATGGTTGATGATGGTGATGACCGAAAAGAGGAAGGTGATGGTCGAGTGTTTTGGTTTTTGAAAAGTGATGGTGATGTGAGATGAGGGAGATGAAGGCTTTTATGTGATTTGATGAATAAGACTTTTGGTAGGTTATAATGACTAGGTGCCGTATAGAATTGGTTTGTTTTTTGTTTTTCATTTAAGAAGGAAATATGGTAAAAGGAGTGGAAGATTCTAGATTTAGGTAAAAACCTGATAGGGTAAATCTTTTGTGGAGGATATGGTAAGATATTTTGAGGATATTGTGAGATTTACCAAGCTATAAGATGCAAGATAAATATATTTTTTCGGTCAAGATGGAACAAGAAAATATTGTGACGATATCTTATGGTTTGCATATGGATAAAAATATATTATACACAAGGATAGAAAATTCACGTAATATAATAAGATATTTAACATAAATATTCTTGCAACAAAATATACGGACACAGTCATACAATCTTGTCTATTTCTAGTAAGTCATTTGAGATAATAAAATAGGTATGACGAATTTAACTGCCACCGATTAAACCAATTTCCAATCGTAAAATCTCAAAACGTTTTCTAGCTAAGGCCTTTGTCAAAATATCCGCCCATTGATTTTCTGTACTACAAAATTCTATTTTTATGTTGCCTTTTTCATCAAGGTCGCGTAGAAAATGGTGTCTAATATCAAAATGTTTAGTACAAGAGTGTTGTGCGGGGTTTTTAGATATAATAATAGCGCTCGTATTATCACATAAAATAGGAATACATCCGACATCTATACCATAATCACATAATTGTTGCTTTAGCCATAACAATTGAGAACATACCAATCCGACAGCAATATATTCGGCTTCAGCAGTAGATAAGGCGACTGAATTTTGTTTCTTTGAACCCCATGTTATAATACAAGGTCCAATAAATGTAGCGAATCCTGACGTACTTTTCCTATCTAGAGAACATCCTGCATAATCTGCGTCTGAATATCCAATTAAATTGAAATTGCATTCGAGTGGATACCATAAATATAGATTTTTTGTACCAATTAAATATCTTAAAATTCTTTTTACTGCAACCATATATGATTCTTTGGGACACGACTAAAATCGTGCACACACACATACACTAAACATTATATCCGGACGACTTGCAGTTAAATAGAGAAGTGAGCCAATCATACCTCGGTAAGTGGTTTCATCCACACACTTACCATCTTTATCCAAGGTTAGTTTCTTATCAGTAACCATAGGAGTATCCATGGGATTGGCATCTTGTATTCCAAATATCTTGATTAATTCTTTGATATATTTTTGTTGATGTATCATGATACCTTAATCTATTTGTTGAATCTGAAGTCCTAAAAAGAACTTTAATTCACCCATCATGCTCATCTCAAATCTGAAAAATACTTACAAAGCTTATTGTTAGTTGAACCAAAAATGATATCATCAACATATATTTGAATAACTAATAAATCAGAACCTTCTGACTTTAGAAACAAGGTTTTATCGATTGACCCCCTTTTAAAATTACTTTGAAGCAAATTTGGATAGTCTATCGTACCAAGCCCTTGAGGCTTGTTTCAAACCATATAAAGCTTTGTCAAGCTTGTATACATGATTTTGAAACTTGTGATCTAAAAAGCCAGAAGGTTGCTCTAAAAAAACCTCTTCATTAAGATAGCTGTTAAGGAATGCAGTCTTAACGTCCATTTGAAATAACTTCAGCTTCTTATGTGCTGCAAAGGCAATTAAAAGACGAATTGCTTCTAGCCTTGCCACTGGAGCAAATGTCTCATCATAGTCGATTCCTTCTTGTTGGTTATAACCTTGTACCACAAATCTGGCTTTATTTCGAACTATGATCCCTATATCATACCATTTGTTTATGAAAACCCATCTGGTTCCAATAATTGACCGATTTTTAGGTCTTGGTACTAAATGCCAAACTTTATTACGTTCAAATTGTTGAAGTTCCTCTTGCATTGCTATAACCCAGTCAGATTCTGCAAGAGCTTCTTTAATATTGGAAGGTTCTTGGTGGATAGGAATGAGTAGAATGAGCAAAAGTTGTTCTATTTTCTTCGAGTTTGAACTCCTTGGTCCAAACTTCCAAGTATACTTTCCATAGGGTGTGATCCCTTGTATTTCCACTTTTTGGAATTTTCAGGTACATTATCATGTGAACTTGGTTCTCCTTCTTCAAATGAGTTAGAAGTGGTTCCCCCTAAATCCAACCCTTGGGTCATAGTAGATTCAGGTGTAACCGTAGGATGTATATTTGTGGTTATAACTTCATTAGTTATAACCGTAGATTCCAATTTTTGTTTTTAAGAAGAATCAATAGTATCATCAACTATTGTTTCAGTTCTCTCATTTTTCTCATTTAAAGGATTCCCTAATTCATCATTAGTACCTTCGATTTCTTTTTCTTCTTCTTCTAGCTCTGGAGAATCATCTCTAGAAAGACGAAAGTCAGGTTCATTCATATCTTCTTCCTCATCCTGTTCAGCCTTATCAAACATATTATTTTCATCAAAAATAACATGTACATTTCTTCTATACATAGATTTCTTTTGTTGAAAACTTTGTATGCCTTGCTATGATTAGAGTAACCAACAAATATCACTTCATAGCTTCTAGGATCAAATTTAGTTAAACGATTTTTGCCATTATTATGGACATAACATTAGCTCCCAAAGCAACAAAAATGTGATATATTTGGCTTACGTCCTCTGAGTAATTCATAAGGACTTTTCTTAATGATTGGTCTAATCATAGCACGGTTGTGTACATAACATGCAGTACTAACAGCTTCTGTGTGAACCCCCGCTATAACGCGGAAAAAATAACTTATAAGTTCAAGCGGAAATTAGGAAAATTTTGAAACTTTTAAAGTTTAAAGCGCGGGTTCACTATAATCTAAAACCCGAATAAAGAATGCGGAAATAAAGATGAGGGAAAATATATCCCTCGAATGACGATACAATAAAAGGTGAGTCTAAGCAATCCTAATAAAACGACTACTAATCCAATGTGCTCGCTAGTTCACACGTCTAAACCCCACAAATGCATCTTCACAAACCTGTCATTCATGTAAACATGAAAGCCACAGTCAGTGGGGAGTAACTCAAGGTTCTCCCAGCCACAAAATGTCAAAACAAACATAACAAAGGACATGAACAAATAATCATATTAGATAAGTTATGAGTGAATCGACTTATAACTAAACATGGGATCATACGTGTTTAAACCAACAAGGATAAAAGAAATGATGGAATAAACAAGTAAGTAAGGCATGAGCAACAATAAAATAAATGGAGAAGAAAGACAAGGAAGCAGACACGATCACTCAGCCACGAGCACGTATTACAAGGAGATACGACCAAAGCAACCATCCAAATAATGCAAGACATTTATCACTCTTAGACTATAGTTTCCCCGGGTAGGACTACGATAATAATACGGTCCTAGTCTAAATCTGTAGATTCTCGGGTGTACATCCCGATTCGACGTTTGCCAGCACAGCACGCACCCAAGACTCGACTACTAATGGAGACCGAGTACCCCAATCGCCTGAACAGCATGAAAGTGGCGGAATGACTATGATAAGGCTCACTTCCCAGAATAGCACAAGTGGCCAGAACCGTACTTGCCAGAACAGCACAAGTAGGCCAAACCGTACTTGCCAGCACAGCACAAGTAGGCCAAACCCCTACTTGCCAGACCAGCACAAGTAGGGCGAAAATGAATGTCAAGCATATACGATGGTATTATGGCATTTCTACAAGAATACGACTCATATCAATTAATCACGTGGAATAAATTACTCGTATTTGAAATACGATAAATAAATGAGAATAAATGAATGAAAGCTCATATTATAGATAAATGAAGACATTTCATATAATTATGATATGAATAAATAATAAGTTCCACATTTATGATTCTTGTGAGAATTATATAAATAAATGCCAAATAATGAATTTAAGATACATAAAACATGTGACAGAATTCAAATCAATTAAACCTGAACATAAATATTTCACGGATAAAAATTAACTCAATCGAGGCTACGGCCTAGCCATGACCAGCCCCACCCGGCCACGGCCTGGCCGCACACCCGACATGGCTCAGCTACGGCATGGCCCCTGTACAGACTAGTGCACGGCAGCAACAATGCTGACCAAACAGAAGCAATACGATACACACCACTGAACAAACCCAGCAATTCTCCCTCTGTCCAGCCGCCTTAAGACGATTTTCTAGGTCAAACAAAGACGGATTTCACACGTACAAAAGACCCAATCCAAACATATAAATATACTTGAGTCATAAGCAAGAAAGTTGGTTCAATTTAGCATTAAGAAGCCCATCAAAACAGCCCGCGAAAACTGCCCGACAAAAGCCATTTTCACCGTTAAAGAAGCTCATTTGTGACCGTCTTAAGACGAAATTTTAAGCATGAAAAGAATGGAATTTTTTGCATACAACCAACCCATTACATGCATGGATATTCACATGAGATGGAGATTAAATAATTGGCTCAAATCATCCATGAAATCAACTCAAAAACAGTCCAAGAAAATCACCCATACACAACCTATATACATGGTTTCTAAACAATTTGGGAAGCCGTCTTAAGACAAAATTTTAAGCATAAATTGGACATAATTTCACACAAACAATCGACCCAATTCACTCCTGGATATGTATACATAACATGAGCTATCAAATTGATTCGAACCAACAACAAAATCAACCTCAAAGTCGAGTCCAAAACTGCCCCAGTGCAGCCCCCTTTTCACTGTTTCCACAACCATTTTTGAGACCGTCAAAACAGGCCAAAATACAAGCTGTAACAGGCCACCAAAACAGTCCACAAAGCAGGCCAAAACCGAATACTAAAGCAGGCCGTGACCGACTCAAAAAATGACCACACAACACGCCAAACCAGACCACAAAGCAGGCCTAAAACAAGCTGCAAAGAACCACCCAAAATAGGCTGCAAACCCATCGATATTAGCTGCAAACACCACAAGGACAGGTTGCTAAAATAGATCATAATATTCGACTGCCCACAAGCCTCATTCACACCACCCCAATGTCGTCTGTTTCCCATTTGCCCTTATGATGCAGAAAACTCAATTTGTAACGTCCCTTTTATTCTTCAACTTGTAACAAATTTGGTTGATTTCATTTCAACAATTCATTTTGGATGTTGGTTTGAGAAAAATGAAATGGAATGATATTGATAAATGTGTTTTCAAATGCAAAGAAAAGGTGTCAAAGATGTATAAAGGAAAAATGAATCAATCACAGATGGTTGAGGAAACATAAAAGTAAAATATAAGAACTCTTTGTTATGTCGCAGCAACCTTTCTTTAAGAATATTTTCCTTTGTTATCAATTCATCTTTTAATTGCCTTATTTTGATGAGATTTTTAAATAATGGGGGTGAGATCAGGAATCTATCTTTTCCATGTCCTCCAAGCACTCCCGGACAATTTGGGTGTTAGTAAAGAATAGAGAAATAAAAAGCAAACACTTTGCTTTACGACAAACTAATTCCCAAAACAGTACAAATGCAGGCCTGAAACAGACCATGAACACATGCAGAGAACAGCCGAATCTGAGATCAATTTAAGACGGATATACACATGTGTAACACAACCTCAAATAAGTCCAATTCAAACACCAATTTGAGATGAAATTTACCATACAAATGAGAAAAATGTAAGGAACCAAACTTTCTCAAACAAGAGCATATAAAATGACATATTAGACGGAATTTCGACGTTTTTGTCGAGTAACCTATTACCGTTACCTCGAAAACGCTCCTTATTCTTCAAATAAATGGTCCACAAGGCACGAGCCTCACTCCGGGTCTTCGAATCCTTGATAAAAGGGTAAGAAAACGGGATAAAGAAGCTAAAAGACGACCCTTTTATAAGACGGCGAAAGACGAAACCACTACAAAAATGAGACTTTATTACCTTGAAAGAAGGAGGAAGCAAAGAGGAAGAGAATGGTACAAAAATTAAGAGGAATGGTCAAGGAATGGAGCCTGGATCTATATTTGAAGGTCACGAAAATGGCGATGTGTAAGCTCTGCTTGTTTTGCTTGTTTGTCTTATTTTCGAGAAAGATGCAGGGTTGCTTCTTTTTGGTTGTTTAACAGGTAAATGGGAAATAAAAGGAAGGGATTTTGTGGGTTGGGATTGGTCAGCACTTGTGAGAGAGCGTAAATCAAATATTGATATTTTAGTTGGGTGCTCAATTTGGGAACTGGGTTGTCGATATAGGATAGGGCGAGAACAGACTAGTCTAGTCTAACATGTGAACATGTGACGGTCCTTGCTAGACGGGAGAGAGTCTCAAGTCTATATTAACTTAACACGGAAAACTATTATTATTATTATTATTATTGTCACTATTATTATTATCTGACTAAAATACGTATTTTTATATAAATTAAGCTTTACAATATTACTTTTATGTAAAGCACATTTAAAATAAAGTCAATTAATTTAAATAATTTAAAAATATAAAATAAAGTAATATAATGGTTAAATAAATTTCAAATGTCAAACTAAGAAATTCGCGGGTGTTACAATCACCCCACCTTTTAAAACGTTTCGTCCTCGAAACTTGAAAGTAGAAATGAAAGGTTATAAAAATTAAGCTGGACTTTTTGAAATCGGCAACCAAAACATTAAAATGTTACTTATTGTAAAACTTAAAATTCTTACAAAAGTTTCACGTAAAAGTTTCCAACAGCACCATATTCTCGTCAAAGGAACGAAAGTGTTCTCGTTGCGCATTCAAGAACATCTCACTCCAAATCGAAGATAAGGTCAAATATCAAAACACTTGCAGAAATCTGAAATCAAAATACTTCTAAAAACATTTAGGGAAAAATTTTCAAGGGTTTAAGTCGCGTTCATGGAACGAAATGGCTCTTGTCGTGCACACAAGAGCGCTAACTTTCCAAGTCAAAGGCAAATTTAAAACAAAATCATTCGCCGATAAGCGTAGGACAAGTTATTAGACGCCTTTAATAACGAGTCCTAACCTTCGATCAACGTTAAAACCAAAAAAAAGGTAATTCACTCAGCAAAAGCCAAAGTAAAAATAAAAGTTTCATTTTTTTTTTTAAACTCATAAAGGAGTCAAGTTATTAAAATTATAACATTAAATTTTGACAAAGAATCATAAATAAATCAAGGCTAGTTAAAAATTGAGAAAAATTAAAAGTAACTAGGGTTTAGCAATTAAAAATCAATAAAAGAAGTTATACTCAAGAACATAAAAAGAATTAAATAAAATTTTCATTTTTTTTAAATCTTTACAAATAGGTAAAGGTTTGTAATAGTATCATAAATTTTAACAACGAACCAACAATGTTAGTTTGAAAAGTTTAGAAATTGTACGAAATGAAAAATAACTTAGTTATTACGAAAACAAAGTACGGTAAGAGGATCCAAATTTAACTAACAGAAGAGTTATGATGAACTTCTTAGGGGTAAGAGTCGAAGTAAGGTCAACAAGGATGTCAAATGTGGAGTTTCATAGGTTACGAGTATCAAACTTAAGGGAGGAGCGCGACGAAGCGAGGAAGAGAGGTGTGAACGGTAACGCTTATGGTCAAAGAAGAAGGGAAATTAGACAACAAGGAAACGCCAGATACTCAAATCTCAAACAACCACATCATCATAAACGGTTCCGAAAACTTCCTAACAAAAAAAAACTTATAACCAAAACACTTATAAGGGTTTCCTCAAAACACTTATGTTACTTCAACTTAAGTCATTCCATGAAACAAGGTACTTTACAATAAGTGTGTTTTCACCACCCCAAATCCTCACACATCTACTAACCACCTCCACGAGGTCAAGGTCAAAGCTCCTAACAACGCTATACCTATATCCAACTAGTGTCAACCATGAGTTTCTCAAAATGGTAAACCATCAATCAAAAATCCAAGTTCAAAAGTTCTTTTGCACAATCTATCATCCCAAAGAGATCTCGTTATACTCTCGAAACCTAAAGCATAGATGGTGACATTATCCAAATCACGAGACAACAACCCCAAAACATCTAACTCATCTCAGCTCAACGTCTATCGATCCCAACTTATACTCACATCTCAAACACTCTGGCTACTAATCCTCATCACCGCAGAGTGAATATCCCAAATGAGTTTCCAAACCTAGCAACAACTCTAGCCTAACATGGTTCTTATGTAATCACCACAACACTCACAAAAGTATGCCGACTATGCTAACCCCGAGCTCAACTCAAACTTCCAAGTATAAACAACAAGGCCAAGTTCTATAACCTTAGTATCATAAGCAACTCACACTTAACACACATAATCCACCAATCAATTATACTCACTTTATCAAGGAATTATGTATAAGAATCACTAAGTATGCATCATCACACTACCTAAGTCTTTCTAACATCACAACCTCTCAAAACAAGGGTTATGAGTCAACCACCAACAAAATCCTCAAAAGTCAAATTATCCAATCAAGATTAACATCTCACAAAAGAAAGAGAACTATCTAAAAGGCGTTAAGGGAGGATAAATAAGGAACAGAGATAAGCTGGGGGTACAAGAGTAACTTCCAAGAAAAAAGAGAAGAGAGTTTAGAAGAAGCAATAAGCATCAAGAAGTAAAGAACAAGGCAAGGTACACTAGAACGAGGAATGTCTTCGAGGAAGTAGAAGCATTCTTCAAAAGTTGAATAAATCGTCAATCTCCAGCAATAGGCACCGAAACTTGATTGCCACACCGGTAAGCTCACGGTTGTTGATCCAATGGTTCAAAAATAATTGACAATCAACAAACATTTTAGAACCTACCACGGAGCATACACAAAGAGACTACCAACTTAGGTCCTTATATCTACCCATCTCTCATTCATTATCTAAGGTCAAGTTCAAGTTTAAATTTGGGGTACACGTGTGTGCGTCGGGAGCAACAAAGGCTCTGATACCAACTGTGAACCCCCACTATAACGCGAAAAAAATAACTTATAAGTTCAAGCGGAAATTAGGAAAATTTTGAAACTTTTAAAGTTTAAAGCGCGGGTTCACTATAATCTAAAACCCAAATAAATAATGCGGAAATAAAGTTAAGTTTATACAAACGTGATAGTCAAAGATGAGGGAAAATATATCCCTCGAATGACGATACAATAAAAGGTGAGTCTAAGCAATCCTAATAAAACGACTACTAATCCAATGTGCTCGCTACCTCACACGTTTAAACCCCACAAATGCATCTTCACAAACCTGTCATTCATGTAAACATGAAAGCCACATTCATTGGGGAGTAACTCAAGGTTCTCCCAGCCACAAAATGTCAAAACGAACATAACAAAGGACATGAACAAATAATCATATTAGATAAGTTATGAGTGAATCGACTTATAACTAAACATGGGATCATATGTGTTTAAACCAACAAGGATAAAAGAAATAATGGAATAAACAAGTAAGTAAGGCATGAGCAACAATAAAAGAAATGGAGAAGAAAGACAAGGAAGCAGACACGACAACTCAGCCACGAGCACGTATTTCAAGGAGATACGACCAAAGCAACCATCCAAATAATGCAAGAAATTTATCACTCTTAGACTATAATTTCCCCGGGTAGGACTACGATAATAATACGGTCCTAGTCTAAATCTGCAGATTCTCGGGTGTACATCCCGATTCGACGTGCGCCAGCACAACACGCACCCAAGACTCGACTACTAATGGAGGCCGAGTACCCCAATCGCCATAAGAGCACGAAAGTGGCGGAATGACTAAGATAAGGCTCACTTGCCAGAATAGCACAAGTGTCTAGAGCCGTACTTGCCAGAAAAGCACAAGTAGGCCAAACCGTACTTGCCAGCACAGCACAAGTAGGCCAAACCCGTACTTGCCAGCACAGCACAAGTAGGGCGAAAATGAATGTCAAGCATATACGATGGTATTATGGCATTTCTACAAGAATATGACTCATATCAATTAATCATGTGGAATAAATTACTCGTATTTGAAATACGATAAATAAATGACAATAAATGAATGAAAGCTCATATTATAGATAAATGAAGACATTTCATATAATTATGATATGAATAAATAATAAGTTCCACATTTATGATTCTTGTGAGAATTATATAAATAAATGGCAAATAATGAATTTAAGATACATAAAACATGTGACGGAATTCCAATCAATTAAACCCGAACATAAATATTTCACGAATAAAAATTAACTCAACCGAGACTACGGCCTAGCCATGACCAGCCCCACCCGGCCACGGCCTGGCCGCACACCCGATATGGCTCAGCTACGGCCTGGCCCCTGTACAGACCAGTGCACGGCAGCAACAGTGCTGACCAAACAGAAGCAATACGATACACACCACTGAACAAACCCAGCAATTCTCCCTCTGTCCAGCCGCCTTAAGACGATTTTCTAGGTCAAACAAAGACGGATTTCACACGTACAAAAGACCCAATCCAAACATTTAAATATACTTGAGACATAATCAAGAAAGTTGGTTCAATTTACCATGAAGAAGCCCGTCAAAACAGCCCGCGAAAACTGCCCGACAAAAGCCATTTTCACCGTTAAAGAAGCTCATTTGTGACCGTTTTAAGACGAAATTTTAAGCATGAAAAGAATGGAATTTCTTGCATACAACCAACCCATTACATACATGGATATTCACATGAGACAGAGATTAAATAATTTGCTCAAATCATCCATGAAATCGACTCAAAAACAGTCCAAGAAAATCACCCATACACAACCTATATACATGGTTTCTAAACAATTTGTAAAACCGTCTTAAGACAAAATTTTAAGCATGAATTGGACAGAATTTCACACAAACAATTGACCCAATTCACTCCTGTATATGTATACATGACATGAGCTATCAAATTGATTCGAACCAACAACAAAATCAACCTCAAAGTCGAGTCCAAAACTGCCCCAGTGCAGCCCCCTTTTCACTGTTTCCACAACCATTTTTGAGACCGTCAAAACAGGCTGAAATACAAGCTGTAACAGGCCACCAAAACAGTCCCAAAAGCAGGCCAAAACCGAATACTAAAACAGACCGTGACCGACTCAAAAACTGACCGCACAACACCCCAAACTAGACCACAAAGTAGACCCAAAACAAGCTGTAAACGACCACCCAAAATAGGCTGCATACCCCATCGATATTAGCTGCAAACAACACAAGGACAGGTTGCTAAAAAATACTGTAGATACCCGTATCCGTCGATATTGGAATTTATAGAGAACCCGACAAACACCCGATGATGATAGGACACATGTATTCTTTAGTTGTCATTGTCATTATTTGGAGCTCGTTTTACGATGTAGAATGGGTGTCGTCGATGAAGTATTTTATTAATTTAAATGATATTTAAATTAATGTTTTTTTTTAGTGAGTTCATTTTATTAATTTAAATGATATTTAAATTAAAGCCTTTTAAGGTGATTTCAATTTAATTTATTTTATTTTGAATTTTATTTTCCCAAGTTTATTTTATTGAAAATAAAATAAATATTTGATTTGAAAAATCATTTTTATGAGTATATTTGATTTGAAAAGTCATTTATTTTTAATTTGTTAATTGATTTGAAAAATCGATTTTAAAAGCGAAGAAAACTCGTTTTTAAGCATGTTTTTGAGCTCGATTTTAGCTCGGTTTTTGGGCCCGTTTTCTTTGCGGGTGGCACGAATCTCGAGTATGCTAACCCACCTAGACCAATACCCATCCACCCTTGTTCGAACCCCCCATACCACAGCCCAAATCCTCGTCTCAAACCCCCAAACGAACCCTAGAAAACCCCCCAAAAGCTGCTGGACAGCAGCTATGCTCAAACAGGCCCGACTGCCTCTCCTCCCTTTTACCCTACTTTAACTCCTTATAAATACCACCCCTTCACCATACATTGATTCCGCTAAGTTCTACATACATCCAACCATCACCCACAAGCTTTAAACCTCAGAAACAAACCCTAAACATCCTTCAAAAACCCTAAACAAAACCGACACACAAACCGAAAACTGTTTGTGTGTCCTCTTCGAAAACCCTTTCGTTCCTCCATCAAACCTTCATAAAAATTCGAGTTTCTTGTTCCTAATTAACCACATAACATCCATCTACACATTAGACAAAGATTTACGAGCCAAATTGCCCTTGAGAGTACACGAAATCCCTCGAAAAACAGAGTGAAATAACACTCTGTTTTCGCGGTTTCTTCTTGTCTGTCCAGTTCTGTTTGTGCTCATTTTTCGTGCCCAATAACCCAAAACGAGCAGGGGTTGCTTTAAGATCCTTGTTCTCCTCTCTTTCTAGTTTCCAAAACATCTTTTAAATCGAATTTTCGTCGTGAAACGAGGGAGATATCACTGTTTGAAAATCGCTGTCCAGAAAGTTTCCAAAACGCGTGTTTGCTTTATTCTTCGTCGACGACGGCCTCTCGAGATAAAATCTACCATCGATTACGACCCAAGACAGTGTCAACGATACATGTAGGTTGAGGGTGCATCAAATCCCCTTCTCTTTCCTCTTTTTATTTCGTTTTCTTATGCTCTTTTTATAGTTTGTTTTTTTGTTTGTTTTCGTTTTGTTTATCGATTGTTTTAAGTTAACTATGAAACTAGTTAGTCCGAGTATGAGTTAAAGTACCACCATGAACACCCGCGTTGACTTGAGATGGGAAAAGAAACCGCTACATCAGTCGGTCGTACACCCCCGTCTCATTTACATATCCTCGTGTTCAAGGTAGGGCATAAATAAAACAATTGTCTAACTTCGTTCTTCGCTTTCGACCCCCTTTTGTTTCGGCCAAATCGACATACCCTAGGACCCGTTGTATGTTAGTCTAACCTCTGATTGTTAACCTATGACATATTTAGATAACATTAATTTAATTTAATAACCTAATTAGACACGATAGGTGGCTTCGACGTAAGTTATAAAATCAATCGACGATTCTGTAAACAATTGAATGCATCTCTCTCTTTCACCTAATTTCTCGCTAGTATAAGAGTGCGTGATTAGCACCTTCTTATTGACACTCGATGAGTTAAATTAATTAGCGAATTTGACCTAATTAGACCCTTTAGGCCGTGTAGAATGCACCCTCGTGCGACAACTAATCAACATCGTTTTTTACTCGTTTTCTAACTTGTTTCCTATCCCTTTTCGCAAACATTCGATCTAACCAATGAACTTAACTTAAGAACTAGGTTGGCCTCGTCTTGGCCGTGAGGGTGGCCGTTCGTTTGGGCCGTGAGGTGGCCGTTTTCTTTACCTTTCTCGTTTTGTTTTTATACCGTTTGTTTTCTCGTTGTTTCATTGCTTGTAATTCATAGTTGGTTTATCGAGTTGTAATCTTTCAAGTTTGTTTTCTTTTATCGAGTCAAATGATTTCTAAAAACCTTAGTCTTGTTTGGTTAGACGGTTGTTCCCCAATGTTTGTAGAAGCGTAGTAAACCGCATGTTGTCTAAAGCAACATGGCCCGGTTTATGCTAATGCATGCTTTGGTGCGTAGCCCTATGTCTAATTCGATGAGATTAAGCGTGAGCACGCATTACGAGGAGTGACCCAAGGCCGTGGGTCATGTGAGCCGTGGGCCACCCCTCATGTGCACGGTTTTCAAGGCCAAACGGCCGTGTGTGTTGTCATGTATTGCGTCGTATGTAGCATTTGTATTTAGATCGAGTTGTATCTTTAATTTGTTGTTGTGTCGGCATGAAATGCCTGGTTTGTAATAGGTAGATCCCAACGGCTCCCCCATTCCCCTTCAAGCCTTGTTTGTTTCGTTTGAATGTTGTTAGACTAATCAACCCGCATGCTAAATTACAACTTTGACAAAGTTAGTTTAGTTGCATCTAAAACGACATAGAAATTGTTGTCACATGTTAGGGTTAAAACAACGTTTGCATATCATACATCGCAGTAGCTATGACCTTGTTTGAAATCCGACACTTGACTTAGTAGAGGCCGTTATCGACGGGCGGGGTTGGGTGTCCTTATGGGCTTCCCAACACGTACCCTCACCCCTTACTCAAGATCTATGGTTTGCGGATCCGTCTAAATACCATTGGATTACGAGAGTCATTCAAATCGAGTGATATAGGGTACAAGTCTTTATCTTTAATCACTCGTAGTCGATGGGCTTTATGCTTTACGATGAAAGGTGTAAAGTTGACTTGAACGGTTCCAAGTTCCCAAAAAACTTGGTGGCGACTCTAATTGGTCTTAATTCGATTCGAAAGAACCTCGAGTCGATTATGCCTAGTGTGGATCCCGCGGACGCAGTTCCCGAGGGCCTTGTCCTGATTTGGCGACTCACTGGGAAAAGAGGACTAGTTACACTGTGTTTCTAGGGTCTTTTCCTCCGAGGTGAAACTTGAAGAGAAAGTGTTGGAAAGTAAAACATTACTCATAGTGCAACGATTCATGCATAAACCCTTAAGGACTTACCCGGGCCGTCCCAGCGTTTCTTCGTGATGCGTGGGGGGCGACGTCCCACTATGCCAGGAAGCTGCACATTGCTCGCTTCCACTTCGCCTCGCGTGGTTCTTGATGGTGGGGACGATCTTCTAGGTACTTTACCTTAAGACACCTTGCTGTATAAGACTGCAAAAGGATGGAGGGCATAGACCTTCTCGTAGAAGACTTGCCGAGACTTAGAGATGTCTAGGAGCATACATCCTTATAACATGAGAATGACAATGTGCAATTTGTTTTCCCGAGTCTTTTTTTTCGAAAATTCCCATGTCCTTTTCAAAACCGAACTTTTGAACAACTTATTTTCAAAATAGCATGGTTTTAAAAAACGCGGAATGCTGCCCAAATAGGACTAGAATTTTCGGCCCAAAATGAGCTTTTATAGCCGGCATGCTGCCCATTTCAAATCTCATTTTCAAATCAATCATTCGTTTTTTCAAAATCCGATCCAAAATGCTTCTCGAACCTTAACCAAGCATGAAATGCGTCGAGTCGAGTCCGGGTCCTGGCCGTGTTAGGCTAGACGTTTTTTTTTTAGTCCAAGAGTCTAGAACACGACCTTGTTGGGTCACCCAAGCTCACCTCTTGGGCTTTGAGTCATGTTGGTCGACCTTTTGGTCTAGGATAGTCCACAAAAAAAAACGTCCAAGCTAGGCCCTTATGGACGTTTCACACGAACCCATGGGCTATGTTAGCCCAATCACGGGTTAGTCACACCAAGTCCAGTTTAGAATCGAGTTATGACAGTTTGAGTCATGTCGTTTTGTCGAGTCTAAAGTGAACCGATGTCTAAATCAAACCGTGAGTCGAACCCTTGTTTAATCAATCTCAAGTCGAGTCTTTGTTTGAGTCAAGTTGGGGTCGAGTCCTTAAGTGTGCAGGGGCTCTTACTTTAAATATTGACTCGATCACGGGGTTTTCTTGTAGAAAGGCCGCCAAAAACCCGACGTCAAGCAATGGAAGATGCTGTTAACAAGCTTACTGAGGCCGTGAACCTCATGATGACCCGAATGGATGCAATCGAATCCAAGCTAGGTGAAGACTCCGCTTCATCTACCCCACCTCTGACTGATCTGGAGAAACGGTTCAAGTTCATTGAGGACCGTTTGAAGCTCTCCCAGGGGAAGAACATCCACTATGAGAATGCTAGGGCCTATGCCCCAGTTCAGGATAAGTTGCCCACGAACATGGTACTCACTGACATCCCAAAGTTCAAGGGCACCGAAGATCCGGTTCACCATGTTAAGGCCTATAAAGGGTACTTAGCACTGAAGGGAGTACCTGCTGATATGCTCTCTGAAATTTCGCCCAATCTCTGGGAGAACACCCGAAGGCGTGGTTCTACAATCTCGACCTTAAGAACTTCCCCACTTTCGAAGATATTACGGTGGAGTTCTGTAAGCACTATGCTGACAATGTTGAGATTCAAACCAACATAAGAACTTTGGAGGTTATGACACAGAAGGAAAAAGAGGGCTTTACTGAATTCCTCGCAAGGTGGCGCGCTGAAAGCGTGAAACTAGCTAAGAAGCCTGACGAAGTTGAAATGGTAGATAAGTTCGTGAAGAATTTGCGACCTGTTTACCGTAATGCTCTGAAGTACCAGAATTTTGGTTCTTTCAAGGAATTGATAAGTATCGGGATAAAGGTAGAGGACGATGTCCGAATTGCTGAAGCTGAGAAGCCAAAGGGATACCAAGGGGCTTCGTCATCTAAAGCAAAAGCACCCGCAGCGGCCCACTTTGTTGAATCTGTCAATCTCCTAGATGGACAGTCAAAAAGGCCTCCGCGCCAAGCTCCGAGGGTATTCACCGATATCGGGTGCACTTACGCCTATGCTCTCCAAAGGCTCATGGCCCAAGGAAAGTTGAAGCCCATTGGTCCAACTCCGGACCCTC